>NC_135535.1:184734795-185037826 GCF_045843805.1 Urocitellus parryii | reverse complement strand
TGATAAACAGGCAAAGAAAGGTTAGTTAACTTATCCAAGACCAGATAATCTCTAGGCAGCAGAGTTAGGAGTTCAACATAGGCCTTTAACTGAAGTCTGAAGCTTTCCAGAACTTCTCCCACTGTGAAAGGAGAGAGCTCCCCATACTCAAGAGCAGCAGGAAGAGGCACTGCAGACACTCCTGGAAAACATCCTATAATGTAGATAGAGATGGCTAAGGAAATACCTCATTGAGGGCTTAGTTATAAACCACAGAGACCACCTAGCTAAACATAAAGAGATTTACTACTATGTATCAAGTAATGCTTCATGATCTATTTCTTTCCCCAGTTAGTTCAGCTCTGAGTTCAGGCCTTACACAGGTATATATTTTTAGTGCAACCTGAAAGTCACTTCTGGCACTGAGTCTACAAGGAAGTCTAGGAAATGTAGTTTTTAGCTTTGTAGGCCCCTGCAAGTACAGGAACACACACTAGGAGGAAGCTGCATGAATGATGAATGGGTTAATTCACAGTATTCACCACAATTCCAACTGATGGTGGGGGTTCTATTTTGTCTTCCTTCCCAGAAATTCCCTGAACTCAACTCAGCTAGTCCACATACACACATTGATCTTCCCCAGCTCCAGACTGACAGTCTTAGGGAGGAAGAATCCTCTCTATCTTGCTCACTGCAGAGATACCTTATTGGTCTGGTCAAATATGGTCTTAGTCTCCAGGTTGAACAAGTGTCTAGTGATTCTCATTCTGCCTGCTCTTAAAATACCAAGGTCAGGCTGATGAATTTGCAGTCATTATGAGCCACATTCCCAACTAGTCTCATCAAAATTCTGTCCTCACACGACAGACTGTGGTTGGGAAGGCCCCAAAGGGGAGAATCTCAGCTCATTTTTGCTGAGAGAATCCCCATAACACCAGCCAGCTTTACAGATTCTCAATCTTCCATTTTCTCCATCTTGTCCCCTGGCATTCTGCTACTGATGATGTAAGGAGGGCTGTGTCCCTACACTCCCATTGCCCCAAGAGGACCTCCATCCCTGTGGACGGTAGCAGGAGCCCAGTGACAACCATTTACTAAGCACCACTGTGACTCAGCCCTGAGATAGTCTCTGGGACAAAGTTGGTTATGACTCAGGTTGGCCTCTAGGGATGCATAGTGTAGAGGGAGAAGACAAGTAAATGAGCTGTCAAAATGCCACGCTGAGTGTGATGAGAGAAGAATGTCCAGGACCTTTGGGATCCAAGAAGAACACCTAGTTCTGCCTCAAGGCAAGGAAGCCTTCTGAGAGTGCTTTAGTCAGCTTTTTCACGGCTGTGACCAAAAGATCCAACCAGAACAAATTGTGGAGGAGGAAAGGTTTATCTGGGGGCTCATGGTTTCAGAGGTCTCAGTCCATAGGCAGCCAGCTGCATTCCTTGGAGCTGAGGTGAGGCTGAACATCATGGTGGAAGAGTGTGGTGGAGGGAAGCAACTTATATGATGATCAGACAGCAGAGAGAAAGATTCCACGCACCAGACACAAAATATATACCTCAAAGGCAAGCCCCTAAAGACACACCTCCTCCAGCCACACCCTACCCGCCTTGAGTGACCACTTGGTTAATCCCATTAGGGGATTAATTCACTGATTAGGTTAAGGCTCTCATAACCCAATCATTTCACCTCTAAACCTTCCTGCATTGTCTCACACATGAACTTTTGGAGGTCAGCTCACATCTGAACCATAACAGAGAGGATAACCAAGATTAATTCTTTGGCTCTATGAAAGAGGAGAAAGCATTCTGGAGAGAGGAAATACCACATTCCTGGCCAAGGGGACACGAGAAAGCACAGAGAGCTTTGGGAGAAAGGGAACTCCAGGTGCGGGAGGGAGACAGGGACCACTGAGGAGATTTTTATCTTTACTGACACAGAAAGACATCCAAGAAAGGATGGGAGAGTGTGTGAGGTGGGGTCCCCCTATATTGATATCACACACAGACCCACAACTGTACACGCCTGCATGTGGAGGTCTCCAAAGTGACTACAAGAACACACATAAAGTCAGAAACTGGTACATCTGAGGAGGCAAACCGGACAAGGAAGGAAAAGGGAGAAGAGAAGGGAGAGGAGGAAAAGCAGTGTGTCCCCTTGACTCCATATCACTTTGTACTACTTGCATTTGCATGCTTTAGAGCACTGACACATTAAGGTAATTTAATGAAGGAAATGATGTAGTCACTTGCCTTACAGAAAAATACCCCCTTCACAGGATTTGGGGAACAATTGGAATGTGGGCTGGATATAAGATGCTATTAAGGAATTATTATTAATTTTTATACATATGAAAAGGTTCCTGGCTTTTAGAAGTAAATATTCTGATATTTAGCATAAAAGGGTGAGACTCAACTGAAGCTAGATCCCATGAACTTACCTTTCCTGCTGTTGTACGAGTTTCTCCAGCTGTGCTCTATGGCCTGGCAAAGCCACAGTGGCCATGTGACTCCAGGCCTGGGTTTTGTGGGGCATGGATCAGATGAAAGGGGAGGCTCTGGTTGGTGAGGGATTCTAGGCTGTAGAGAGAAGCAAGAGAAAGCCAGGAAACTCCCAACTGCAGCAAACAGCTCTGTGTGCACATGCTCCCTAGCTGAACACCCTTCCTATATGAGAGGAACCCCTCAATGTGCCTTGGAAGGAAGCAAAATCTCATCTGCCATTACAGAAGCAAAGGGCCCAAAGTCTCCTCTTTCCATCTGACCATCAGCAGCCAATGGGCCCATGACCTAAGACTAGCCAATTATTGCTCTTCCCCAAGACGACTCAAAGACACAGGGACAGATGAAAGGATTATTCAAGGTGGGGGCAGTGGGGGTGGGAATGAAGTGTTCATAGCATTGAGAGCTCACTGGCAGACACACCAGCCAGACTCCTAGCCAGAAGGGTCTTGTGGTTTGATCTCAGTGGTATTTGCTGCCTTGCTCCTAGTTCTGCATACTGGCTCTTTATTTTTTAGTGGATTCTATTAGTTATCCAGCATCTTTCCAAAACACTCCATTTTATCATTAGGATAGACAAAGTTAATTTGTGTGCTTGCTATCAAGAATCCTAAATAGGGGCTTAGGTTGTAGCTCAAGGGTAGAGCTCTTGCTTAGCATGCGTGACACACTAGGTTTGCTCCTCAGCAATACATAAATATAAATAAAAAAAACAAAGGTATTATGTCCATCTACAATTTTTAAAATATTTTTAAAAGAATCCTAAATAGTATATAAATTGTACAGAAGGATGGCAGGTGAAAGATTATCTGAGAAATGAGGGAAATTAGGATCAGTTGTTTAGCTTAGTTAGAGTTGTGGTGGGTCTACTGGGATTCAGAAATTAATCCCAGTTATTGAGTAGCCTGTGATATAGGTTGGGAACTGATTAATTAAATTATTGCTCATGCTAAAAGTGTCCACTAAGGGCAAGACTTGGGGAGACCACCTAGGATGGCCCCTGCTAGGATGGGGCACCTACTTCTAAAATATAAGACAGCTTATAGAAATTAGACAGCAAACCCAAGTCCTGAATTTCAAAATAACAAATTAAACTCATAGGATTCTATCATTGCTAAAAATACATCTTACCTCTTATAGCATCAGGCTGGCATAAATGAAAGTCAGTCCCAAAAGTTATCCTACTGGTTCTTGAACTGTTAGACAAATCACAGTCCCATCAAATTAGGACACTGATTAGGAAAAAGCAGAATCTCAAGAACTGGGATTGAGGTATGAAAAGAAGATTCAGATGTCCTAAACCCTTAGGTATCACTGAGGCCCCCTTATAAGCTAACGTTTGTAACAACTCCCCTTGTTTAATTACACTTTCCCTTGTCTGATGATGCTGTGGCTTTTTCTTGAGCTGCCTTGCAAAGTGAACACCATTTCCACTCATCCTCAAGCCTCACCCTTCTACCCAACATTTTCTTCAGATATGTCTAATCCCGGGGTGCCAACTGAAAAGCAAACCTAGGAGGGAAAGGGTTCCATATCAAAACAATTCAGGACTTGAAATCTGGGGAACATGAGGGTGTCCCAGCAAGGAAAAAGTGGTAAGTTTTAGTTTTGGTTGAATTTAATATGCAGGACCACTTGGTAAATGTTCTCCCTGGAGCAGGTGGGGATGGTTTTGTTGGAAGGAACAGATAACTGTCAGAAACCTGGGCTCCCTAGGAGCTGAGGATGTAGCTCAGTGGCAGACCACTTGCCTAGCATGAAGCTCCAACGAAGCAAAACAAACAAAACATTTGTACAACAACCCAGAGTAAAACATTAACTTCTCAATTTTTGACAAATGGTCTTATATCATTAAATTCATCCTGATCTAAAGTTACAATGTCAGAAATAATAAAACCTGAAGGAAGTTTGAAGACTTCTAAAGAAGTTGGACATAGTGTCACACACTTGTAATCCCACCTGCTAGGAAGACTGAAGCAGGAAGATCACAAGTTCAAGGCCAACCTAAGCAATTTAGGGAGACCATTTCTCAAAAATAAAAAGTGAAAAGAGCTAGCAATGTAGCTCAGTGGTAGAGTATTTGCCTCACAGATCATGGGTTCAATACCCTATGTCTCCAAACCAAAAACTTGTAAAGATAGGAGTATTTAAGAGGAGTTTTCATGTGTCATGTGACCATCCAGCCATCATGTCCCTAGAAGTGGCCCCAGAAGTCATTTTATTTGGGGGGAAAAAACTTGGGGAAAAAATATTTGGTCAGGGCAATGACAGAATCACTAAAAAATGTCTAGGAGAATTGGGAGACTGAAACAGGAGGATTGCAAGGCCAGCCTGTGAAACTTAATGAGACCCAGTCCCAAAATAAAAAATTAAAAAATTAAAAAGGGCTGGGGGTGTAGGTCAGTTTTAGAGCATCATTGGGTTCAATCCCCAGTACCGGAGGTGGGGGAGGGGGGCAAAAAAGCTTAGGAGACTGTTCCTTTTAGACTAGGTATTTGGGAGAAGGAAACAGAAAGAAAAGGTATAAAGAAGAGTCTTTGGGAATGGGCATAGTGTATGAGAATATTTCTGTCATATGAAAATGATCACCCAAATCTTCCACTTACTTAAAAAATTTTAATAATCAGATGAAAAAGAGAACTCACTCTGGATCTCAGTAGTCTCTTTCTCCAGGCACTGTAGAGCATGCTACATATATTTCTGTGCAAATGACCCCAAGTTCAAGGTGAAAGGTGAAAGCTATACATCAACTGGACATCAACTCCACATCCTGTTTCCTTAAAGATTCCTGTATGCACTCATCTTCTTTAAGAAGATCTGTCAGAACAACTTTGCTGGCTATTGACAGTTGCCACTCTTGTGGCTCAGAGTTCCCAAGGACTCAATCCCCTCACCTGCTAACCTACCTCCAAGGACCATAAATGAAGACAGTCGGGTAGGAAAGTTCGGCTCTCTGAGAAGGAGCATTCAGGCTGAGTTAGCTCTTTTCCAGGATTCCCAGCTGACCTGAGCAAGCCGGTGAAGAGGAAGCTCAGAGCACTGCTGCAGAAGAGCCACTAAGGGACAAGTAAGTAACCAGAAGCCTCTCACACCCTAGCCCTTGCCCTGGTCTTTGGGGAATGCCGGGCGGGGCCAAGTGCGGGAGAGCTCAAGGAGGGATGGAGTAGAGCTGGCAGGTCCTGGGTCACCTCTGTAGTAGGGCAATGCCCTTCCTACGTTCTCCTGGAGACCCACAGGGGCCAGGATGCTGATAGGACTAGAGAGGAAGCTCGGGTGTTGCTCGGGAAGAGCCACAAGAAGGTGCGCCTTTCTCCTTCCAGGTTCTCGCCTTGAAATTCTGCACCCCTCTCCTCCCAGCCCGGTGAAGACCAAAAGCTAAATCCCGACCCCAAGGACCAGGCTCCCCACGTGGCTTCCAGGCCTTACCTTTCAAATGCTTCGGGGCGAGTTGGGATCTGGGTGCAGTTTGATGCCTGGTCGCCATCGCCGTCGCTGTCCCGCCACCCGCACGAGGGAACCCTTGACTGCAGCGGGCCCAGGTTGAGCCAGGAAGGGCCTGGCACCCTGGGCGCTGGCCTCGGAGCCCTGGGGCGGCCTCCGTGCAGTCCCTGCGTTCACCGGCCGGGAGAATCCTGGAGCCCGCAGGAAAAACGGCGCCGCGCCCTGGCCCACCCCTACTGAAGCCGCGAAGGCCCGGCGTTCCTGAGACCCGGGTCCGCGTCTTGGGTCCAGAAAGGGATGAAGTCCACCGACAAACCAGACGGCAGACCTCGCTGGGGCCTGAGAAACGTCCTGTAGATTCCTGGAGCAGAACGAGGGCGACGCTTCTCAGGCCGCCTTTTCTCCAGCCGCCCTCCGCAGCCCGGAGAGCTCTGGATTCGCTCGCAGCTGGCGCTCGAGGGTCCCCTTGGCCGGAGCCGGAAGAGCCACCGGTGGGGAAAGAACCAGGTTTGGCCGATTTCTCCAGCCGCTGCAGCGACCGCACTTGGTGTCGCACCTGGCCCGAGAGTTTGAGAACTGATCAGACCCAAGCAGATGCTACCAGGCGGCACTTTATTTTCCTGGTTAGCCTACCCCCACGACATCCCGGGGGAACAGGTTTTGGAGGATAATGGTGCAAGGTGTCTCAAGGTGTCTCTTCCCTCGGAACCAGCTAGCAGTCCGCTTCCGGATCCTTTGAACGGGGGCAGGCTTCAAAATCAGAGCAGTTTCTCTCCCTGTTCACATTTCTGGTGAAATGCAAACTGTCATTGGGTGCTTTCTAGTGTCCCCTGTTTTCTGGGGGTCCTGATGACTGACCTCTGTAATAGGATGCTTCTGGATCTTTCCCTAACCATCCCTCTTGAGTTTTTCTGCCAGCTCACAAGAGGCCTGGGCACAAATAAGCCTGATATTCCCACAAGCCAGTTCTCAGTGTTTCTCAGCCCTAGGCTGTTTCCAGCCATGGCATCCTAAGGCATTACCATGCAGGTGCCCTTTTGCAGGCAGGAGTTCTTTGGAGCCCTGGGAGCCCCTGTGTTTGGCTCCAGCAGGCAGTGACACCCTGTGACAAGAAAGGAAGCTGGGATTTTGTGTGGAGGGGGCAACAGTTGTGCAACTAAAAACTCCAGGTCTTTGGAAGATCTGCTTTTTTTTTTCCTCAAATACCCTAGCCTGCCCTCCACCTTTTTTATGCTAGGAGAGAAGCCACTCCCACTAGGCTGGCTGGTGTGCAGGCACTGGAAACTTTGAGGCTTTTGGGTGGAGTTAATAAACCTCCTCCTTCCCTTTTCTTCTGCCCTCACCCCTGCAGAATTCACCCCAGGACAGTAATATTTCTATCCATGTGCTGGTCCATCAGGAAGAGTGTGACCTTGGGCCTGGGGCTGGAAAGGGTTAGAAGTTGAAGTCTGTGGTTGTGAAACCATCTGTTCTCAAAATGGGAACAGGTGAGTGAATGCATGTGAACTCGGTTTCCCCTGGGCTGGAGGTAAATGGTGAGAGTACACAGCTCCCACCATTTGCAATCAAGGATTCTTTTTAAAAATAAGGGTGTAAATGTGTGGACAATGGAGCACAACTCTTTCCATGAGTGGAACATCAGGTCAGCCTGAGAGGCAGAGCTGCAGACAGAGCTGCAATTTCACAAGAATTCATGGAGGGGTGTATGCATGGTGGCTCTACCCCTGTCAGGACTGGAGCCTCTGGGGCTGGGTGGCTCTTCACCAAGGCCCCTTCCCTCAGGTCTCTGTCCATTGCATTTGGCAATCAGTTCTCACCACACCCTCCTGCCCCATGAACAGTTGGTCACCTGTGAATCTAATCTAATTGTGGAGCAAGGCTGCCAAAGCAGCCATTGGATTTCTCCTGGAAATCAAAGGCCTGGAAATGAGGGGGGAAGGGTGTGATTCACCTCTCCCACCCACCCACTCCACCTAGCCCCAAGTATAGAAAACTCAGGTCTCACCACCCTAGGACACTTTTCATCATTCCTGGAGTACCTTCGAAGAGCCAAACACTTTTACCTGAGTTATCTCCTTAATCCCCTCAGTAATCCAGAGAAGGGTTGGACCTATAATATGAACAAGGAAATTGCAAACTTCTAAAACTGAATTAACTTGCCTGAGGTTAGACAGCAGAGAAACAAGGCTCAACACCTAGGCTGATGTCCAAAGACACTTCAACAGCTGCCTGGGAATGAAAGAGGGCTTTAGAAAGATAGCAGGTGCAAAAGAGGGAACCCAGATCAGAGGGGCCATGCAGGTAATAAGGAAAGTAGCAGGACATAATCTATCAACAGGAAGTGGTGAGTCCCATGGCATGCTGAAATGTGCATTTTAAAAATATTCTACCAGGGGCTTGTATCCCACTGGTAGATCCCTTGCCTAGCATGTGTGAGACCCTGGGGTTTGATCCTCAGCACTGCAAAATAAATAAATAAATCCTAATAGAAGGAGTATCAATGTGTCTCTACTTTTTTCATTTGTCATAAAATGGGGAAGAAGGAAACCCTGAGCAAATAGGCAACACTGTAGGCCACTTTTAGCAAATGCTTTGATATCCAGGATTAGAACTCAGAGCAAGAATGGTAGGTCAAGGCCTGGATGCTGGCAGAAGCATCAGCATTACGAATCTTGTCCGACATGCAGAGTCTTAGGCCCCACCCCAGATTTTATGCATGGGTCTTTAACAAGATCCCTGGTGATTCAAGCACACATTAAAGTATAAAACACTTTCAGGGGCTATTTGTGAATAAATGAAGATAATTTTATTGGAAATAAAAGAACTTCCTAGAGATACCTCTTCACCTCCACCTCCTCAACCATCCTGAGAAGAAGAGAAAAAGAGGAGGCCAGTCTCTTTTTAAAAAAACATTTTGATTGAATCCATTCACTAAAAGATTACTAAACAAACAAACAACAACAACAACAACAAAAACAAAAACTAGTAACTCTCTGACCTTTTGGATCTCAGCCTCCTACCCACCCAGCTCACTCTGCCACCTTGCAGGCCAGAGCCTCCCCCAGCTACAGGCTTTTGACTGAGCAGATGGAAAGGAGAGGAAGGATTTTTCATCCTGTTTCTTCATTCCTTTGTCTAATAAAGTGTCATTCATTTGCTTCTATTTTTAACTGTTAGTTTGAGACCTCCCACCCCAGCTGATCCAGAGGAGGAAGGGAAAGGGGTGGAAGTAAATGCAGCCCCCTTCTAATCCCAGGGACTCCTGGAAGGAGGAAGGCCTGGCTGGGAAGGCCCAGAGGATGGGCTATTGTAGGTGTTGGCGGGGAGGAGGTGGACTCTCAGGCCTGGCAAAGTCTGAGAAGTGTGTAGGGGTAGGGGTTGTCCAGCAGACTGCATTGAACTGGAAGGGAGTTTCCCAGAGCTCTAGAGGACAAACACTCTGGCTCACCACTGGACTGAATGACAGCTCCCTCCACAAAGCCAAGCCCTGACGGGAGATTGGTGGGGTCTCACCTCCAATCCTCCCAAACCCACGGCATGGCAGCATTTAAGTACCCTTCTCAAAGACCCTGGCTCTAGGGTTAGATGGCTAGATCGGACTGCTAGTCCCAGTTGATGCTCTTAGGCAAATTGCAGAACGTCTCTGAACTTGAATTTCCCTTGCCTGTTAAAGTAGGAATAAAAATACCAGCTGCCTAATAGAGCAGTGGTTAGCAATGGATAGAATTTTTAAAGTCTAGCGCAGTGCCTGGGACACAGCAAGCGCTCAGTAATATTGCTTATTAGTAGTATTATTTTCCCCTGCGCTAGCAGCAGCCAGCCCTGTGTTGGAAAGGGCGGCGACAGCCCAAGCTCCCTGGCCTTGGCTCGAGGCGCCTCTCTATGCGAGGCCCCTAGAGGGCGCCCGGAACTCACCTGTCCGGGTTTTCTGCGCGGTGGCCTTGTCCGGTTCCCACTTGTGCGCGGCTGAGCCGCCAACACTGCCTCCAGCCTTTGGGTCCTGCAGCTACACCCTCACTCAGCAACCGAAAATATATAAGCTCTGGGACCACAGGGCCGAAAACTGGAGGGGCACGGCAGCTCCTAGCAAAGCCTCCCCTTCTGAGGCATTCCGCAGTGGTGGCCTCGCACCCCACCTTCCCCTACACCCCTCCCAACCTTCTCACGCAAGGAGGCCGGATTTCCTCAGGCTTTGAAGAGGGCCAGTGGTCGCTGGACCTTCTGATTGTTGCTGGGGGTCCCCAAGCCCAACCACCGATCCAAGGGGTCTGTGGGGCAGAGCTGTTGGACTGGAAGCTGAAGTGTGAATAGAGGACGTTCCCACCCCCAGGCCCTCTAGGAGTTCAGTTAGACCCTCCTCCATCTGGGCTGGGAGAGGAGGGGAGGGGGAAGAAAGGAGGGGTGCCCATGGGGTAACTGCCAACAGGAATTGGCCAGGCAGTGACAGGCAGTGACAGGTGTGAGCTTGTGAGAGGTAACCACAGGCTCCAGCAGTGAAGGTTGTGTGTGCACTTGTGTATGCCTGGCACTACACACCTATACCTCCCCTTGTGTAACATTGGATACTCTGGCTGTTGCATAGTTAGAGGAAGTACATGAGGTCCTACACAGCAATGCAGGCTGTGTGAGGTTGTTTATGCCTACCTGTCAGCACAACTGGGGTACCCCAGGCTCTCTGCAACCACCTTTCTCACTCATCCTCCACTCTACCCTAACCATGGCAAATTCCACCTTCCCAGTCTGCTCCGAGCTTTTTGGAAACCTGACCTGGATCCCCAGCCTGTTCCTATTGGTTTCCCCAAGACAAGAAATCCAGAGGAAGGTGCAGGTGGGTGGTACCTGAAGGCCTCCGTGGTCAATCAGGTCAGTGTTGAACTGGAGCCAGTAGTCACTGGACTCATTTTGAGCCAAGTTGGGAACATGGAGGCAGCTCCCTGCCGGTGGGATTCAAAACTGAGCTGAAGGGGGACAGATTTGCACAGAGCCCTGGGAGTGGAGAAGTTTGTTAAAGTGGATGTGAAGGGAGCAAGAGGAGCACAGCTTAAGGGAGAGGATCTCTTCCAGCAACTGAGCTGAGGGGTCCTCAGAGTAGCCCTGGGGCCACAAACTCCCAGTTTTCCACAGCATGGCCACTGGAGTCCCAGCTGCTCCTGTTCTGCATAGCCCATAGGGAGGGGCTTACTGAGTTGTCTCTTGAGCCTGCAACCTACCTTGCCCACCTGCATGTCACTGATACAACAAAGAGGGCACCCCTCTTATTCTTGGACCCATAGCAAACCCCACACCTGCTTCCTCACTAGGGAAGCCATGGAGCAGGCAGGCAGTATTTAGGCAGTGTCTATCTCCCCGCAGCCACCACCACCCCCAAACACAGATCTGGTGACACAAAGCCTCTATTATAGTCAACAGGTTGAGCCAGATTTTTTATGTGCCACCCACCTCACAGCACAGAGCCTCTGGGACCCCAGCCTTTCCTGGGTTCTTGGGCGGCAGGTCACCATCCACTGAACCACGAGGATGGGCTGCCCCAGGTCTGAGCCGCTGCTCAGGGCTCACTGGCTGCGGGTATTTGGTCAGGGCAGTAACCTCTCTCAAGACAAGGAAAAAACGGGGGTGGGGGGAGGGTCTCTGCCCAGACAGGTTTGTTAATTCTTCTTTTCCTCTCCGGCACCTCTGCATACAATTATTCAGATGATTTATTCCTTTTCTATTTTTGATCAAAGACCTATTATTTCCGATAGGCGTCACGAAAGACCAGGCATTTCGAGCTTTCTACTTGGAGCCGTTGACCATGACTCTGACCCTTGAAGCCCCTCGGTTCCGGTTTCCGGCACACTCCGGACACGGTGTTCAAGTAAAGCTCCCTCTCAACTCACAGGCCGAGCCAGCGTTCCCACCTTTTTCCGTTGCAGCAGCACTCGGCTGACGCGGGATTCATTGAGATTCGTCCAACGAATTCTGACGGATAGCGGAGAGCGAGGAGTCAGTCTGGCCCGGTCCCTCAGCGCCAATAATTCCAACGCCTCCGGGAGTCGGACACCTCCCGGAGACCTAGCCCGGGGTCCAGTGTCTGAGGTGTCCTGGAAGAACGCCTAATCCAGGACCGCAGGCGGCAAAGAGAGCGGCGGGAGCAGGCAGGCAGGTATAGGTAACTCGGAAGTTGCCCGCTCTGAGCGTCCTGGGTCCCATTGCCTGGGATGAACCTGACATGCAAAATGCCTGTTTTCCTCCAGTCCTGGGCCAGCTGGGCAGGGTCAGAGAACAGCGGGGCTAGGAGTTCCAGGCCTAGATCTGCCAACGCAGTTATGAGTATTAGGCTGTTCGTGAAGATGGGGGGTGGTGCCCAACTTTGCTCGCTTTGTCTCTAAAAGAGGGTGAGAATGGCGGTGAAAAGTACGGGTTTGGGAGCCTGTTTGGGGTGTGGTGTTTGGGACAGCAGTCGCTCCCCATCTCTACCCCCAGCTCCTCCACGGTTGGACAGTCTGTGGTCAAGAAATATCCGGGGACTTCCGGACATAACAGCTTTTGGGGGGTGGTCTCTGGAATAGCGGGTCCGATCTTGCCTGAGGTCTGGCGGCTTTGGGATGGCTTCAAGATTTTACTGCGGGAGACACCGATTCCAAAAAAATGTAAATGGAGGAAAGAAACCGCATTCTGCGAAGAAGGCATGAACTTGGAGACTACAGTCAGGCCGCGAGCAAAGGGCGCAGCCAGATCTACCCAAGGAGAATTTTGTAGTCCTGGGAGGCCATTTCCGGATTTTGCTCCATTTTGTACTGAGCGCTGCAGCGCGTGAATTCTGGAGACCCGCTACAGGACCAGAACTGCAGCCAGACCACCCCCTCCCACTAATCCACACTTTGCCAGGGAGAGTCCTAAACCCCCAGGAAGCCTTAAATCTGGCCAGTATTTGGACCCAGAACCCTCATTTGCTGAGATCCAAGGAGGTGCATGAATGAGGGTGTGGATTAACAAAACTACGCCCCACCCAACCAAAACTTCCCTTGGGCTTCCCTTGAGTGGGAGATTACTGTGCCCTTTGTCCCTGTATTGCAACCCTCCATGGCTGCCAGGGCAGGGATGTGAGACAGTAGCTCTGATGGTTTTGGTCGCTCCCTCCATCTTCAATCATATTGCACACATTCTGCAGTCCTGCCCCTGCCCCATACCTCTAGTTTCCAACTGCAAAGTTCTCTCACTTTCCTATCCCAAAGAAAAATCTTCTTATCTCCCTACTTCAACAGTCCCTAGGCTAATGAGTTCCCCAGAAACACCACCACCCATCTTCTCCAGAAAAGCAGATCCAAGTCAATTGTTTGCAATTGGTCTGGAAGTTCAGGGACTAAATGATATGGGGAGGGGGGGTATTCTGTGACTGATGTTCAGATCAGAAGGATCTGGGGCACCCTGGAGGTTTTCAGAAAGACACTTCTTCCAACTTCTCATAAGCCAGACTAGTCCTGGGAGCCTGAAACTCCTACTTACAGCATCAGAGAAAGTCCTGGCTCTAATTCCTGATTTGAAATGCTCCAGTCTCTACAGCTTGCTAGGAGGAGCACAGAGACCCTGAACTCCCAACAGATAATGGTCTCCCCACAAAGTATCCATGCATACATCTTAGACTCCCACCACCACATACACCATCAGTGCACAATTACACCCACTCACCCACCAGGACAATCTCCCACAATGATCCACATCTCCACTATATGCAGTCCCCCAGTTACAAACTGTCACAAGTACATACTGTACCATTCAAACACATGGCTCACACATGACTACATCTCACAATTACATTCATACAATTAAAGATGATACACAATCAAAAACCACATATTTAACACAAAAGTAGATTCACAAAGAGAAACTAATATGTACTCTCAAAAACACTAACACAATTCATATACAATCACAAAAAGGGTGATCACACAATTACCCCAAAAGACAGTCACACTTTAACATGATTACACACACACAACTTCAAGCCTATGCATACAATGATAGTTTCAATTCACAACTTCAGAAGAAACAAGCATTTACATACAAGAATTTCAAACACATTTACACATGTAGACACCATCACAAACATTCCCCATCAGTAATGTTCTAATTGCCCATACTACCACAAACACAGAATGCACACATACACACACACACACACACACACAACTCTCACACTCCAAGATATCCACATCCTTTCAAATATAACAATCCCAGGAGAAGCTGCCTCTCCTCAGCTCTACCTTCTTTCAGTTTGTCCTCCTCCTTTTCTCTCTCCAGAGTCTGAGGGTCTTTCCACCCATATATCCTTTAGGTACAGGTACCAGAAGCTGCCTCTGAAGCCCCAGCTCTCACCAAACCCAAGATGCGCAGCTCAGCAAGGAGCAGGCAGCCCTGACTCCGGATTCGGAGGGTTTTATTATTTTTTTCCACATAAATTACACAAGCACTTTATAAAATGGTTACACAGAAAACACCTTATTAAGTGCATAACTTAAACCCCCCTACAAACAGGATCTGGAGAAATGGGCTGAGTTTGTGTGAAAACCTGTCTGTGCGTACCTGGGTGAAGCTGGGATGTGAGGTTGGGGGCCCAGTAGGCCCAGTGAGGCTGTTGTGTGTGGAATGGTGTGTCACTGTGTGTCTGTAGCTTTGTGTGTCTTTGAGAGAGAGCGCCATGCTATTCAGGATGAATCTGGGCAACCCTTGGCCTGTACCTAATAGTGAGGGTCAACAGTGTGAAGGCTATGACCCTTTGTGTGCATGACACTCTGCCTTAGGTCTTCATGTATGGTTCTTGGGTGGTACCTGGAGGGATAGTGACATCACCTCTATGTGGGCCTATGGTTATTCAAGTGTATGATGAGGAGTGGGACAGAGAGGGGTTTCCCAGGGCAAATTCAGAGATCTGGAGATCCCAGAAGCTCTTGCGTCCAAACCCATCTCCCTGTCTCTCTCCATGCCATGTTAAACTTGAAATAAAATGAAATGAAGGAACACTGAGAGGACTCTGAACATTTCCAGAGGACGTGACCTGGGGGATCGCATAGGCTTCTGGGAAGGGGTCTCCATCCCTATCCCCAGCGCTCTTTTCTTCCACTTAAGACCGGAACAGTGTTGGCAGGAGCGTTAGGGGCCGGTGCAAGGGGAGCAGCTTTCCCCTCCCACGTGCAGTCCGAGGCGGGGAGGGGTGGGGGAGAGTCCTGGCTCTGAGGCCTCAGAGGCCCTTAACTCGGCCTGGGGTCCCCCAGAGTGAAGCGTGCAGGCTCACTCGCACGCCGACGCCACAGATGTGACGCTAGTGATCTTGGTGGAGTCGTCAGACCAAGGCTGCAGGTTCTGCAGGGCGAAGAGCGACGAGTTGTGTACACACAGTGGGTCAGCCGGCAGCGGCTGAGCCAGGCTCTTCTGGAAGGCCTCCTGCTGCAGCTGCAGGAGGATGCGGTTTGCCTGCTGCCTCTCGGCCTCACGCTCCTCCGCGGTCTGTCGCCTGTACCGGGAACAAGCTGTTACCCGCCAGGGCACCAACCCGGCTCCCGCGCGTGCGAGGGTTCCGAGCGCGCTCCCGGGAGATAACTTCGGTGAACATGGCTCCTGTTTGCAGCCCCCAATTCCAATTTAGGCTGTTTTAACACATTCCAACTACTTGAGTGTCCTGACTCTGACAAAGGCTGGGAATACAGCCCAGGTGGTAGAGTGCTTGCCTCGCATGCAAAGGCCCTGGGTTCAATCCCCAGTGCCACGGGGTGGGGGGAGACTGGGAAACCCAAAAGTGGATGGAGCTGTATACCCATACTGTGGGTATGTCCGCTAGGCCTGAACTGCTGGGCCTCCCATCTGAGCGCAGCGCCCACACCCTCACCCCCTTAGCTAGGAGTAGGTTGGCAGATCGTCTCTCCCCACCAGTATGGGAGACCTGGAGCCGCCTCAAACCCAAAGAGCCTCATCTCCCCACGAGTACACAGAGGCAAAGACCAGCGTTTAGACCTCTCTTCTCTCCTTTCTCTGAACCTCCCCCAGGGCTCAGACCTCGTGCACCAAGCCCTGTGCCCTGCCCCGGGCTCCCGCCGGACCCACCAGCTTCCTCAGAGGCAGTCTTGGGAGGCGATGACTCACTTATTCCATTTAATGCCGCCCCTCCACCCTGTCAACTGAGATCAAACGTCTGTCTCTAAGGTGGACAGACCTAATGGGAGTCCCCGGGGCCTCCAGAAGCAATTTGTAGGCGATCGATGAAGCCGCGCGAAGCCTGCGAGGGCTTCTTCCAGCGGCCGCCGAGAGCCTCCTCGCGCCGCCCCTTCTGGACTTTTCATTCGGTGTATCTTTCTGCCTCTTTCTTCCCCTTGGTTCCTGCGTTTTAAACTGCACCCAAATGTTTCTCTTCATTCACTCTGTGTTTTGTCTATTGTTTTTTTTTTCCATCCCCTTCGTTTTCTCTGAATTAAGGGAATTTCTTTGAAACGAAAATGGCGAGTTTAATCATCCAATGCTTTCCTTTATTGTACATAAGATTTCCTTAGGTTGCCTGCCATGCTCCCTTTTTCTCTTGGAGTGGGGAATCTATCTTTGTCCCTCTCCTTTGTGTTTCAGTTTCTCTCTTTGCTGGTCGCTGCCTTTCTGGGTCCCCACTCTAGTTTGATGTGTGTGTGCGGGGGTTGCCTGGCTTCTTCCCCTCCCTTAGTCTACAATCCTTAGTAGGCCTTGAAAATACCAGCGACCCCTCCTAGCTAGCCCAGCTCCCTCTTTTACCAGTTTTCAAAGGGTTGAAACCGAGTCCCCCACCCCTTCCCCAGAGGCAGGAATGTTGATGGGGGGCGGTAGACTCGCGGGCCCGGGCTTCCTTTGTGGCCCCAAGGCGGAATCCCTAGCAGATTCCTCGCCTTCGTTCAGAAAAAGAGGAAACTCCAATTCCTTCCTCTCTCCCCGAGGCCCGCCCGGCCCGGCGCCGCCGCCTCCGACGACTTTGCCCAGACTCTTGCGCTCCCCCCACCCACCACCATCCAGAGCTTGAGCCTTCGAACTCGCGACAATGCGTTTGGACCCGAGAATGCGGGGTGCAAGAGGGTGTATCTGGAGAATGTTCCAGTGTCTGCAGGGAATAAGGCTACTTAGGGGTGTGGGGGACGCTTAGTGTCCGCAAAAGTAGGGGAGAGAGAAGAACGAAAACGAGAGGGGTTGACGTATAGCATGTGAAAAAAAATAAAAATAAAACGTGTAGTAAGTGTAATTGTAGTGGGTGACAGGAGAAAGGAAAATGTCTTTTTCTCACACACCCATCTGCTCCTAATTGATCCCCCTTTCAGCGGGACCCACGAAACCTAGTCACAGCCGGCGCGGATTGATTTTTTTCCTCCCAGGGTAGGGAACCCGGTGGGAGGAGGCAATCAGAAGGGCCCAGCCTGCGTTCTGGGGCCGCAGTCTCCCTGCAGGGAGTCTGGATGGAGCGCAGAAACAAGATGAGGCCCGTTTCTGCTTCCATGTCTCTGGGACAGAAGAGGTTTCCCCGGTAAATGAGAATTTGCACAATCAAAAAGCCTCTAAGGATTCACTGAGCCCAGAGGTCCCAGATACACAGTAGTCTAACACGCCTGTTTGCCCTAGCGGCGGCGGAGACCAGCCGCATCTACATCGGCACAGTTCAGAAAGTCCTGAAGCCACCGGTAAAACAGAGCTAAGTGTTTCCAGGCCCACCTGGCTATTGGTCTTGATTGCTTCTAGCTCCCCGCGAGCCTTGCAGAAGCCCGCTCCACCGAACCGATCAGAAACCAGCGAGGAGAGGGAGTCTGTTTGCCCAAAGAGAGCCAGCGAGCAAGCCGAGAGCAGCCAGAAACTGTGCCGCCCGCGGTAGGCCTTCCCTACGTGCTCACCTCCACTTCGTCCGCCGGTTCTGGAACCAGGTTTTGACCTGAGCGTCGGTCATTTTGAGCGCCTTGGCCAAAGCTGCGCGCTCCGCGGAGGCTAAGTACTTCTGGCGGTGGAAACGCTTCTCCAACTCGCAGATCTGCAGGCGCGTGAAGGACGTGCGCGGCTTCTTCTTCTTGGGGGGCGTCCGGTTCTGGTAGGGGTGACCTATACGGCGTGTTACAGTGAAGGGTGAGAGGGCCACTGGAGCGGGAGACAGACAGACGGCAGAGGCAAGCGGCAGAGCGTCAGGAGGCGTCCCAGGCCCGACACCACGCGAGTCTGCGAGCGCAGTGGCTGGACCCCTAAAAGCAAGACCACGATCCTCCCAGCAGCCCTCAGCTCCAAGCCCGCCACGGGAAAGGGCACCCTTCCGCCCGCCAGGCTGACGCCTCCTCAGCAGCCACCACCACCTAGGTCTTCCTAGCCCGGGGCTCCCCAAGCCCAGTGGCCTCCTTGCTCCCTTCCTCCCACCCAGGGTCAGTGTAAGGAGAGCTAAAGGTCACAGTCCCTGGCCTCCAACCTCAGAAAAGCAGGCCAACACTAAGAGGCAGAGGGTAATCAAGGTGCCTGACTCTAGGTCTTGACCTGAGCCGCCTTCACAGCACTTCACAGACATAGCATATACCAGGTGTGAACTTACAGATCTGTGCACACAAACAGGAGGATGTATACACCCATACAAGCACAGACACAGCACAAGCACACAGGACACAAGGCAATAGGAGGCCATAGTCATATACTCCCTCAGAACCTCTTTCAGTCCCAACACAGGACTAGGATGGACTGTGGCTCCCCAGAGTAAGCCCTGTGCTGAGTGTATAGACACACACACACAAACACACACACACACACACACAACAGTGGTCTCCCTGTCCCAGGATCCTAATATATGTATATCCAGGAGAGTGGGGTCCTAGTTGGGGGATCCTTCAGAGCCTTCAACACTGACCTAGTCTGGTTAGGGGAATGAGGTGGCACAAGGCTCTGCCTACTCAGGCCTGCCTGAGATCACCTGAGTTGGAGCATTGGGGCCCCATGAGTGAAGGTTCTTCCTGGAGGCCCACAAGGCAGCAGCTGTTCTGCTTCTGACACCCCCCCACACACACACACACACAGGCTTCTGCCACAGTCCCAGAATCTGGTCAGAAGCTCCAAATGCAGTCTCTGTGCTTCATAGAGGGCCTGGAATTCCTTGGGATTATCTAGCCACGTTTAGCTCTAAAATTCTTCTCCCAATGTCTTTGCACACGTGTGTACACCCACACATACACACACACACACACACACACACACTTTCACAGTTGGGCCCTGGAGCTGGGCTGGGAGTCCCAGCTGCAGCCAGCAGAGGCCTGGTTGTCCTACGTCCCCTCTCTAAGGCCCAGACCAGGAACAGAGTTCAATTCGAGGCAGTTTCCCAGTGGGGTTTGGGGATCTGGCCTGCGGGAGGATCATGGTCTCAGATCCAGGGAACGGGAAGTAAGGGCCTGGGGAACGGGCCGCCCCAGAGTCCGAGCTGAGTGCCCGGAGCGGAAGCGGGAGCGGAGGGACCCGGGACGAGCCAACGAAGGAGCTGAGAGGGCAGGAGCCAGCCGCTACCTAGTGCAGTAATCATCCCGAGAGTCGTCCTCCAGCCACGGATGCATTATTCATCCCGGAGACAACAGAGTTGGGCCCTGGCGAGGCCGCCCAGCCGGGACAGAAAGAAAATGAAGAGCAAGCTGTCTCAGGCGACTCAGCCCCGCGCTGCCACCGAGAGGAGAAAGTCTACTCTCCGACAAGGACCTGCCAGCTCTGCTTCGCGGGGAACCCGGCTCTTTGCCGGGCCTGACAGCACGATGGGCACGGGAACTTGGTGTGTGTATGGCGGGGCAGAGGTGGGAAACCCGTTCTTGCATCTAACTGTGGGGGTCCCAGCCTCGGTCAGAAAATCGCAGCCGGGGCGAAAGAAACACTTTGTTCACATCGCACCCCTTTCTCTGAGATCCCTGAGCCTCGAATGTTTATAGAAGATAGTCTTGAATCTACAACCTCTTCCCTCTACCTGACTGGACCCCAGGATCCCAAGAGAGGGGACCAAGGATTGCTTCTTGGAGCAGGGGTCCTGCAGGAGAGTTGGAGGGACCCAGGCTGCGAGAACTCTTGGAGCACAGCGATTCTGGGAACATAGAATTCGGCGGACCTCTGAACTTGGCGAAAGCGAGGAGAGGAGCTGGGCAACCTGGCACTCAGAGGGTTGTTCAGGGAGCCACCAAGCAGGGAAGGGGTAGTGCAGAGCCCGAGCCACGGCCAGGCGGGGCGCGCGCGGGCCGGACTCACCTGTGAACCTGTCCTTTGTGTATCTGCGGTTACTCTCCATCCAGGGGAAGGTGAGGCCGGTGAGGTTGTTGACACCCGGCACGGCAGGCACAGAGGGCACAGTGGGCAAGCCAGTAGCCAGGGGTTGGGGGTGGGCCACGGCTCCAGCTAGCGGCCTGTGCGCTGGCACCCGGATCACCCCGGCAGCGCTCAGCGCCCCCCCGCCGCCGCCGCTCCCTCCGCCGCCGCCGCCCGGACCAGGGCCGCCCGCCAAGGCCATGTTCACATTGTAGGAGCCGGCCAGCGGGCCCATGCTGCAGGCGCCGCTGCTGCTTGCGGAGCCGCCGGGGCCGCCCGGGCCGCCAGCGCCATAGGCCCCCGCGCCACCGGCCCCGGCCCCGGCTGCGGAGCCCCCGCCGCCATAAGTGTAAGCGCCTCCGACCAAACAGCCAAGGCCGTATTCTCCGTCCTGGAGGCGAGAGGCCGGCCCCATGCAGCCGCCTTGGTCCGGGCTGTTGAGGATCTGGTCAATGCCGAAGCTGATGGGCTCCGCGTGGCCCGGGTGGAGGTGGTGCGGACCCAGATGCTCCATGCTGGCCCCGGCCCCACAGGGGGGCCCGGGCGGCGGGTGCTTGCTGCGCTTGGTTATGGGGGGCAGCAAGCAGGGGGGCGCGGAGGCAACAGCGGCTCCTGGCTGCACCCGAGACTTGAAGACGAAGTGCGCAGAAGGGCTAAAGTAGGGGGGGAGGGGAGAGAGAGAAGGGGCTCCGTATTCTTCCCTTCTGCGGCTTCTCCTTCCCCTCTCCGGCTGCTTGCTCGCTGTTGACTCTGGGACATCAATCACCGGGCGAAAAAGCCCTGTGCTATCGAGCCTCGCAGTTTCGGCCGGGTCTCTCCATTGGCTGTACGCTGAGAGGAGCGGGGTGAATGACAGCGCGGGGGAGGGGGAGAGAGGGGGAGAGGAGGCCAGGAGCCCAGACAGATGCAAGAGCCAGAGACAGAGGGACAGAGACCAAGGCTTTGAGTAGTTCCTGTAGAGAGGGAAGAGGGGAACAATGAGGAGAGGCTTAGAATGAGAAAGAAAAGGAACAGGAAGTGGCCATTCCCAAGAATGGACAGACAGACAGACCCAAGGAGGGAGAAGTGAGAGTCCTTTGCCTCTCCTGGAAGGAGCCGCCCCCTCATTTTTGGACTGGGCCAAAGAAGTCCAGCCCACCAAGCCTCTGGGGACGGGTGTCCTGCCCAACTGGAGAATCTCCCCAAGGGCTCAGCTGGGAAACACCTGTCACTCAACCAGGCGATTTACTCCAACTTCAAGTCCGTCTTGTTAGAAGGTAGAAGACTTGTCTTCTCCCAGGTATGGAGCCCAGGCCCTGAGGCAGAAGGGTGAGTTCAGGCTTGTCCTTCTTTAAAACAGGGCCTGTGAACAGCTAGCTACATTATTGTTATAAAAAGCAGCAGCAAAACCAACTCAATCCCTTTAGAGAAATTAAGGAAGGTAAGACTTCCTGAAAGGCAGGTACGAGTCGAGTCGAGAGTTGGTTCAGGGCTTGCTGCTGGGGTGCTCCATCCTCAAGATACCCCTTTCCATTTAAATAAACACATTCTTCAAGAAGCAATCTCCACTGTGTTTGAATGAATCCAACCAGTTTGTTTTACTTTCCACCTAGCACCTAGCCCAGGTGGCTATTCCAAGCAAGAAGCCTTTAAACTGCAGTGAGAAGAAGGAATTATTCTGTTACTTTTGGAGTCTCAGGGCAGGAGACCTAAGGGCTTAAGGCAGTGGGGGCTGGGGTTGGTGGGACTAGGATCAGGGAAGTGCATCCAGGACAAATTTAGGCCTTTTCAAAGCTTTGCCTGTGGCTGCCTGGCTGAGAGCCCAAGAGAGAAGGAGGAAACTCCCTTTTTCTGCTTCCTCTCTTTCCCCTCTCCAGTAGGGAAAGGTCTGCTCCCTCCTAGGAGGGAAGCTCTGAGAAAGGGAGGTCCCATTCAGATTCAGCCTTCTGGGAGGGTTTATCTCTACCAGGTAAGATGCTAGAATGTGAAGGCTCACATTCTACCATTCAAGTCTCACTGTAATCTATTTGTTTTGGTCATGTCCATCACTTCCACTTGAAAAGATCTTCTTGAAGGCAGGAAGTGGTTTACTCATCTGTGTCCCCCAGCCAATACAGACCAAATCAATAAAATATGTTCATCTTGGTGAATAATGAATGAGTGGATCTTTAGTCAACAAATATGTATTGAGTACTTACTATGTGCCTGGCACTGTTATAGGTACTGGAGACACAGCAATGAACCAAACAAGGTTTCTGACTTCATGGAGATTACATTCTATGGAGGGGGGTCAGACAATAAACAAAGACGATAGGTCAAGTGCAACACACAGGGCTGTAATCTGTAAGTACTTGGGAGGCTGAGGAAGGAGGACAGCAAATTCAACTAGTCTGGGCAACTTAGCGAGACCTTGTCTCATAATTTTAAAAAAGTGGGGGAGGCTGGGAACATAGCTCAGTGGGATAGTGCCCCTGGGTTCTATCATCAGTACTGCAAATAAATAAATAAGCCAGATGTTAGTATTATATAGAACTATATAAACTTGACAGCAACCCTTTGAGATGAATATTATTCCAACTTTACAGATGGGAGGACTGGAGAGGCTAAGTTGGTATAGATCAAGATGGAAGAACTAGACTGGCCTTGCTTTTGTAGGTTAGCCTAGAAACCTGGCTGCTGGCTGGAAGCTGATCTACATGGGGGAAAACTCTGATCTCCAGCCAAGGGGACAAAGGCCCCCTTGAGATATGGGTTAGTAGTTGTTTATAACACTAAACAAAGCTATGAGAAGGAAAGTCCACTCCTTTAGTAGTTCTGTTACACCCCTCCCCCAATCCAGGTATTATACACAACCCAGAAGGTTCCAAAACTTATTTGGAAGTTGTTTAAATCTAAATGAGTCTCTTTCCTGGCTCTTATCTTGAAGGAACACAAATGTTTACTGAATAACTACTATGTGCCTGGTACCACATCACACATCTTACTTAAGACTCATAGTAATCCTGTAAAGTTAATATATATGTCCACTTTTTTATAGTTAATAAAACTGAATGAAATTTCATGGCAATAATTATTCATAACAACCAGAAAGTGTAAACAACTCAAATGCCCATCAAATAATGAATGTATAAACAAAATGTGACATATTCATTCAATGGAACATCATTCCACCCTAAAAAGAAATAAAAAAGAAAGTGCTGGTTCATGCTACAACAAAGATGAACCTAGGAAGCATTATACTAAGTGAAAGAAGCCAGGCACAAAAGGCCATATGATTCCATTTAAATGAAATTTCCAACATAGACAAATTCATACAGGTAGAAAGTAGATTTGTGGTTGCCAGAGGTTGGGAGGAGAGGGACAGGGAAGTGACTGCCAATGGGTACCAAGTTTTGTTTTGGAATGATGAAAAGATTCCATTAGATAGTGGTAAATGTTGCACAATTTTGTGAATATACTAAGAAATGCTGAATTGTACATATTAAAGGCTGAATCCTGTGGTGCATGAATTATATTTCCTTCTTAAAAATTTTTTTAAAAAGGGACTGGGAGTGTACTCAGTGCTAGAGTACTGGCCTACCATGTGTGAAGCCCTGGATTCAATCCCTAACAAAGGAAGAAAGGAAAGAAATGAAAACTGAGACTCAGTGAGGTGAACAAACCTGCCCAAGTTTCTGTAAGCAGAAAAGGATTGATCTGAATCCCCAAAACTGAACTATTTCCTCCTGTAGGAGATTGAAAAAATCATGGGAAGGGCGCCATAGTGCCTTTGAGGTTGAATCCCAATGGATTTACTCCTTTTCTAACCACAGTTCTTTTTGCCTACTGCAGTTAAAATCCTATACTTCTAGATTAGCTTCAGAACAACTTCTCTTTGCCACCCTCTGGCCAGTATATGAAAGTACTTGAGTTTTCCTAATATTCTCCTCTTCCTCTCTTCTTCTCCCTCCAGAAATGTACCTTTCCAGGTTCTGACCTTCCAACCCTGTCTCTTCCAACCCTTTGGCATCTGCCTGACTCACCTCTTAAACTCCTCCGATCTAGCACCAGTTGTCCAGGGTGCCAGGGAGGAAACTTTGCCCTTGCTGGCCCAGGTTGGCAGAGGTCACAGCTCCTAGTGATCAACTAAGATTGTCCAGCTCTTCTCATCAAAATCTAGCACCTGAGGGATAGCCTGGCTTTCCTCTGCCCTCCCCCTTCCTTACCTTCTTATCTAAGTAAACTTTTATCCCAATCCACTTCTGAGGTAGTTCTGTGACTCCACTTGACCTCAGTCCTCCAATGGGATAGTTATTGAGGACCAGGGCTACCTTTTTGGTCCTTGCCTAGAAAGATAAGACAAAGGGGTTAGAATTTGTTGGGTTCTTGCCTTTTCTGCATCTCCTGGAAGTGCTGTTACCTGAGCACCATACTGCAGGACGGAAAGTCTTCTAAAGTGGGGGAAGGACAGTGACACAGAGCTTGTGTTTATTTGGTGCAGGTTCTGTGTTTCCACTGTACTTAGCATTCCTTGCAGAGAGTTACTGCTAGGGAAGAGGAGGGCTGGGAAGGAAGCAGGACTCACAAAGCACTGAGATGTCCTAGTTGCCTTCAATCACAGTAATTATTTCTCTTTTCACCCTCCAATAATTCTGTGTTTTTGTTATCTTCAGTTTACAGATGAGAAAACCTCAAGGTACTGAAAGTTAGGCAGGGGCAGAGACTAGACTTCAGCACTGCTTTGGGACTCCACTATCACAAGCTGCTTCCTCAACACTCACCTTGGCTCTTGCCTTGCAGGACTATCTTGTACTCTTGAGCCTAGGTGAGTGCAGACCCTTTTCTCCAGTCCTGAGGCCACCTGGTAACTCCTGTCCCCCAACACCATCTCCCCCTCACCAGCTGAATAAAGAAGTGTCTCCAATTAAAGGGGGAGCAGCTGGGGCTGAGGCCAGAGCTGGGGGTGGAGAGAAGGACGGGGAAGGTCCCAGGGGGAAGCCTCTTTGGATCCCACACAGCTCCCTCCCCCCTCTGGGAGAGACCCTTGGGCCAGGGGTTGTCCTTTAGCTTAGGGGTATATGTGGTAACTTAATTACTTTGTTCATGGGACTGTATATCTACAAGGGGAAAGACGGATGTGAAAGTACATGTGACGGTGAGGGTTGAGAGGGCTGTGCAGATGTCCTGAGCATGTCTTTAAGGAATAATTTTTTTAAATTATTCCATGAATATTTATTGAGTGTCTATTACATATCAGGCACTGTGTTGGGCTGTTGAGATACAACTGCAAGTGAAACACATGTTGGTAAGATTGTTGGAGGAGAGAAGGAGTTTGGGTTGTTTCTACAACTGAGTTTTTCCCATGAGGTATGTGTGAGAATATAAGTGAATGTGTGTTTTCTGCAACAGCATGTGAGTGCTGGTTTCTATAAATGTTCCTCTGTGCTGCGCACATATGTGTGAAAATATTAGTGTAATAATGGTGTGTGTGTGTGTGTCTGGGAGGATGTCTTATATTCTAATATAGTTGTCAGGGAAATGGCCATATGTGGGTCTGTGGGGAGTGGGGAGACAGGGATGCCTAATGGATATCCTGCAAAGAAAGAAATATGTAAGGGGATGTGTAACATGCAGTGGTCCATGGCAGGACCCTTGGGGGGTTTGTATTTTTTTAAAAATATATTTTTATTAGTTGTTGATGGACCTTTATTTTATTTACTTATTTTTATGTGGTGCTGAGAATCGAACCCAGTGCCTCAAACATACTAGGCAAGCTCTCTACCACTGAGTCACAATCCAGCCCCTGCTTGGATTCTTATTCCAAAGGAAGCTATAGGCTCCACCACCCCAGGCATCAAGCTAAGGTCTCTAGTCTCTCTCTGAAAAACTCCCTTTCAAGGAAGGCCCAGAGACTCTCAAATCCCACCATTCAGCACTCCATCTGGACAAAATATCCCTGCCCCCATCACACACACACTGGAGATTGAACCCAAGGCTTTACACAAGCTAGGCAAGCACTCCACCCTATGCTACATCCCCAGACCTTTTTATTTTATTTTGAGACAGGGTCTAGGAGCCTCAGCCTCCCAAGTAGCTGGGACTACAGGCACATGACCCCAGACTATAACAAAAATGCCTTTGATAAGGATATCTTTGATGCTAAGTCTCCTCTCAGGATGTCAGAACTCCAGAAAGGATCCGACAGGCTTTGTGCTGAGAAAGCTCAGGGCAGGGAATACCTGATGGCCTTGCCCACCACCTCTGCTCCCAGATAGCTCCCAAATAGCTCCCTGGGCATGGTATTTAGCTGTCCAACCTTTGGCCCCAGGAGGAAAGCTCAACCTAGGACTCAGAGCCTCTGTGGGCTGGCCTCAACTTCTCCAATCCTTGGTGTCTACCCTGGGCACTATCCTGGGTTCTACTCTGCTGACCAGATGAGTCTGTACCCCAGTGTACAGAATTTTAGGCACCAGAGGGCATCCGATCCTCCCCAACTGAGATGTGGAGAAAACCAATGTAGAGAGCTCAAGCCAGCTCCAGACCAGGCCTGCAGAGCTTCCCAGGGCACCATCATCCTCCAGGAACCATCCTACTTCCTGTATTGAGTCTGACTGGGGACTGCCGCAGTCTGGATCTCCTCCAGTTTCGGGCTCCCCAACTTGGAGCTGGAAAAGAGATGAATAAGGCAAGCTTCCTAGCCGAGCCAAGACCCAGCAGTGGCCAGATTCTCATTTCCTCGACCCCTCTGGGAGGGTAGATTTGGCCTCAGGGGAAGAGCTGATGAAGACCTCCAAGAGCCCCTAGGTGCTTGGGCTTCCTTGGCGTGGGCAGGTCTGGTTATTTCCAGGGTGATCAGGACTCAGTTTGCAAGTCGGAAGCCGCTGGCGCTGGCTGAGCCATTACCAAGCTGTGCTGGGAGTGGAAAACCCTGCAGCATAGAATGAGGGGGCCCTCAGGGACCTCTGCCTCCACGCCGGGAGCCTGGTGGATCTAGGGAGTGTTCTTGGAATAAATGAATTGAGTTGCAGTCCACTTTGAAATTAACTCAAGTTCCTCTTCCATCAAAAAAGCACCCAGGGAGGTGAGGGGGTAACGGACTCGGCCCAGGAGACCCAGCTGCTGATGACGGTAGTTAGTAGTGGGGTAATGTACCGCACACGGTGTCCTGAATGCACAAGGAAACAGCATACACACAAATGGTGACATACAGACAAATCGGAACACCCCAGGCTTTCCAGATTCTGTGTTGGCGCAGATACACAGACCCGCACTCACCCCTAACTTGCAAACACAGGCGTGCGATCCCCACAGGTGCCCACAAGTCCTTCAGGCGTCCATACACAGGTACCCCCTAGATGCACCCAACTGCACCCACAGACCCTGCAGCATAGATTGAGATTAAACAAAACCAAACCTTGTCCTTAGTGCACGCACCCTGGCGGGTCACTATACACCCGCTCACACACCCACAGGTGCACGCACTTCCGCACGACCATCCAGCTCAGAGTTTTAAAAACCGCTGCATCTCTCTCCATCTCACACTTCGATGGCCACACTGAGCACACAGGCCACCACACAGTTTCCCAACTTTCCCGGGGAGGCCCGGGTCGCCGAGAAGGGGCGGGGAACACGGCGAGCCGCAGGTGCCAGAAGCGGGGTTGGGGAGCGCCGAAGGGGGAGGGGTAGAATCCATATGCATGGACTCCGCGCACAAAGAGCAGCTGCCCAGAGACAGAGCCCCGGCGGGCCCAGAGTTGCACCGTGGCGGCGGCGGCGGCCCAACTAATTGAATTAGGTCGGCCTAGTCCTGCCACCCGCGCGCCACCCGCGTCCGCTTTGCCACCGGTCCCCGGCCGCCGCAGGCGCTCGTTGGGTGCCGAGGGACGGGTTGAGGGAAGGAGGCGCCGCCTCCTGAGCCCCGGCCCGAGGCGGCCTCTCCCCCCGGAAATAATCCATTGTCCCGCAGGCTGCGCTCGGCTCTGGGCTCTCGGGGTCCCCAACTGGACTGCGACGCTGTGATTAATGGGACTGCGGTGAGGGAGCTGACATGGGGAGGGGCCTCGGCCCTCCTCCGCTCATCCTTCTCCCTCAGCTGCCCCGAGTTCCGGTGCCTCTTCTCCGCTCTAATCTGAGGGATCTAGGGCAGCGGGGGAAAGGAGAGGAAGGCTGCTGGTAGGAATCAGAGTTGGGTGCCTTAGTGAGTGTGGCATGGAATATCTGGCGAGTCTGCATGCCCAGCGGTCTGCGTGAATGTGCCAGTGCATCCAGAGCTCTAAGCCCTGCACAATGCGGTGGGGCCTGTGTGCATGGTAAGTGTACTATGTGCAGGGTGGGAATGTGGAGCTGTGTGTAGTTAGGCATAATTGGGGTGTGTCAGGAGATGAAAGCTCCCACTTCTGAGGACCACACTAGCCCTAATGCCAAGAAGCTGGGTTTGAACTCTGGCAATGCCGTGGATCCCTCAGTAAGTGCCTGGCTAGGATCTGCCCTCTTGTCAAGCTTAGATTTGGGGTCACTTCACCCCAAGCCCCAATCTCTAGCAGTTGACAGTGTGATTCCTTTCCCCGCTTCCTTGCCATCCACTGTCCTGGATAGCAGAGAAGCCCAGCATTTTTTATTCAGCTGGTCTTCTACTTTTGGTATTCTCTGTAGTATATTCTGTTTCAATACTAGTAGAGCTCTCCTCTTGTCCTCTGTCCTGGGGGTTGAACCCAAGACACTTTACCACTGAGCTACACCCCTGACCCTTTTTATGTTTTTTCTTTGAGTTGGGCTCTTGCTAGGTTGCCCAAGTTGGCTCAAACTTGCCACCCTCTTGCCACAACCCCAACCCTATCACTGGGATTATAGATGTGCACCAAGATATTTGGCTCAGTATAATGGTGCTTTGATTTTGGGGTCACAGAGCTATCCCCCTCCAACTCACAGGAAGGCCCTCATATGTAATTAGGAAATAATTCCTCTGTCTGAGGTAGCCTGTAACACCTGGGACAGAAAGCACGTCTGTGTGTCTATTCTGTTTCTGAACTGAAGCACATTGGTGCAGACCAAAGTCCCATTTTGTCCTTCGATGCTGACATTCACCTACTCAATCTTGATAGGAGTGAGACTTCCCAGGCTGGTAAGCTCTACTCAAGAGCCAGTATATTTAAGGTATTCAGGAGACCAGGGTGTATAGGCAGTGTAGTCACAAGACCATACTTTTGAGTCCCATAGGGTAACTTTACAGTCCTGCCTCCTCCACCAGGAAGCAGGAGACCTGGGACCGGCTTGAAAGTATGTATTAGGTGTCTTTCGGAGCTGTGAGAGGATCCCAGAAAGTGGAAGAGGGCTATCACCCAGAAACCTAGAGCTGCAGTGGGTTTGGGGGATCCTCTCAGTGGCTAGAACTGCTCCAGAGGTTGTAGGGCCCCAGCCAGGACCCCTGCCCCCTGCTATCACTGCCCAACCCCAGCTTTGCTAAATTGCCTAGGTTATACTGAAAAGTTAACCTCCCTTCTCCCCTTGTTCATCTCTGGATTAGGTTCACTAATCCAGAGATGAACAAATGGGTGGGAAGCAAAGTCCAGAGCCTTGTGCTCAACTGAAGACTCAGTTAAACACAAGGTCTTTGCACCCTGTGGGCCAGGGACCAAGACCTGGGAGGCTACACCAAGTGACAAGTGACCTGCTGCCTCTGTCTGCACCCCCTGGACTGCTGCCCAAGGCTCCAGAAAGATTGAGGGGGAGCTCTGGGTTGGGAGTAGCCAGTGGGGTCACCCAGAGCCCATGAGGCACCAATACTGCCCTCACTGGCAAGCCCCTGGCCAGGTCTCTGCAGCCTGTGCAGTATTTCCTGGGACTTTTACTGCAGCACAGAGATGAGCAGTGACATTCCCCTCTCCCCTTTCATAAATATTGCATCTTCCCAATGCAATTACAGGAGACTGAACGGCATGAGCGTTTACTAAATAAGATTATGGGGTAATGCTAATGCAGTTTATGTCTGCGCTCTGACACCAGACAAACTCCCTATTAATAACCTCTCAATGAGGCGCGAGGCTCGGATTGCAGAGCCAGAAGATGCCAGGGCTGCGTGCTCAGTAAGAATGCCCATAATGTGGTTGTCTCCCACTCAGGGACTCAGCAGGCCTGAGCCCTTTCCCAGAGATGCAGGGACCACCAGCCTCTCCAGGTCTCTAGGCCAGGAGCTCCCTCTCTGGGCCCTTTCTCTGGGCTTCTTCTCTGGAAGCATCTGACCCAAATGAGGAAACTATCTATACCATTACCTCCTCTATTATGTTCTATTTCTGCCACTGGTCAGTCCCAGCTGGCACCCAACCCTCTCTCCTGAATCTACACTATGGGGAGGGTACCCACTTTTACCCCCTTGATGGGCATACAGTAAATGTCTTCCCAGACTTAGAAATAGCTCATGGCTCTACACTGCCTATAGGGGAGAAGCCAAAACCCTTCTCCCTCCATTTAAAGGCCCTTAACTTCTTTTCTGCTTCATCCATAATCTCTTCCCCCAATTGCTGACTACCATTAACCCTTGTGTACCAACAGGATGTAAGTACTCATAGATTTTCCTTCTATCTTTTGGATGCAAAACCCTGGCAATCTCTCCCACCCCTGCCCCCCAAAGAAATAAAATTCCCTATTCCTACCTCACAAACTAGTTCAAAGTACCATTTCCTCCCCTAATATTCTTTAGGTATAATTCATACATAAGTCTCTCCTCAAGTGGCCATTAGCACACAAGTTTTGAAAATTCTCTTTTTTTTTTTTTTTGGTCATAGATTTGAAGTCACAGAAACATGAGGTGGAGTGCTGGCCATGCTATTTTTATGTGTGAAAATGAACAGATCAATTAGCTTCTCTGACCTTTTCTTTTTTATTTTATTTTTTTTAGTTGTTGATGTACCTTTATTTTATTTATTTATATATGGTGCTGAGAACCGAACCCAATGCTTCACACATGCTAGGCAGGCACTGTATCACTGAGCTATAACTCCAGCCTGACATTTGCTTTTCTAGTTTATGAAAAGGGCATACGTCCTGCCTTTGAATTCCATCAAGCCATGTCAGACTCAAAATGAAAATGAAACAATGTAGAAGTGTCCCATTCCATTGCACACATTGGTTTTATTTCTTACTGCATTGACACGTAAAATGTTTGTCATCCCTTCTGGTCTTGGAGTCCTTGGGATGTATGCTGTCCAGCTCTGCTCAGTTATCCATGTTCAGTTGATGACCTCCTCAAATATCTCAGGTTCCTTTCTTTCTTTCCTAACTACATCTGCTTGAGGCCTCTTTAGGGTGGCACAGACAAGATCTGGGAAAATATGACATCTGCAAGGCAGAAGAATGCAACAGAACTTCAAGATCAAGAGAGCCAGCCCCCTACCTCAGGCCCTACCCAAGGGTTCTTCTTGGCCTTCAATGAGAAAATATTTCATGTCCAAGGACCTCAGTAATAAGAAACCTGGAGGCCTGGGAAGCCTGCAGTCTCCGCAAAAGCTTCCCCACCTCAAAGTCCCTGGCTCTTCCTCCCTTCTCCAGCATCCCTTTGAAGTCAGTGAAATCTTCTAGTGGCTTCTGGAGCAGGCAGAGTGGTGAGAGGCACAGACAAGGCCGCTTTCTGCCCCCCCCCCCCCCCTGGAGCCTTTCATCAGCAATCCCTACCTTTCTACTATAGCCAAACTGTTCTGGCTTAGAGAGGCCCTAAGGTCTATGGGGACAGGATGTGGACCAGGGCCTGCTGGATGAGGGGACAGGGAATGCTATACCAAAGTCTCCAATCCCTTGCTCCTCAAATTTGGGGCTAACCTAGTCATGTTAGCATATCCCGACCTCCTACCTATTGTTCTTACACTGGGCTACAAGGGGCTTTGTTAAAGGCTACAAACCTGTCTCAATCTGTCTGGGGGCATTTCTGATTTACCACAACATCTCTTTGCTTAGTCATGAAGCATCACACCTGACTCTCTTCTTACTTCTTTCCTCCCACCCACTCTTCTCCTGTCCAGTCTCCCTCTCAAATCTTTTCTTAGTGTTCTGTGTATGAGAAATCTTCCTTTTACACAACTTATACATAGTCTATATACCAAAAAACTCACATAGAAACACAGAGGAACATACAGACACCCCATTCTCAAAAAACACACATATATAAACTCCTAAGTATAATGTATCAGCCCATCACTGAAGTTATGGGTTCCCCATGCAGACAGAAATTAGCACCATCTCCCACTGACACACATGTACTCAGGCATGTATACGACCACACAGATGTGCATATTCACACAAAAGAATGCTCAGACACAGATTAACAATCAATCAACATGCTAAGCAGTTTCTGAAATTATGCTGCCATCAAAATATCACAGAGTTTGTTAGGACTCGGGATGTGGCTTTTCTTATCCTTGGTGGGAATTCTGTGTACTTATCATAATGTGTGTTCAGGGTATTTGGCACTTGTAAGATTGTGAGCCAGGATTGGGAAGGAACATTCCCTGGAAGTTACCTGAGCTATGAGTCATCCCAGAGGATCTGGAGAAGTAGGAAGCACAAAACTCTGAGCTAAGAGGTTCATTGGAACTAGAACCTGCCCATCATCTGCTCTCAGATTCTAAGACAGGAAGTAGGAATCTAGAGGGCAGGCTCCAAAGGGGAGTGGACTTTGAAACAGGAAAGGAAGGAGCTATTTGGGTCTCTCAGGGAGTAGTCCTCAGTTCCAAAAAAACAGAAGGTAAAGATGGCATTTTTCTTGAAGATAGCCACTTGGGCCCTGATAAAGCTTGGCCTGAGTATGGCCAGGAAGAGCAGATAAGCTACACTAAATGAAATTGTTTTCACCTCTGTGTACTTCCAAAAAATCAAACAGGCCAAAGAGAAATGGACTAGGGTAAAAAGTGGGGCTTCAGGGAACCAGAGAAGTATAATGGAAACCAAAGACATTGATGTTTTATCAACTGGATTCAAGTTCTTCTTCTGTCACTCTACTAGCTGTATGTTCTTGGGCATATACTTAACTTCACTGATCCTCAGTTTCCTCCTTTATAAAGTGAAGATATGCTGCATACTTCATATGATTGTGGTAAATATTAAAAGAGATGGAAAGATGTCAAAGTGCTTAGCCCAATGGCTGGCACATGGCAATGGGTTCTGTGTGTAAGGAAAAGGTAACTGGAAGGCCAGTGTAAGAAGGTCTGACACCTATGTGGTGAAGATTTAGAGGCTTCCTTCCTTAGAGTAGAGGCTGCTGGGACCAAGATAGGATCCAGAAAAAGAAAGGCACAACAAGCTCAAGTGCCTGTCCTTAGTCAGGGAAAATCTGCACAGTGGGTAATAATTTCATGCTAGACTGCCTGGGTTTAAGTCCTGTCAGCTTTGTGACCTTCAGTAAATTTTCTATGTCTCCGTGTCTTCACCTGTAAAATGATAGCACCTCCCTGAGAATTTTATTATAAACAGTAAATGAGTTAATATTTGTAAAGTGCTTTGGATAGTACCTGTCACATAATAAGTTCCATACAAATGTATAATAAATACATAAGAATAAACTTGGCTCCCAGGTGGACAGGGTATGAGTTCTGAGGACTCAGGGACAGCAGGGCAGCTACAAATGGGGAGGAAGGCAGGCAGCCTGCCGCTGGCTGTGAGATCTGCACTCTCAAACGCCCTTTTTTGTCCTCAGGTGCTGCGGTTTGTTTACCTGAGGAACAAGTTACCTATTTGAGTCTTCAAGCTGCTTAAGGGTTTGTTAAGGGGAAAGTGGTTATTACTTCATATGTTGCCAATGGCACTGTAAATTGGTCCCATCCTCCTTGAGTTACGTAACAAAAATCATGATACCACTCATATCCTTTGATCAGATAATCCCCTTTTTGGGACTGCATGCTGAGGAAATAAAAATGTAATTTGTGTAAAGATGTTTATAGCATCACTCCTCATAATAGCTCAACCTTGGAAGCAACCCAAATATTCAACACTAAGGAAATGTTAAGCCAGCTGGGGAACTTCAGCACAAAGGAATAGTACACAGCCATTGAAACTGCTAAATATGACATGGAAAGATGATGAGATGTTCCATGTTTCTAGGGGAAGATGCCAAGCACTGTTAAAATGCCAATATTCCTCAAGATAATTCACAGACTCAGTGCCCACTAATCAAAATTGTAACTAGAGATTTTATTGGAACTCAGAAAAAAATGATTGTGAGTTTTTTATGGAAGAGTAAATGGGTGAACATATCAAATAATCTAAGGAAGAGCAAATTTGAGTGTAAAACATTTTGTTACCAGGTAATTAAATAGAAATAACATGATGTAAGCACTTAAATAGACATTTACATCATGGGACACATTAGAGCTTAGAAGCAGACATAATCACATTGAAGAATTTAGTACAGGCAATAGGTAAAAGGGAGAGAGGAACATTGCTCAATAAATGATGTTGAGAAAAGCTTTGTTACTTAAAAACAAGTAAGTTGTTTTATATTCTATAAAATAAATGCAAGATGAGTTAAAGAATTAAAGGAGGAGCTGGAGATGTAGGGAAGTAAGTATTGGTGCATTGCAATGTGAAATTTTAAAAAAATTGAAAACTGTGGGGCTGGGGAACTTCAGCACAAAGGAATAGTACACAGCCATTGAAACTGCTAAATATGACATGGAAAGATGATGAGATGTTCAATTTTTGAGATATTGGGGATCAAACTCCAGGCCTCACACATGCTAGACAAATAATCTACCACTGAACTACATCCCCAGCCCAAAGCCCAGGTTTTAACCTTGATAAGGATCAAGAAATGAAACATGATTGATGTAAACATTTGGTGTTTAAAATGGATGGACATTTTTGTTGTTGAGATGGTAGGAGTTTAATAGAATGGGGAAGGAGGGGGCTGCCTGGGCTTCAGCCTTTTGCCAACACCTAGGGAACATGGTGCTGCTTGCAGGAGGGCTGGGGTCAGATGAGGGACCCAGCAGTAGAGGTCCAGAGCAATGAGCCATGAATCCTCACCAACCTTCTGATCTGACCCCTGAACCTGGAATTTCCAAACCCCAACAAAACTCAGATTCCTGCTAGTCACCCAGAAGTCACACTGCTTGGGCTCCAATTCCAATCCTCCACCTAAAAATTGGGCAACCTTGGACCAGTAACTTAATTAGCTTATCTGGATCTCAGTTTTCTCATCTATAAAGAGGGGGGAAAGGCTAAGGATATAGTTCAGTGACAGAATACTTGTGTAGCATGCTCCAGGCCCCGGGTTTAATCCCTAGTACCATCAAAGTAATATAATAATATAATAATAAAAATAGTGTAAAATGGGGATAATATTGGCATTTATTCATAGAGTTATTATGAGGATTCAATTAGTTAATTCATATGAAATAGGGTCTGTTCCAGAGTAACTCCTCAGAAAAATCTGATTATGATTTGAGTTGGGGCTGAGGGAATGCTAAAGGAGGAGGCAGAAACCAGAGTCATGATTTCCATGATGTCTGCATCTTCTAGGTCCATGGCTGGTGTTGAAGCTGAGCCCACCTGGCTTTCCCCTTCATCTCAGATGACGAGGCAAGAGAGATTTGGCCAAGAGGGGGCTGTGGTGCAGACCAAGAATCCAGTGCTGACACACAGGCCTCAGCTGCCTGAATTCCTCCTCCACCATGGAAGCTCAGCCTTCCTCTCCCCTCAGGAAAGAAGACCAAGCCATGTCACCATCAGGGATTAGTAGGGGGTGGGGGGTAGGCTTTGTGCCTGGGGGTAGAGAGAGGCCTGGTTTGGGGTACTTGGCTTCAGGCCATGTCTCACTGGACAGGGGCAGCTCCTTTGACTGAGCAGCAGCCCCCTGGCTGCTCCGTCCCACTTGGAGTGCTCTTGAGCTGGACTTCCTCCAGCAATTGTACCCTCCAGTCTGAGGCTGTGACTCTAGCCACAATTCTGCAGGCTTACAGGAAAATGGAAATGCTTTTCTTAAATTCTCTTCCCTCTATACCTTTTCCTGAGTCAGGGACAGATGAGGTGGCGGGGGTGAAAGGCACAGTAGCCTGTTTCTTGTCACCTGCCCCAGAGAAAACTGGGAGTTTCCTTTTCTTTTAGGGAAAACTTCATATTTATTGCTATATTTCATCATTATGACATTCTTATTAAAATTAGCCATGACAGGACTTCCCAGACCTACTTAGTGGCCGCTTAAGAGAGAAACAAAGTGAGTAGCTGCTGGGTCTACACAGGACAGAGAGACTCACAGGGCAGGGCTCTTTGGGGCACAGATTGAAAAGTGCTTTCTTCTTCAGGAAACTGGACCAGCTGAATTTTTTAAAAATATTTTTTAGTTACACATGAACATGACATCTTTATTTTGTTTATTTATTTTTATGTGGTGCTGAGGATTGAACCCAGTGCCTCACACATGAGAGGCAAGCGCTCCACTGCTGAGCCACAACCCCAGTCCCCCAGCTGAACTTTTATTTTTATTTATTTATTTATTTATTTATTTATTTATTTATTTATTTAAATTTTTTTAGTTGCCAATGGACTTTTATTTTATTTATTGATATGTGGTACTGAGGATTGAACCCAGTGCCTCATACATGCTAGGCAAGCACTCTGCCACTAAGCCACCACCCCAGTCCCCCCCAGCTGAACTTTTAAAAGCCCAGGTGACTACAAAATAAAACGAATTTCAGCCTTGGGTAAGGGTCCCCAGAGGCCAGCCACAGAGGAAGACATTCCTGGGAAGGTTGAGGATCCTGCCTGACTCAGTCTGGTCAGCCCCTCATGTGCACTGTCAGGAAAGATTCAAGCCCAGACGATTTGGGAGGTGGATTTCCAAGACACTGCTTTCATACATTCCCTGTGCACCTAGTCACTTATTCAGGTAGCCAAGCTCATTGAGTTTTGCCATAAGCCAGGGACCATGCCCAGTGCTGAGCTGGACAGGTGCCCTAGGAAAAGGGTTCAGGGGGTACATCCAGGACTCAGGTGCAGCCATACTCATTCCTGAATCAAAGCCAGAATCAACCACTTCTCAACTTTTCTGGGATTCTTGGGGACTTTGTAGTTTGTCCTGTGTTTGTTATTTCTGCTAATCCCTGTTGGCCTGTAGTTCCTGGTGATTAGACAAACAAGCAAACCAAGACTTAAACACAAGAAGGGGGATGTATGCTGGTTTCAGAGCCCAGAAGTGGAAGAGACCTGGAGAGGCTGTGGAGAGGTTGAGAGAAAAAGGGGAGGGGGGGGAGAGAGAGAGAGAGAGAGAGAGAGAGAGAGAGAGAGAGAGAGAGAGAGAGAGAGAGAGAGAATGTTGTGAATGTTCCCACTCCTCCCCCACCAGCTTCCCCATCTTCTTAATGTTCCCAACCTACTTTCTGTACCCCTACCCCCTCCTCACTACTCCCTTTACATGTCCTTTACCCTCTTGCAGGAGTTCACATATCCACCCCGCCTTGGGAGTCTGACCCAGGGCCTCGGGTGCTGGAGAACTTGGGCTGGGCCCAAGCACGGGCTCCCTAATGAGCATTTGTTCTGGGATGTGCTCTGGTCTCCAAGGGTCAGAGGTGTCAGCTTTATTTACTCAGAGTCATGCTCTCACTGCGCCAGCCCTTTCATCATTTTTTATAATGGAAACAGCCCAATGGCCACAGGCGCCCTGGGAGACCACCCCACCACCTTCCCTCTCCCCAAGCCCCAGACACAGGCACTTGTATTCCTCCAATAAGGGCTCAGATTTCTCAACAAAGTACAGCTTTGCTCTCAGGACAGTCTTCAGCTGTTGATTTTATCACATTCTGCTGTCTATTCAGAGCCTGAGCTGGAGAAGGTGGGAGCCACCAGAATGCCAAAGAGTGGGCACATGCGTGTGAGAAGTGGGGTTGGTGCAAGAGGCTGAGGGTGTGTGGTGTGAGAGTGGGTATTTGTGGGTAGAAACAGAGGCATATATAATGTCTCTCTCTCTCTCTCTCTCTCTTTTTTTTTTTTGATACCAGGATTGAACCCAGAGGCACTTAACCACTGAACCACATCCCCGGTCCTTTTTATTTTGAGACAGGGCCTTGCTAAATTGCTGAGGCTGGCTTTGAACTTGCAATCCTCCTGTCTCAGCTTAATGAGTTGCTGATATTACAGGCATGCGCCACTGTGCCCAGCTTGACATCCCTAGTTTGAAAATGTTTTTATGTGTGTGAAGCTGCGTAAGTGTGAATAAGCATGAGTATTTGGATGCAAACGTTTACACTTACATATACTTACATATGTATTATACTTACATATGTATCATTGTGAAAAATGATGATTGTATGACTTATGTATGTGTGTGTGAGTGAATGTGTGTGCATGAGAGCTGCCAAGCTTGCGAGGCTGTGTGAGAGTACATATATTTATGTGTATGATGTACACATGCATACATATGAGAGTGAGACACATGCATGAGAACCTGGGTGTTTGTGGCTGTGTATATGCCTGTCTAAGCAGTTTAAATATGCATATTTGTGGCAAAACCATATACACGTGGACGTTCCTGGGGGTGATTTTTTTTTCTTTTTTGTAGTGCTGGGGGTTGACAAGTTTGTGTTTACAAATGTTGTATGGATAGTATTTAAGAAAGTATATCTAGACAAAGTGAATCCATCTCAGAACTGTATTGTTAAGCAACAGAAGCCAGACACATGACTCCATTTATATAAAATACTAAAACAGGCAAATCTAATCTATGATATAGGAAGCCAGAATAGGTTCACCCTGGAAGGGGGCATGAAGAGGCTCCTGGGGTGTTAATAATGAAATACTTCTTTGGGGGGATACCATGGATTGAACCCAGGGGTACTTAACCATTGAGCCACACCCCCAGCTCTTTTTATTTTTTATTTTGAGACAGGTCTTGCTAAATTGCTTGGGGCCTTGTTAAGTTGCTAAAGCTGGCTTTGATCTCGTGATCCTCCTAACTCAGCCTCCCAAACCCCTGGGATTACAGGCCCAGCTGAAATACTTTTATATCCATTTATACAGGTATGAGTACTTCGTAAAAATTCAATAAACTCTATACTCACATGTAGTAATAAATCATAAAGTACATATGCAATTTATGTATTTATTATAATTCAACAAAACATTTACCCTGGCCTGGCACAGTGGTGCACACCTGTAAGCCCAGCAACTCAGGAGGTTGAGGAAGGAGAATTGAAAGTTCAAGGAAAACCTCAGCAACTTCTTAAAATAAAAATTAAAAACTGGGGATGTGGCTCAGTGGCAAAGCACCCCTGTGTTCAATCCCCAGTGTCAAAACAAACAATTTATTCCAAAAATAGAACATGAAGATTATACCTTTCTTCATCTCCCCCACAAGTGCACATACTGTGCTCTTCTCCAGTTTGTTAGGGATTCTCCTCCTCCTTCTTGTTCCTCATGCCCCTGAAGATGAGGGTCTCTACATGTGCAAGAGGTCACTGAGCCTGCATTGCCTGTGAAAAATCAAGGTTGTCCATACCCCCACAGCCCTCCTGCTCCCCCATCCTAACTTTCTTGGTCTTCCTGTGTAACTCATTGACCTTCCAAGGCAGTGTCCCTGGAGACAAAGGTCTAACGGAGAAAATTTGGTTCATACCCCACAGGAATCCCCAAGATGAAGTTCTGAAGTGGTGAAACCTCAGGTTTGCCCACTAATATGGCAGTACTAGAATGCCAGTCACTCTACGGAGGGACAAAACACAGAAGGATGATGGATGCAGTATGGCTTTTTAGGAGGGAAACTTTTAGAGCACCTTTCTTTGGAGATCCCTAAAGGGGATCTTGGTCACAGTATTTCAGCTTCTAGGATCTGGTTTCTTCACCTGAAAGGTGAGATAAAGTACTATGCATCCCAGTCCTGTCTCTGTTATTGTGCCTGCTTGTATCTGTGTGTACACAACTGTGTGCATGTGCCCACGAATGATGTATGTGATTGTGTATAATTGTGCTCGGTTAATCAACTTCGCACCTGAGCCCAGGTAAGGGATCTCATGGATGTGTGTGCTCATGCTCCATGAAGGGGTTTTGCACTTCCCAACTGTTCTCAGCAAGCACATTCAGAACACAGTTCAGACCCAGTATCCAGACTCTCCTAGGAAGAAAGCCTTGTACCTAGGTGTCCCAAGATTGAGGAACACACTAGAACTGCTAGGAAGGTCAATTCCCCAAAGTTTATCCCATTTCAGATTGCGTCATCCTTTGACTCCTACAAACATTTGCCGAACCATTTGTTCCAGTTTGGGGCTCAGAACTTCTGATTTCTACAGGTCTTTGAGACATAGAATCTATAATGGAAAGGGGGCTAAGCCTAGATGAGGGAGGGTCAGCTTGTCAGCTCCCTCATCTTCCTCTGGGCTGGGCTCCAGCTATGAACACATTCACTTCCCTTGCCAGGCTGGCGCCTGCCTTGGCACCCAAATCCAGGTTCCTCCCCCAATCAGGGCCCCTCCCACCCTCTCCCAAACCTGCTCAACCTGCTTGGCAGCCCAGCATCTCCCAGAGGTGCCTCCCAGAGATGGGATGGGTAGGAAGTGCCATCAGATAGGACATTGAAGTTGCCTTGATACTTCTCTCTGGTCTTGCCTTGCAGAACCCCCTCCCCCTGGTCTCTCCTGTAGGGCTGAACTCTTGAGAGTGATCTACTTCTGCCCACCCCCACCTAAATGACTCCCTCCTAGCTCAGCTGACATTTTATCTGAGTTAATCAGGACATTGCAACTCTCAGGACTATCCTGGAAGCCTGGAAAGGATGATAGCTCATGTGTCACCCTTTTCTCCCCTGGGTTCCCTGTGAGGATAGGCCCTGGCTCTGGATCATCCACAAAGCGCAACTCTGGTCTCCTCAAGCACCTTAGACTCCTGAAGTAGGTGTCTATTAATAGACTGAAAGAACTGGCATACCCTACACAGCCATCTCACAGCCTTGGAAGAAAAGCCAAGATAGTGTTCCTCCTTTTTGACGGGTGAGAAACATCAACAGGTGTGCATCAGAGGCACAGACAAAAAATAATTGTTAAACCCTTACAATGCACTAGGGTTGTTCAAGAGTTTTACATAATCATGGTTCATTTTAACCTTCATATCAATGCTCTGGAGTAGATACAGTCTGTATTCCCTCTGTAAAGACTGGAAGAATGATGCCCAGAGAGGTTAAGTACATTGGTGGAGATTAATGGTACAGCAAACAGTGGGTTCAGGACTTAAACCCAGGTGTGGCTACTGAGTCTGAACTGCTACCCTGCAACATTTGCATAATCACCCTTAAGGATATATGCACCTACTATTTAGGACAAGCCGGCTCACTTGTATACTTGGGCAGACATACCTAGATGTTAATCATAACTAGCATTATGCAGCAATTTATTTACAAATCACTTTCACACCTAGACACAATGCCCCCCAGGGAGGAGGGTTGTTACATTTAATAACAATTAAAGCTACCATTTGTTGACTCAGATGAGGCTAAGCTTCTTGGCTAGTAGCGGTTCATTGTTTCATCTCTCTCCTTCCTTTGTTTTAAATATTTTTTAGTTGTAGATGGACACAATACCTTTATTCCATTTACTTGTTTTTTATGTGGTGCTGAGAATCAAACCCAGTGTCCCACATGCACTAGGTGAGCACTCTATCATTGAGCCACAACCCCAGCCCTCCTTCCTTTCTTTAAATGAATGTAGAAAATGCTTCATAGTAAAATTAAAATGGTACAAAGGATAACAAAGTGAAAAGTGAAAGTCTTCCTTCCTCCTGTTATTCCATTTCCAGAGGTAACCATTGTTTTTGTTTTTGATTTTTTTGGTGCTAGTATGGAACCCTCAGCCTCATTGCCTACTACTGAGCTCCACCTCCAACCCTGAAAGGTAACCATGGTCATACTTTATATATGTACACTCTTTTGGAAATTGTCAATGCACTGGTAAGCAAATCATATTAGACATTATACATGGCTTCTAATACTTGGAACGAAGTCCTATTCTCCTTGTTTTAGAATTAAGGAAACTCTTAAAAGTAGGGATAGCTCCCCAAAGTCAGTCAGATGCTAGTCTTCCTGACCTAGAACCTGTATCTTCCACTTCCCCTGCCCTAAGACCCACTGCCTCCTCCATCCATGCTGGCACAATGATGGTCAGGAGGCTCCCTCTCTCTCAGAGCCAGGACTCTGCTACTCTGTGCTTTTTCTTTTTTAAATGTGTTTTTTCAGTTTTCAATGAACATTTATTTATTTATATGTGGTGCTGAAATCAAACCCATGCTAGGCAAGTGCTCTACCACTGAGCTACCACCACAGTCTCCACTCTGTGCTTTTTAAAGTAGAATGAGGGTATGCTGGAAAATGAAATCTTCTTGAGAAACAATCTAGAAGTGGACTGCCAAGTTGAGCCCTGCTGAGGAGGAGGGCAGGGAGTGACCTGGGAACTGACAGAGACTGCTGCAGGGTCCATATTGGCCTGGGACAGTCCACAAGACCACATCAGGTTTGAGGAGGTCTGCAGCAGACAGGCTTCAGTCTTAACAGTACCTCCCAGTCAGGGACTCAGGATCGGGAAAGGGACAAGGAGAGTACTATTCCTAGCTCCTGATGTAGAGGGGAGGCTCTAGAAGATCCATGCCCCTGCTGTGACCCCTCCTAGAACAATGCTCAGTCCCTCCAAGGGTTGGAGCCTTAGGAGAAATGAATTGCAAAGTCCCAGCCATACTTTTCCCAAATGGTTGGCCACAGGAGTGTCAGCTATTCAGGTCCTCCTTCAAACATGACAGGTTTAAAGGGCCTCCCCAGGTCCCTGTCACTTTCAGGATCATGTCCACTCACTTTTATCTGGACTCGCTACCTTTAAAGTCCCATAGCTCCATCATGGTCAGAGTAGACATTTGTTGGACTTCCCATTTCTTTCTCTTGAGTGCTTAGCATTGGACTGGGAATCAGAGACCACAGGACAGTACAGAGGCACATCCCTCACACACCAGCCAGAGCACACAGAAGTGTGGACATGTATTCATTCAAGGGCATTGGCTCTGTCTTAGGTGTGACGGAGACAAAAATGAAGAGAACACAGTCTCTGCCTCCCAGGGACTAACATGTTAGTTGCAGGTGGGGAGAGATGTGACAAGCAGGCAGAAGGTCTTGTACACCAGGTGCACCCCTGGATGGACCGCTTGGGGATCACCTACCGCTCTCTTTGACTGAAGCCATTTTCATATCAAGGAGTGAGAAAGGGAGTGAAGGCTGGAGTGCCCATTTATCTTCACTCATCCTTGTGAGGGTTCCCCTCAAGTCACTTCCTTCACCTCCCTTCACCTCACCTGACACCCACCATAGCTTACAAATGCTCCCACTTCTGAATCATGAAGACAAATACAGCATGCCTTGGTATTAGCAAATCAGCTTCATCATAGTCCAGACACCTGTGACGGTGTGGCATCTCTAAGCTTTAATTTATGAAAAGGATTATTATTATATTTTTGATGCTAGGGATCAAATTTTTGATGCTAGAGCCTTGAGCATGCTAGGCAAGTGCTCTACCACTAAACTACATCCCCAGCCCCACAAAAGGATCATTTCTCCCACACCATTTACAAAGTAAATTCCAAAGAAAATAAAGAACTGATTTAAAATGTTAGAAGAAAATGGAAGCTAAAATTAAGTAATTTCAGATTAGAAAAGGCTGTTTAAAAATAAGACAGTAACCATAAAAGCCATAAAGGAAAATGTTGACAAATATACTACATCTAAATTTAAGGGGCTGGAGATGTGGCTCAGCGGTAGCGCGCTCGCCTGGCATGCGTGCGGCCCGGGTTCGATCCTCAGCACCACATACCAACAAAGATGTTGTGTCCGCCGATAACTAAAACATAATAAATAAAAAAAAATAAAAATAAAAATAAATTTAAAACTGCTGTGACATAAAAGATCATAAATGATATCGAAAGATGAGCAACTAAAGAATAACAACTATAAACATCCAGGATTAAGAATTGCAACACACCAATAAGAAAAAAAATTTTAAAACGTAGTAGAAAAATGGGCAAAGTATATGAACAGGCAATTTACAGAAACAGAAATACAAAATGTCCTATGAACTTAGGAAAATATATTCACTGTGAGAGAAATGCAATCACAATTAGAGAAATGCAAATTAAAAGAAACATAAGATTTATTCTTGCTTGGTCCATTAGCTTAGAAAAAATTCAAAACATCAACAGGATCCAATGTGGGAGAGAGTATCTGTAAGCTGGTTATTTTCTCCTTTCTTGGAAACAACATAAATTTGTTTGGTCTTCTTGGAAGGTGTTTCAGCCATTTCTATTAAAATTAATGATGCCTTTCCTCATCCTAGCAACTCATTTCTACATATCCATTATCCTAACGAAATAGCTACGTCTGCCCACAGAACCATATACTAGGGAGTACACTAAGCATTATTTATAACAATGAAAAATTAGAAGCAACCCAACAATCCACTGGTCAGAATGGCTAAATGAACAATGGTACTTCCCTGCTACAAAATATTTAATGTGTACCAATTCAACATAATGGGGTAGATCTACATGTTTTTTTTTTATTTTTTATTTTTCGGTAGACCCAACATCTTTTATTTTATTTGTATGTGGTGCTGAGGATCTAACCCAGTGCCCTGCACATGCCAGGCGAGCACGTTACCGCTTGAGCCACATCCCCAGCCCCTACATGTTTTTTTCCCCAATATTGGGGATTGAACCCAGGGGTGCTCTGCCACTGAGCTATGTCCCCAGTCCTTTTATTTTTTATTTTTTTATTTTGAGACAGGATCTCACTAAGTGCCCAAGCTGGTCTTGAACTTGTGATCCTCTGCCCCAGCCTCCTGAGTTACAGGAGGTGACTGCCATCTAACCCAACTCATCTGTATTTCTTACAACAAGAATACACAGCTTGCTTTTTAATTTTAAGATAAACTTTAATAAATGTGTGTATTGAATGAATTAATAAAGGGTTCAGCAGTGAAACCTGACACAGACAAACTCAAGACACTAAGTTTTACCCATTGCATGAAGAAAAGGGGCCCTTCTGGACTGCACTTCTATATTAGCAAAAGTCACAAGGACTTGCCTAGTATTTCAGCCCTAATATTAAAATTGGTGGGGCTAGAGTCCCTCATTTTACAGAGATAAGGAAAGATGCTCTGAGGCCCAAGTCATAGCTATAGAAAGATCACAAAAGGTTAACAGAAGGCAGAGGGTGGCAAGTTGATCATACTCTCATTTGACTTATAATTTGTCATTTCAGGGACAAGTCCAGGTCCAGGACCTCCTGGATGTATCCACAGTCTCTGTACTCACCCCCCAAAATTCATAACAAATATTGAGTGACTACAGGCCCCAGTAATCTTACACTAGATAATCATTTGCATTTGATAAATCCTGCTTGTATGTCTCCTCATTTGTGCCTCATAACCTATGACACGTAGCTTCTGCTACCATACCCATGTCCCAGATGAAGAAACTGAGGCTCAGAGAGGTTAAAGAGTTGGCCAAATTCACTTGCTAATGAGAGGCAGAGTGAAATTGAACCTCAGTCCTTTTGATCCTCCAGCCCTAATTCTTCCCACTGTAGCTAAATCCCTCTGGGGTTCCTGTTTCTTGCCTCAGTTTTTCTGGGCATGAGCCTTACCCTGACCTGAAATTTGCTTTGGAAAGAATTCAATGAGGCTATTTCCAGGTAGAGGACTTAATTGAGGCCTTGGGCTGGTACTGAAGACCACGAGAGGCAGAGCAGAGCAGATGCTAGATACACACTAGAATCACGTGCACCAGGACTCCAGTTCTGATTTCTAGCCCAGTGATGTTGGGCAAGTTACATAACATCTTTTCCTCTGCTTCTTCATGTGTAACAGAGATAATGAGAGAATCTATCTCAAGGTGATAAGGTAAACACATACTAAGATAATACATGTATAGTCCTTAGTTGGTGCCTAGCACATTGTTAGCTCTCACTCATCTCCTTGACCTTGTCAGCAGTTGCCAAGATGTGAACTTGGTCTTCTGAGTACCTTGGTTCTCTACTTTATGCCTCTCTGGCTTCCTTCCAAATAAGGAAGCCCAGATTAAGGGAAATCTGGGTCTGAGAAACATACTAGCTCTTGGATCTTATTTGGCTGACTTGTAGTGAACTGTCTCCCAGAGGTCTCCCCCATGCTCCCTCCTGAATCTCTGCTCAGCACTTTGGTCCATACCACTTGAACCCAGATGCCCCTTCCCCACAACAAGCCCTCTCAGACCAACCACTCAAGAATATTCAGCCCGTTTTCCCCCTCTGGGGCCTTGGATCTCCCCGTTTGCAGCTGGCTGCCAGCTTAGCATCCTCTAACCCAATTGCTCTTCCTCAGCTCCCAGGCTGCTCTGTCACCTTTCTTAGATATAGTTCCTTCCATTGGCAAGCATGCAACAAAGTAGAGGTTCAAGTCATGCTCACCAGGGTAAGAGGCCTTGCTGTTATTGATACTCATCATTGCCGTCTTCAGCATCAAGTGACAGCCTCTGCTTGTGGGCCTCCACCTCATGGAGGATGGAGATAGCAGATTCCACAATGTGAGGCACTGGTGAGGTGGAGGAGCAGCTCTTCAGATTTGGAGCAAAGCAAAGAGGTACACATGGGTTGGTGCTGGGAGCAGGGTCAGCCTCAGGGCAAACCTATGGAGCCATGTGGACAGATGTGACAGCTATACTTGTTCACTCTCCCCCTCCCTAGTAAATCCTCCTGAACTTGGGACCCCAAGTCTTGTTGTACAGGCTGAAGCTTGGGGGTGTCTCCCTACCCTGGTGTGGCACCTGGCTAAGGCATGAGCATGTTGGCGGGTGGAAGTGTGGGAGAGAAGCAGATGATGAAAAGAGCTCATTGACCTTCCCAGGGACCTACAGTGGATGGATTACAAAGTGCTCCCCACCACACCACTGCCCTCAGTCTTCATGATAACCCTGGGAGGGGCTGTGTTCCCCATTTGCAGCTACAGATACTCAGAGAAGTAACACAACCAAAGCCACAGAGCTGTCCACAGCAGAGCACAGACTGGCCTCTGACCCTTCTGTGATTTTCCTTCTAAGACACTGACAAGCCACGACTCTTTGTACTCATCTTTGAGCTTTCACACCTAAGTACAATAATTACACTCCTGGATACCCATGCCACACATGCTTACACTGCTAGGACAATTGCTTAGTCGAATTCATTCTTTTAGAGACTCACATGTTCACACTCTTACTAGTGCACAACACAGCCTGGCCCCACCTCATGAACACACGCTTCCACACAGTCCCAGACTGACACAGCCCCATCTCCAGCATAATCACACAGGCCCAGATGTACCCACATTCACCCACATGAGCCCCTGGTGGCTTCCCTCCTTCTCAGAGGCCACTTGCCCTGCCCCACCACATTGACAGTGGTTGTATGCCTAGAACAGAGGAGGCTGGAAAGCAGATATCAGGGGCTAATAGCCACCTTGCATCCCTCCACCCACCGTGTTGTGAGCCCAGCCCCAGAGCAGAGGCTGCCTATATTTGGTTGTAAACCAGGGTTGAATGAACAAGGGAGGGCAGAGCAGAGATCAGAAGAGAAACTCATCCTCACGGAGATCCTCTTCAAGGCAGCCAGGAAACCAGGGCCCCACATGCCTGCAGCAGAGTCAAAGCTCAGGATGTGAAAGTTTGCTCCCACCAGTGTGGAACAGAAGCTAATGCTCTTTGTCCAATTTAGCTCAGACTGAGTTGGATTCCCCAGGTCTCCAGTGGGATTCTGAAGCTCCGGAATCCTGAATGGCCAAAAGGTCTCTTTGACCATAAGTATCAGAACTGAAGACAGAGAAGTCCCCACAGAAGCCATGACCCTAAACTTTCAAGAGGCTGGCTAGTTCAGCAAATGCAGAGCAAACCACTCTCTATGGGATCTGGAGCCTGGTGCAAAAGCCTTGGGAAGTCAGGCTTCATTGGGTTTGAATCCGATTCCACTGCCTATCACTTCCTGGTGTTATGGCTTTGCACAACTGACTTACCCTCCCTGAGTCTCAGCTTTCTCTTCTATAAAGCGGGGCTACTACCTCTGCCTGCCTTGCAGGACTGGCAGGAGACCAAACTGCAAAAGCATCCAGCATGACACATGAGGCCTGGTTTTCAGAACCTTGCTAATATCATTATTATTAAAGATGTTCCCAGGTGTGGTCTCTTGCAGAGATAAGCCAATGAGCAGAAGAGCTGAGGTGGCCTTTACAGGAAAGAGCAGAATCCCAAGAGTGGGATAAGATCAGGCAAAGACAAAAGCCAGAGAGGGCAGCAGTGAGTGGGGGCGGCTCCTCCCAGCTGGGGACAGACAGTGGAGGGGTATTGAGCATGGCTTCTGCTGGGTTCCCTGGATGCTGCCACGGATGCTGGTGATGCTATTCCCATAGTCTTGAATGCCTGGTGTCCTGTCCTTTGGGGCTCACCCACCAGCAGAGCCTCTCACTCTTGTCACCAGCACTCCCAGCAGAACCATTTCCTGCTTCCCTTGCTCCCGAGGAACTTTAGTGTCCTCTCTAGGTAACCCAGGGAGCTCAGAGGATCAGGATTTTTCTCCCTTTCGTATAGTCAAACTGGAATTATTTTCTGCTAATAATTGACCTAAAGATGGGAAACCAAGGAACAATAGTACAAGGGAATTACAACTCAAGTCACAGAAATAGGCCAGCAGGGTTGGGTCTAGAATCCCTGACATTTCCTTTCTTTCCTGGATACTGACCACAGGTCTGAGGGGATAAAAACATCTTCCTGGGCAGGCCTGGCTTGAAGAGTCAAGATCTTCGTCCTCTGGAAGTGAGGCCAGAATTAGCCACTAGTTGGGGAGATGTGGTTTTCCCAAGTCACCCCTACCTCCTCCAGACTTCTGTTAGATGAGACCATGAGGACACTGGGAAATGGAAGGGGAGGTGCTGAGACCAAGACACTGTCCCCTCTGTGGCCTGAGCCTGGCCGAGGAGGCCAATTACCCACGAGCCCCTGCTCCCCAGGGCCCCATCACTAGGAGCAGCTCTCATCACCTCCAAGCCCAAGCGGATCCCCCTTTATCAGGCCCCCTGGCACCAGCCTGTCTGAGCCTCCCCCACCACTGACGCCCAGGACGTTTGTTTTGGTATCTGTGGTGGCTGTGGTCAGAGCATAATTGGGGCTGAAACACCCACTCGGACCCCCGAAGGATAAACAAGCTGGGCTGGGGCAGCCCTGAAACAAATGTGAAGACAGACACGAAGACAGTGGGGCTGGGGAGGCCAGCAAGTGGGCCAGGTGGAAGGGGAGAGGCTAGCAGGGAGGGAGGGGGCCAGGTGGAAGCACAGGCAGGAGACCAGTGGTGTGCCCACTTCCTGGGCAGCTGCTGCAGAAAGTGGCTACTCTGATGCCAACTAGGAACACTTCCACTCACCCAGCCTGGACTGGGTTGCCCTGGGGAAGCTGCAGAGCTAGTGAGAACCTTGCCTGGCTTTACGGAAGTCTCCTGTGCTGTGGTTCTCAGACCACAGGGAGCTTGGTGTCAGTTTGTCCCCGTCCCCACAGTCTCTAGCTCAGTGTGTCTGAAACAGGAGCAGGGGTTATACTTGGAGAAACATTGGTTTTCACTGATGGGGTCAACTTGATCTTGCCTTTAAGGAGCCTGAGAGCAGGAGAAAAGGCTCTGCTTGGGTTGGGAAGTTATCAGGACCTACAGGCCCAGCTGGAAGCCAGAGCAGGGGAGCATTCCAGAATCCCAGCCTGGGGAGGAGCTTATAGCAAAGACACCTAGGCAAGAACTGCCAAAGAGACACGAAGTGCAGATATTTTCCTAGGACTCTGATGGAGGCAGCGGGGGTTAAAGGAAGCCTGGCTGTCCTTCAGAGCCTGGTTCTGCCAGCTCTACCCTTGGGCTCAGGGTTCTTAAAGGGCCAGAGTCCTGTGTCTTTGGGGAAGTTGCCTGTTGCTTGGTGGTAATGCAGTACTCTACACACTTTGCACACCATGGTCCTGAAGTGTTCAGTCCAGCCTCAGTGAATAGTGCAAAACCACACTCAAAGTGTACGTGGGGGGACAAAGGGCTTGGAGAGGTTTCAGGCTGGGGACCCACTGGCAAGTCTGGGATTGAAGCTACAAGTCTCCCTAATGTTAGTACCTATTTATGTCTCTGGATAGCTCACCATTCCACAAGTGGGGGTTGGGGAGTAAGGAGCAGGCTTGTGGGAGGATTTGGATCCTGGAGTGGACTGGGCCCAAACACTCAATCTTGCAGGTTTGCAGAAAATGACACTGGGCTTTGCTGGGCCCCACTGATCATAGTGCAACAGTAGTTCCCATCTTGACTGCTTCTCAGGGTGTCTCAGCCGTGAGAGAGGGATTGGGAGGCCATGGATTTGAGCCTGGGAAGAGGAACTCTGACAGGCTGGCTGCACTTCAGTTTAGTTGGGACAGGGCCACAGAAGTCAGGCTGGCTGCAACCTCCCCTCCTGGGTCCTACTGTCCACACTTTCTGGGTTCCCAGTGCTTCTGAGATGATTCCATTTGAGAATGGTACCATTTGGAGTTTGATGTGTGAGATGGTTTTGTCCTCTGATCCCACTGAGGTTAAGGGCTCCCACCTCAGCAAGACCCCATCTCCACCAACTCCTTGTCACCCTCCATTGGTCGAGCTGACCTTTCCAGAGGTATTTCCTCACCTAGTGCTGCCTCCTGCCTTGGCAGCTGCTGTCCTGGGTCTTAGGGCTGCCATCTGGTGGACATTGCCATAACTACTGCTACTACTGTCAGCAGAAACCCTTTTCCAAGGTGTGGTCAGAGAGCAGCCCAGACTCAGGGTAGATGGGAGATGAACAGGGGTAGGGGGGAAGGATCAAGTCCCAAAACTGCAGGGGAATGCCTACATCCTGCTTCAGGGGAACTTCCAGAAGTTGGGCTTGGTTGGTAGGAGAGGCTGTGGTAAAGCCTCCCTGCTTCTACTCCCTTAGAGCCTTGGGATGCCCAAGGTCTACCCAGCAGCATGCCCCCCATTCTGTTCTGACTCTCTATCATACCTGGAGAGGTGAGGGCATAGCCTAGCTTCCTGGAGCTGAGAACTCCTATATGGATGGGATAGAGATTCATGAATGTGGACTTCCTCTTGCCAGCATCCCCCAATTCCCTTGTCTGTGCACCATGCCTTGGCCCCAGCTAACATCCACAGTTGGGTAGACACAGAGGTCTGAAGATACACCTCAGAGATGGGAGGACAGAAGTGCTCATTACAGGATCCTCCAAGCAGTCTGGCAATAGTGAATAATTTATGTACAAGGCAGAGAAGACAATAAATCAGCAGCAATGATTAACATGAGCTATTTTACGTGTGAGAAAGATCTATGGCAGGAGGCTGCCAGGTTGCTGGTGATTAATGCTGCTGTTTGCACTGGCTTCTGGGCCTTAATATTCAATTACGGGCCTGGAGTATGTGGGGGGTCCTGGGGATGGCATGGGGAAGACTGGGAACACAAGGAGGGAATGCTGGATGCCTAGGACCAAGGGTGAGGTGACAACAGGTGGCAGCCTGGCCCTGAGGGTACCTTTACTGATGAGAAATTACATTCATGGGATGGACTAGTGCCTGTTTTTGTAATAGGAATCACTTTGCCCCAGGGTCACTTCTAAATAGTCAAGGGGGTGCCTTGGGAAGGTACACAGATGGAAGAAGGCATCCTTGGGAAAAATCTGACTCTCTCACCCCCCACCTGCCTGTCCCATGTAGCCACCACCAGTTTAGGAATGAAGTGACATCAGTCAGCCCACTTGGGGGGAATGGTTAATATTGGAAAAAAGTTCTGTGTCAGCAGTAGAGCCAGGGAGCCAGGCCCTGTCTCCATGCCCTAGGGAGGGATGGTGGCTGGGGACAGGCTGGGGAAGAAGGCTCCTGGTACTCTCCTCCCAGCTGACCCAGGAAGCCCTGGGAGGCCCCACTCCCTTCATTCCCACACTTGGGCCTCTCTGTCCTCAGCCAGCTCCAGCTGGCCCCCATCAGTGCTGGTGGTTCCAAAGACCAGTGGCGGCTTTAGGTTTAAGTGATTTCCCCCAGCTCAGCCCCTTCCAGCCCTGGCTCCTGTCAGCTCCTTCCTCCTCTTCCTCTTCCTCCTCCTTTGTGACCTCTGGGCAGTGTGGCCCTGCATTCCCTTAGAATTCAAGGGTTGTCATGAGGCACAGGGGTTTTTCTGGGAGTTGAGCTGACAACTGGACTCAGAGACCCTCTGGGCCAGGCTAGACTCTGTGATGTAGGGGAACACCCCCCCATTCTCCCAGGCAGACTGGGAGCTTGCTCTAAACCATTCTACCCTCGGAAAAAAATGCTTCAGAATTCTAGTGCTGGGGTGTGAGGAGGTGCTGAAAGAAAAGTTGAAGGGAGCATCATCACCCTGGCCAGAGCCTGGTGGGGCCCAGGAGAAGCCTGGCAGGAGCAGGCCTGAGTTTCTGGCTGGAGGTTTCTGGGTCATCTGCCCCCTAACACCAGTCGTCGTGCACCATGAAGCTGTGTGAGAAGCAATTCTAAGTCCTCTGGTGTGTGGCTCTGTGTGAGTGTGTATGAGTATGAATGTGCATGTGTGCCTCTGGCAAGTGTCTGAGCCCCTGCTGTGTCTGTGAGCAACGTTGGGTGAGTGTGAACTACTTTTGAGATTGACCACAGCCTCAGGTCCTCCCCGCCCTGACTAACCCAGCCTTTCCAACAGTCTTCCTCAGTCTCTAATCCCCTTTTTGCAAGGTTCATCCTGTGGACTCCTTGGGACTCCATTAATGAGCCCTGGCCACCCCAGGACAAGCCCCAAATTAACCCTGCCACTGACCCCGACATAGACACCTGTAATTAGGCCAGGAGCGGCTGCAGCAGAGAAGCCCCAGGGCTCAATAGGGTACAGGCTAGGCTGGGCTGGAACAGGGGCCTAATGCCCAGGAATGCTCTAAAAGCTGTGTGCCTGGCTCCAGGGCGACCGCCTGGCTCACCTCTAATAGCTCACAAAGCCTCCAGACGGGCTGCGGGGGGATTACCTGAGAGGAGCCCTGGAGGTGCTGCAGGGGTTGTTCCGCAGGCCCACCCTGCTGGTTCTGGGTTGGGGAGGTTTTGGGAGGAAGAAAGCTGCCCCTTGGCAGTCTGGTCACAAGGTCCTCATTCAGAGCAGAGCCTGTGCCCATGATGGCAGCTGCCCAGGGAAGAGCCAAGCCCAAGCTGGCCTGTGTGTCCAGCCCCCGCAGAGGGCGGCCCCTCCCCCTCCCCCAACTTGTTTTGTTTGCTTTGTGCAGCATGTCCCAGTAGCTCCATCCGCATTAACCCCTGACCCTGACTGTAACTCTCCCTCCCCTCTGACAACTGTGTTTACCCATTTAAAGTTGGTGGCTTTTTCAGTGAAGAGGGGAGGGCTTACTTCTTTCCCCTCCTTCTCCTGCCTCTCCTGGGGGAAGCTATGTTCCCTGTCCAAGTGCTTTGCTTGAGACTCCAGTCCCAGTGACTGCCAGGGAACACTGAAGAACCTTTGTTGTCCAGGAGTGTGCCAGAGCACAATGCACGTGGCTATAGCTAAGCAAACAGAAAGCAGCCTCTACACCTACAGGGCTCCACAGACAGATTGGTACAATCTTTGGTTTTTTTCCAGGGTTTTTTGGTTGTTTTTTTACAGGACTGATGATAGAACATCGGGCTTCATGCAGGTTAGGCAAGCACTTAGCCTCCAGTACAACCATCTTATTGTGTAATCTGGCCATTTCTATCAAAAATTTTTTAATGAACACATTTGACCCAGGAATTGCACATCTAGGAATGTGTCTATATAGGTCCTTCATTTGTACTAAAAGTACAAGGGTATGGGCCTGGGTTCAATCCTCAGCACCACATAAAAATAAATAAATAAAATAAAGGTATTGACAACTACAACTAAAAAATAAATATTAAAAAAAAGTACAAGGGTAAAAAAAATGTACAAGAGTATTTCTTGAAGCATTGTAGAAACTCAAGATTAGAAATAATCTAGGTTTTCAGCTAGGGGTTAAACTCCATAACCAAACAGTAGCCATACAATGGAATACTACCTAGCCAATCAAAAGAACAATGTAATGCATTCTACTGTCATGTATAACTAATCAAAACAAATAAAAATCTGTATTAAACTATTAATTAGACTGATATAAATTTAGTAATATCGTTTTCTCCCTACTTCAGTTAAATTAACAGAAACGTCTATCTTTAAAAAAAGAGAGAAAAAATGTGCAGCTGGGTGCAGCAGCGTATGCCTGTGATCCCAGTGGCTCAGGAAGCTGAGGTAGGAGGATCACAGGTTCGAGGCCAGCCAGGGCAACTTACCAAGGTCCTATCTCAAAATAAAAAATAAGGGCTGGGGGGCATAGCTCAGTGCTAGAGCACCCCTTAGTTCAATCTCTAGTACCAAAAAAAAAAAAAAAGAAAATCCAAAATAAAGATGAGAATACAATATGCCACCATTTGAGGGGATGGAGAAGGAAAATATGCAAATAAGCATTCAAAATTTTTTCAAAAATATACATATTTTGTTTTGCAGTGCTGAGGATGGAACCCAGGGCTATACACACAGTGGGCAAATCTTCACCACTGAGACATATCCCAGTCCCCAAATATGTTTGAAAAAAATGAAGTAACAATGGTAGCCTAAGGGAAGAGGAACTGAGGGCTTAGAGTAGAAGGGAGACAAAGTTCTACTATTACATTATTGTACTTATATTTTATCTTTCAAAAACAAAAATTTATTATACATTCAAAAATAAAATTATATATCCTCAACTCAACTATTCAGTTTCCAGAACTCTAGCTCATGGAAATAAACAAGTATACAAAAATAACATAAGAATGGTCTCACAAGATGTGGTGGTGCATGCCTGTAATCCCAACAGCTCAGGAGGCTGAGGCAGGAGGATGGCAAATTCCAAGCCAACCTCAGAACTTAGTGAGACCCTGTCTCAAAATAAAAAATAAAAAGTGCTAGGGATATATTTCAGTGGCAAAGCACCCTGGGTTCAATCCCCAGTGCCATAATTTTAAAAAATACTGAGCATCCAAGCATAAATGAAGGGGATCTACATGCACTGGCATGGAATGATCACAAAGAAAAATGTAAGAGAAAAAGCAAATTGTAAAAAAGGACAAAAATACTATTCCATCTATGAAAGAAAGAAACAAAACAAAATTATATGTTTTTCTTCTTATCTATATACAGAGAAACTCTGGAACTAAAAATTAAAACTCTGGAAGAATAACTACCACCTCTAACACAGGGATGGGAGAGTTACTTTTTATGATTCTGTACATACAGGAAGACTTCATAAAGTATGCCTTATATAATTGCAAAATAAAATAAAGTTGACAAAAAGAATAAGACTTGCCTTTTTTTTCCCTACCATAGACACATCCTTATGACCATGCTATTACTCTTATGTTACAAAAGGGGAAACTGAGACAAGAGAGGTTCTGCAGCTTCCTCAGGCTCACACAGCGAACACAAGCCAGAGCCATGCTTGTTCTGTCCATGCCTGCTCTCCTCAGAAATGACATTTCTTCCATGTTCTGAGGCTCTTCAAGGGTTTGGGCTTTCTGGACTGGAGTTAATATTCTTTCTCCTACTCCTAGACTCTTATGAACAGCACATAGTGAATCTCCTTCCATTCCTGTCCACTTCCTTTCCTCCATTCCCCAAAGGACTTGGTAAGGACTCCAGCCAGGGATGGGCTCCAGAGCCACTGCAGTTCCCAGCCTTGGCATGGCCGCCAGCTTCCCCATCACCTGCTCCTGTTCTGGCTCCTTCCTGCCAGCCAGAGCCCAGTGCCCATTCCCCGCCAACACCTCCCTGCTTGCCACAGAGCACCCCCTTAATTATACTTAATGGCAAAGACCATAAGAGCTTTATTAACTTTATTATGGACCCAATTAGCAGCTAATGCCCCATGACTACTATCCCCCCCAATAATCCCATTAAACATAATGAAGCAGCCGTCCCCCCTTCTCTGTTGGGTGCGGGCCGAGGGGACAGGGAAATCCATCTTCCTGGGCCTGATTCTGGCCCCTCAGGCCCATTGGACACCAGCTCAGGCCCTGGAGCTTCCCAGGGACCATAGCCGGGTGCATGAAGACAAAGATTAATCAGCAAGTATTTTGGTGCCAGCCACAGCCTGAACACACACACACACACACACACACACACACACACACATGCACACATGCATACTCACTTGCATATACACACAGCCTGGCTGATGTCCAAATAACTCCTTTTTCAAAACAGGGATGTAGAAACACACACATCCCCCACCCAGCACACTAATGTTCTCCAGCACACCAGTGTTCTCCAGTCTTGTAAAGAGCTTTTCAGAGAGGGGAATGTCAAGTTGAAGGCTTCTGCCTGGACTTGTCACAGAGTGTGGGGTGGAAGATGTGGGAGGGAGGAAAATTAAAGACAAGCAAGGAGAGCATCTCCCCCAAAGCCTATGCCCTCCCTACACCCCAGGTTACACCCCACTCTGGCTGATCATTTCTAATATTTATAATATTTACTCAGCACTTGCAGTGTGCCAATGCAATGCTAGACACTCTCCACCATCATATTTAGCCATTACCACAAGCCAAGGAAGTATGTGTCATTTCTCCCAATCTACAGGTGAAGAAACTGAGGCACAGAGAGATGACCAATTTTGGAAGCAGGTGTACTAATGTGATTTACCTTAAAAGATTCTCCCCTCTCTCCTTCCTGGCAACCTGCCTTTCCTCATCGTAAAGTAGAAGAGGCAGAGATCACAGAGAGAATGTTTAGCCTATAGATGGAGAGCCAAAGCACAGATATGGTTCAAGGGACAATCCGTGTGATCATGATAAGATGCCCTTAGGCTCTGATTCTACATCAATCTTAATGAGTGCAAGAAGATTAGAAACCAGAGAACACCTCCATCCCTACTACCACAAGAGACCCCCCTGCAACTGCAGAATCGTGAGTGAATGGGAAGGCTACTGGGTCAGGAAAGCCGTGAGTGGAGATAGTCACAGCAGGCTCAATCCTCCAGCCACGCCAGTGATCAAAATCTTAAAATGAAGGACTCTGGTCTCTTGGGTCTCCATCTGTCCCCACTCCAGGAACAAGAGCTTCCTCAAGATGGGGCAGTAGTAGCCCACATAAAGTCTCCAGAAACTTGGGCCCCTCTACTCAGCTTTGGTCCCGGAAAAGGAGTAAACACCAAGACTGACAGGGCAGAAGCACTGGCTGCCCTGAGCAAGGGGGCATAGGCCTAGGAAAGGAGACCCTTGAACTCTTGCTTGGAAAGAGGCTCCCTGTTCCCGCTCCCCATCCCTGGGCTGGCCCAGCCTGGAAGCAACCACTTGAAATGGGCCCCAGGGAGCCTGGGAGAAGGGCTGGCCTGGTTCCAGCCTCCAACTCCTGACGCCCCAATTAGGCCTTCTTCCTCGCTCCCCCTCCAGCCCAGTCCCAGATGGGGTTAGGAGGTGAGAGGGAGAGCCTTCTCTCCAGGCTCATCCAAGTCAGGATCTACCCCAGCCTCAATGCACACCCAGCATGGCATTCCTCCAATTGCTCTATCCCTGGGGGAGGCGGGTAGTGCAGGCAAGTCAGTACCCTCACCTTTCCCAAGAGGCACTGGGGCTGGAGAGTGGGCAAATGCCACTCCCTGAGGTTACTCCAGGGCAGAGCAATGGGTACCTCCCTGGGTGGGGCTCCCACTCTTCCCATTGCCTGGATAAGTATGCTCTGACACAAGCTACTGCCTCCCTCCGCCCCGCACCCTCTAAACAAATAGTAACACCACCCTTACTCAAGCCCAGAGAGATCTGGTGCCTGGGTAACTTCAGCTAGAGACATCTAGATCAGCTAACAGGGAATACTGGGGAACTCCAGTGAAGGACGGGGTCAGGGCAGGGCAAGTGAAATTTGGGAGAGAGTGGAAAAGTTAGACTATGCTGGAACTCCAGTTGGGGAACACAAATTGGCCTTACAATTGCCTGGCTGTGTGAGCTAGGTAAGTCTCCCAATTTCTCTGAACCTAGGTTTTTCATCTGTAAAATGGGCCTGAAAATAGAAACTGATCATAGTGTGAACTTTAGGTTCACACAGATTTTTGTGAACATTAATCTAGTAACGTGTATAAAATTCTTAGCAAGACTCTGGCACCTAGGGTGGGGATGTAGCTCAGTGGTAGAGCACTTACCTAGAGTGTTCAAGACCCTGGATTTGATTCTCAGCATTGGAAGCAAGGAAACTCTGGCATCTAGAACACAATAAATGAGATATTGTTACAGTGTTGCTGTCTGTAGGGGTCTGTAGATTTGTAATAGTAATGACAGTAAGAATAGGAAATGCTGTTATACTACAGAGATCACAGCCCCCTCAACTAGCCCTGTGCCTGGTTCTTACTGAGAAAGGAGGGAAGGACACACATCTGTTTACCTCAGCCCTCCAAGGTCCCCAGTCTGCCCTGGCATGACCATTTCAGAGGACTGATGAGGTCATGACTCACTCCCAGGAAACCCTAAGGTGCCCCATAGCACTGTGTTACCTATCTACACACACACACACACACACACACACACACACACGTTCTTTCTCCTTCCTTTCCCTGAAGCAAGGAGGGAGAAAGAGACATCAGTTTGAAGGATGTGAAAATTAGCTGGAGTTGAGAGAGGTGTCAACTTCAAGGCAGTGCCCCCACCCACCCCTTCTCTGCCCTCAGGATGGTGTTTCCACAAGTCTCTGCAGGGAGACCCCCACCCCATCCCCAGGTGCCGACTGACACTGTCAGGCAGAGGAGAGTGAGAAGGAAAAGAGGGGGTGGCTTGCCAAGAAGAGTGAGTGGTGCCCAACCCAGGGGCCTATGTCAGGGACCGGCCCCTCGACACTCTGTCCAGAGCTCTGATTGGGGGCTAGAGGAGTAAGCATCCAGAGGAGGGGGTCAGTCTGACCTTGTTGGAGCCCAGCTTCCTTGCCCAGAGCTGAAAGTGCCAGGGTTTGAGCCAGTCAGGGAGGGGGCTTTTCCCAGAGTGTGGGAGGGGTCTAGAACACTGTCCTTTATCTCAAAGTAGCTTCCTGGGCCCTGCTTCTGACCTGTCTGAAGGTCTCCTTAGAGTCCTCTCCTCTCAAAGAGGGCCAAGAGCAGGGACTCGCTGTACTTTCTGGAAGAGGTCAATCTGAGCAGTGGATGGGCGCTCCAGGAGGGAAAGCCTTGGCAGAGGAGCCAGGCCTTCATCCTGTCTCTGTCATCGTTAACAGCCACAATTATTATTATTTGGAGAGATGGGCCAGAGGTGGTCAGGGACATGGTAAGGGTGAATGAAATGAAGAAGTCCTCTGTACGTGCCGTCTCGCCAGGTTAATACTCCTGCCTGTCGGCCTGACAGCTGCAAGATTGATTACCCAGGCCTCCCGCTCTTTATAACTCGATCAGTCGAATTAATCTCTGGCTGTCGGCCCATCTGATGCCTGAATCACAAATTTAATTTGGAGGTGTTCAGCTCCTCCCCCATCCCGATTCCTCCTCCTCCTCCCACTGCCCCCCCCCCAGTCGTCCAGCTTCCTCTTTCCTTTTCCACTCCTTTCCTCCTCTTTCTGCCCACCCCTCCTGCTCCAGGGTTTCCTATTCCTCCTGTTCTTCCTCCCCACTGTAGTCTCTCAGGCCTCTTCAGAGGGCAGCAGGTGGAGTAGGAGGAGGGAGAGGAGGAGTGGGTGGCCCTGAGTCAGCAGCCCCTCTCCCAGGCCAGGGGAGGGGTCATGTCCCCCAACCCACTGAGCGAGGTGCCCAACCCACTGAGCTCCACCCCAAACAGAGAAAGAGGCTTAGCTGACACTAAGTAAGACATATTAATGTACTAAAGACTTAATGAAGTTGGGGGGGGGATGAAGGGTGGAAAGTGCTTGCTTTATTAGTTTATGGCCGATTAATGGGGACGCCATTACTGTGATGGAGATGGATTGCTGCTGTCAGCAGCCTGAGCTGAGGGCTGGCCACGGCTCCTTTTCTCGGGTGGTGGGTGCCCCAAACAGAGTCAAAGAAAACTTCATTAGAAGCTTCCACAGGATCCACCTGGAGTGGGGGCTGGAGCCCCAGCTAGAAGTTTGAGAAGGAAATTCCAAGGGACAAGTGGTGGAGAGTTGATAGCAGTCAGAAAGTCACCTCCCCAAAGGCAGTAATGGAGCAGTAGGGTGGCCCAGCTCTGGACCTACACACATCAGAGGGTTGCTAACCAGCTGGGGAAGAGGAGGGAAGAAGATAATGGGGTGGGATCCATTTAAGAAGAGCAAGGGAAGTAAGCCCTATTTTTCATCCTTCCTCAGAGGGGGACAGTGCACTATGACAGTGGGACCACTAGCCCAGAGGTTGAACAGCTCACTGGGCAGCAAGTCAGCCCCAATGCTAGAATCCCCAGCACCCAGGTCAGGGGCTTTGCCCCATGCTCTCCTGTTGGAATGGAGGTGAAAGTTGCCTTGCCTCTGAAACCCGCAGGCTGCTGACCTCCAGGAAACCAATGGGAAGCAATGGTGTGGAGAAGGGATCTGGTGGACTAAGGGGAAAGCTATGGGGCATGGCGGGCACATGGCCTCCAGCTTCTAGACTTTGTCAGGCCTGAGGGACAGGAGGTCCCAGTCAGTGAGCAAGTGAACCCAAATACATCCTGGTGACTTCCCCATCCCGTTAGCTCCTTCTCAATTCTGTGGGGCTCCATGACCTTTTTTACCAGGAGGGAGAAGCAACACAGCATCCAACACAGCTTTTCTCCAAGTTGCCATTTTCTATTGGGAAGCTTCCAGATGTCCTTGACCCCAAGGCCTTCTATGAGCTCCAGTCTCCCAGGAGCATGTGGCATTTTAGTATGGCTATTTTGATGCAGGGACATTAAACTTAGTTCACAATTTTATTTTTTAAACAAATGATGCCAAACAGACATTCTTCAGCACCTAATTATCACTCTTTTCTGAGCTCCTCCCAGTCCAACCACATCCCAAAGAAGCCTCAGGGATGAAAAAAGATTCCGTGATGGGCCCAGAATCACAACCTATTAACTGAAGTACACAATACTAAAAAGACCTTCTTAAACATTGATACAAGTTAGGGAAAACAACTGTGGCAAAATGACTGAACCAAAATGTTCCCTTTGGTCTCTTTTCCCTTTTCCTTACCATGCATGTGATTCTCTGTGGATCTATGTGCCCCACATAAAATGTGTGACCCCCGTGTGAAGCACCAACCTGTGGGTTATGGCCAGCATATGGTGCCCTTTGTCCTTAGGCACCAGGTGGATCTGTACTTATGGATGCCTGGGTGTCCTTCTGCATCACAGAGTTGGCACTCCCTGCTGAGCACTGAGATCACTGCTGTATGCCTGCTCAGGCCAAGGATCTACTGTTCATCCAGGGCCACCACCCAGGCACTCTCCCCAAGGGGGGGCTACCTGCTCAGCCTAACTGGGAAATAAATACCCTATTTCTGAGAGTAATTTAATTATTGGCTCCTGCGGACTAGTAGGTAATTAAATTCCGTAGCTCCCAAAGTAATTAATTGCTATGCAAATAGTAATGCCCTCTGCTTTGGAGAGGAGGATCCCGGCCTGGGTTTGCCCTGCAATTAGAAGCTAATAATTACCCTGTCAGTTCCCAGCTTTTGCTGGGTAATTACCTGCTAAAGCCCTACAGGTCACTAAGGCCATTCCTATCACTTGCTGCTGTAGTTCTGGCTCTGGTGGCCTGAAAACCAGAGCAGGGTATCCCCATAGTGCTGGTTTATATTGAGATCCTACTCCATGTCTACAACCATCAGGAATCCCTATCGAGATGCCCTTACTTCTAACCAATGAAACCTAAGGACCTCACTAGACTCCTTTTGCTAAGGGAAGAGGTGTCCCAGCTTCTCCTGAGATAGAATTACTGCCAGGTAAGTTCCACTCATTTACATTAGTCCTGTATGTCTGGAACTTTCCAAAAGAGAATCTGTTAATTATTATAAAAATAATTTCCCCCAGATAGCCTTTTTTCTGTCAATTAGGTTAGGTTAAGCTACAAGATGAACAGAAAGAAGGCAGAAATTTTTCTTTTCTATTTTTTTTGTTTGTTTTTAGCTTACACACACCTTTCCCCACTTAATCAACACATACTTCTCTAGGTTCCGCTATAAAGGGATTTTGAAGATGTAATCGAAGACCCTAGTCAGCTGGCTTTAAACTAGGACAATTATCCTCCATGGACCTTACTCAATCAGGTGACCCTTTAAAGGGTCTATACTTTCCTTCATGAAGGAGACTCTGAACAGCAGCTGGATCTCTGGTTGCCCTTCCCCTGCTAGGATTTCCCAGACTAGCTGTCTGTGGACAACATCTTTGCCATTGCCCAGGTTTTCCAGCTTTTTTGTGATCTTTCCTTCCTCTCTGACTGCCCTATAGATTTCAGATTTTCTTGGCCAACTCATGCAATTAGTATAAACCAATTCCTTGAGATGAATTTCATTGGTATTTTATACACATATACAGGCTCTGCACTTCTGAGGCACACCTCCTTAGGAAGGTGTCTCCAGAGGAAGAAACTGGAGTCAAATACACAAGAGTGGCTGACCTTAGATTCCATAGCTACTAAAGGAGAAACAAAGTTTGAAGCTAGGTTTCCAATTATATTACTATTGTTCATTGGAATATAGGACCTAGCTCCAGGTTCCAAGTGCAAGGCAGGTTATACCTGTGGCAAAGTGGGGAGGTAGTTGTGTACCCCTCCATACCTGATAACTCTCAAGTAACACTATGGTTCAGCTAAATTTTCACTTCTTCTCTGGATCTTGCCACCTCTATCAGGCTCCCAACCCTGTATTCTGAGCTCTTGTGGCTCTGATTCCTTCTAAAGATATGGGCCTGAGAGTGGCAGAGCCTTTGTGCCTCCCAGGCACTGGCTGTTCCCTTGAAGGATATCCAGACCCCATCCTCTATGTCTAGAGCCTTCCAACCAAATGCCTGGGACATTGCCCTGGTATAGTCTCAGAGTTGAGGGTTCCCTTTGAAGGCTAGACACTAGGCAGGGTGTGGGGAGAAGAAAGCAATCTGGGAGACAGGATAAAAGGGCACTGAGATACAAATTGGTCCCAAGAGTCTGAGAAAAAAGGAGTGTCCATGGAGCAGAAGGGGACAATAGGGAAGACTCTGCTGTGAACATACACACTCAGGTACCTCCTAGTTGTCCTGCCTCTAGGAAACTCTCTAATCCCAAGTTGAGGGCAGGCCACATGATCCATGTTTCCTTTTTTCTTCTCCTCTTCCTTTGTATCCTCCTTGTTCCCTTCCTCCTCCTTTCTTCTTCTTTTGTGGTACTGGGATGGAACCCAGGGCTTCATGCATACTAGGCAAGCACTCCATCACTGAGTTACATCCCCAAGTCCTTTAAAACTATTATTTTTTTTGAGATAGGATCTTTCTAAGTTGCCCTAGACTAGGCTCAAATTTATAATCCTCCTGCCTCAGCCTCCTAAGTAGGTAGGATTACAGGTGTGCCCCACCATGCCTGGCTCCCATGCTTCCCTTTCTCCTATACTCCTGTCCTGGCCCAGGTAAGCAAGAGGGCATAGAGACAGGTTTTACAGATGACCAGTTCTCATGAGTTCTCAGGACCATGTCTACAACAGAAGCTCAGGAACAGTGGTGTCAAGAAACACTATGAGCTCTGAGGCCAAAGTGTGGCCTGTAAATGCTTTGCTCTTGGTTTAGACACCCCCAGGGATGAATATGAGCCTCCTAAAGCAAGGCCCCCACACCTCCACTATCAGGCCAAACAAAAGAAAAATGACTGGCAGAGGGTAGCATCAGGAAAGCAGAGATGACCAACAAACTAACTTTCCAACCCTCAGATGGAGATGTGAGCAGGGAATATGCACAGGGATGTGTCTAAGATTCTCAATACTAGGAGGTGACTGTCACCTGATTCGTGAGGGTCTCACCTTTTTGGGAAAATCCAACCTTGCAGAGGGTCTTTACACTCAGCCCCTGACTTCACCTGGCCCAGCTCCCCCATGACAGAAGGGAGGTCATATCACCCGATTCCCTGGAATCTATCCTTAACTTCTACTCCCAACTTCTGCTTCTGATTTCCTGCAGGGACTGGGAGGAATCACGCTCTTATGTTCCCTTCATGAAGAGGCAATTTCTTGCCTCTTGCTAGATATTCTAGGACAAGATGTCTGATTACCACATGTCAGTATTCTTTAGCAAAGTCAGAACAGTCTAGAATGTGGGAGTCATGCCTCCTCCAGTGGGCTGGAGGCTCTCTAAAAACAGGAGCAGCCAGGCATAAAGGTCCATACCTATAATCCCAGTGATTTGGGAGACTGAGGCAGGAGGATTGCAAGTTTGGGACCAGCCTCAGCAACTTAGCAAGATCCTCAGCAACTTGGTGAGAACGTGTTCCAGAAAAAAAAAAAAAGAAAGAAAGGAAGGAAGGAAGGAAGGAAGGGCTGGGGATGTAGCTCAGTGGTAGAGTGCCCCTGGAATCAATCCCTAGTACAAAAACAAAATAAAAAGCATTCTCAAAGGCAGTTAATATTTTTCTCCCATCTTCCTCCTCAGTGCCTGACCCTGAGGTCTGCAAACAGAGATTAACAAAATAAAGGACCTATGAAGTAACCTGATAGGAGCAGGGGTTTTAGCATGGCCAAAGCTGTTGGGTGTCCCTGCACAGTGTGGCTTCCTGACAGGCTGATGCAGCTATTGCTCCATTGACAGCTCTTTAGAATCCATTCAGAGTTTTGGCCCTGCTGTAATCTCTGGGTGATGAATATTTCCCCTAATGAATGGATGGGAATTGAATTAGGCTGGAATACCCATGTGCTTAGACTCCAGGTGATTAAACTCCCATCTGTGCAAGACCTGCCTGGGAATATCTCATTATATATAATTTTTTTAAAGGAGGGGGAAATGATGTTGCTATTTGAGTTTTGCAAAAAGGAAGGAGGGCGTGTGGAAATAAAATGTATGTCCAGACTTTTTTGGGCAGAGTCCGTTTGCATTTAATATGACCAGCCAGCACCCCTCCATCCTAAGAGACCCCCACTTCCCAGTCAACTTATCTCATTACACTAGACTCAGGTTAAAGGTCCTCTGGGGTTCAGGTGCCTGCACCCTTTCCCAGGAGCCCTGTCCATATTACTTCTGAGTCCACATCTCTCTGCCTCCCATAAGGAGCATTGATTGGACAGAGTGTTGTTTGGGGGAAAGGCAAGAAAGGAAGATGGCCTAAGAACAGAAGACAGACCTGTAGATTCAATTTCTATCATGTTCAGCTTTAACTTTTCTTTTCTCCCTTCAAAATCACCCAGTCACCTTCAAAGGAAATCTCAGGGGCCTTTTGAGGGAGTCCGTCTAGGGCAGGCATCCTTGGCTCTTAGTCAGGACCAAGGACAGCAGCCCTGGCCATTTCAAGGATCTCCTAACTTCCAGTTCCCCACCCAGACCTCTTACTTCATTGCCAAACATATTCCCCACTCCCTAACACTCACTTTTCTCTTTTACTCCATCCCTTCCTCTCCTGCTTCTCATTTCCTTGTTCCTAATCCCAGGAAAGAGCCTGGCTTCTAGTTGTTCATCACTAGGCACTAGGAATCCCTCAAGAAAAATTACTTAAGCATCTCAAAATGTACCACCTCATCCAGACTCTGTTAAAAGCCTTATTCATATGATCAGCTCTCACCTACACCATACAAGAACACACACATACTGAAAGCTGGTGCTGAGCAGGAAGGAAGGTCAGGGTGATTGTTTTTGAAAGACTAGACAGCTCTCCCCCTCTCCAGTGGGGCCTGGGATAGACCCACCTGATTACTCCAAGCATGACTATAGCACCGATTCTACAGCTCTCTGCTTTCCTCCCCTTACTTCCCACTCCTCCCCTCCTTTCCTTCCCCTCCTCTCTTCTCCTCTGTGTCTCTATGAAAAGTGGCAGCAGCTGCTGGAGAAGGCATACCCTTCAATGAGCATCAGCAATTGTAGTGACTGAGTGTCCCAGCCTTCTTTCCCGGTTAATCTAACTTGGGAAGAGTTGAGGTGTGTTCTGGCTCTGCTGCCCATGAAAGGCAGAGAATAAATAACAAGCCAGAGGCATAAACAGATGTGCAGATATATGCAGCTGGCGCTTCCCTGCCAAATTACCACGGACAGAATGCTGGCAGGAGGCCAGGAAGCCTCCTTCTCTGTTTGGAGTTCGGCCACCAGGACCCATCCAAGCTCACCATCCATTTGGCAACCTTCGAGTGAGGGGAGGGGATGCCAGGGAAGGGAGTGGAGAGGCCGCAGGCACCCTTGAGTTTAGTGAAGAGCTCCAGAGGCTTTTCCTAAATACTGGGATGGATGGGGGTAACATGGAGGGGAGGGTTAGAAAGTTCTGATCAAACCTTCCCTGAATATTCCCTAGAGAGTCTCCCCAGGGCATGACTGGGAGGTGAGGGTCAATTTTTTATTTGTTTTTTGTTGTTAGTTTTGGTTTTTTGTACTGGGGATTGAATGAAGGGGTGTTTTATCACTGAGCTACATTCCCAACCCTTTTTATTTTTATAAAAGGGGCCTAGCTAAATTGCTGAGACTGGCCTTAAACTCGTGATCCTCTTGCCTAAGCCTTGTGGGTTGATGGAATTATAGGCATGCACCATCACTCCTGGCTTTGAGGGTCCATTCTATACTACATGTCTCTGTGTTACCACCTTCCCTTTCACTCACAGAGTGGGTGTTCTTGGACCTTTGATCATATGTGTCACTGCTTAGAGTTGGCATGGGGCACAGTGGTTAAGCATCAGTTGAAAAAGAACCACTCAGAAACTGCCCAGAATGAAAGGCTATCCCTAAAGACTCCAGCCCTGGAACAAGAGATGGGGAAGAAACTGGTTAGACACAAAGCAGATGAGGAGCGGGAGAAAGCATGAGTTGGAAGGAGTGTTGTTCAAGAAGGGGGCCTCTCTTTAAGGACACTTCAAATCTGAATTCAGAGAGACATTGAACTACCTCTAGGCCTCCTTCTGATACCAAGGAATCTTTTCTCTTTGTAAATTATGTGTTTGACTTTCTCATGCCAGCCTATTTCATGGTTGGGGTGGCATAAAACAATTTTTTCAGTGCCTATTATTGCTTCTCCTCCAGATAAGGTGATGCAGCCTCCTGACCCATTGGGATGGAGATACCTGCTCTGGTGAACCATGGCATCATGGGGGATCATGAATAGGCTCAATTCTATAGGCAATGGAGAGCAAAAGAATCATATGATAAGAGTAATGATCTAAAAAAGAAGAAGAAACAGAAGGAGAAGGAGAAGGAGAAGAAAAAGAAGAGGAGGAGGAGGAGGAGGAGGAGGAGGAGGAGGAAGACAACGACTGACTGACAGACAGTGAAATGGAAATGTAAATAAAAGGGATGCCAAAACAGGGGAGACTTATTAGGAGCCTGTTGTTCCCATTAAAACTTTATGATGGATCCCTAAGCCATTCGATGGGAAAAGAACAGCAAGAAGAATAAAGTAAGAATTAGTGGAACTTGGTGATGGATTGAACAGGAATCAGAGAAGAAGAGGGATGGTGTGACTATACAATACATTATCCTATCCAGTTTTGAGTGTGAATAGAGTCCTATAAGTAATTTTACCAGAACAAATGACATAAACTGGACATATCCTGGGCATATTTAGACACATAGGCACCTTGGTCATAGAGGACTTGAAGTATGGTGCTTAGGTGACAGCATTTATAGAGACGAGGCTGGCCAAAACAAAGTGACAGGATGCTTGTTTCCAAGCATTTATGTGTGCTTGCTTGGAAATATGTGTTTCAAACTTGAGAGGTTCAAGATATATATATTTGACCCACTAATGTTACTTGTAGAAATATGAATCTCAGAAATATCAATTCTGTGGGAAATGAAACATGCTTAAGAAGGCTCACCATAGCATTGTTTGCAACACTTGGAAACAAATAAAGTCTGTCAATAAGGAATTGGTTTAATCTCTTCTGGGGTGCCATGTGAAGTAGACCTACATGTATTATGGGAAATCCACATTACTGACCTGGAAAATACCTTTGATAATTTTAATTGAAAAGGCAAAATTGTGAAATAATTATATGACCTTACAAATCTATTTAGTAATTGTTTTTAAACCTATTCGTGTGTGTGTGTGTGTGTGTGTGTGTGTGTTGAATATTGTAAGAGGCTTAGAAGACACACTGAATTGTCAACAGTAGTGACTTATGAAGCATAGAGGACTGGAAGGAGGGAAGAAAGGCTCTTCTTCTCTACATGCTTCTGAATTATTTGAAACTGAAATTTTTATAAGCAGATTGCATTTTAAAGTAAAGGACAATAAAAAGTTTTTTTTTTAAAAAAAGACAGACTAAGGAGTTATCTTATTAAGGTGATGGGTGAAGGTCTGGGTGTGGGTGAAAGCAGAGATTGGGGCTAGAACTTGAGACTCATTCCCATAGAAGGGAAAGCCTGGAGAAGGTCAGACCAGGAAAAAAAAAAAAAAAAAAAAACAGAGAGGGTGGAAAGTCTAACCCTCAAAGCTGGGGGAGATGGAATCTCCACTCCACAAATGAGGCTGCTCCAGCCATTCCCTCCAGACTTCAGAGCTCAGCTTTGTCCTGTGAGCCCTGATGTATCCTAGGGGACCCACAGCTGCTCCAAACTACAAGCTGACAAAGAAAAACCCACCTCTATTCTCAATGCCATAGCATCTCAGAAGTCCAGCTCAATCCCAGGTGAATTGCTCTGGGTGACCCAGCACCAATCTAGGGGGACCTACCCTGGGTAGTCCTGACTTCTTTCTGCTTCTCTCCCCCATGCTGTTAAAATTTCCAGCACTTCTCCAGATTAAAAGAATAATAGCCAGAAATTAATTTCATCTCCCAGAGAAAGACTATGTGTATGTGTATGTGTGCGTGTGTGCGTGTGTGTGTGTGTGTGTGTGTGTGTGTGTTGGCTGGGGGATCATGGGACAGAAAGCAGCATGATTCACAGGGGCTCCTCCCTTGGGGAGATGGAATTTGACAGATAGGTGTAGGACTCATAGAGGTGACTTCCTGACAGGACTGTCAGCTCCTTTCACTTCTGGCTCTCAACAGTGAGTCCCCTGCAGCTGAGCAGAGATTTTTCATATGTCCTTTCTCTACATCTAAGGCTGGGTCTCTTTCCTTTTCCAATACCTTCCTTGCACATGGCAAGCCCTTTTCAGTGCTAACTTCTTGTCTTGGTGCTCCACTTTCCAGCTTTGCTAGGCTGTTTTCTTCTTCTTTTAACAGAAAAGCATAGAGTCAGCTTTTCAGTTGGGAAACCCTAGTCCCTGGCTCCTTCTCAACCACAGCAAATTTTATAGATGATTGGGAGTCCAGGGATACACACGGTACATGGGGCAAGGAGACTTGTGTGTATGTGGGGGGGGGCGTGTGTGTGTGTGTGTGTGTGTGTGTGTGTGTGTGAGAGAGAGAGAGAGAGAGAGAGAGAGAGAGAGAGAGAGAGAGAGAGAGCACACTTAAGCAGGAGCAGCTTTTGGTCTGTGTGTATGCTTGTTCAGGGGTGAAAAGGGTTCAGAGTGTTGAGTAAAGGGGGCACAGCCAGCCCTAAACATAAAGTTCCCCAAGATTCAGATTACAAAACATCAGTGTTCATGGCGTCTAGAGTTTGTCTCTTTGGCAACTCCCACCAACACACACAATTGACAAATGAGAAACCTGAGGTCCAGAGAGGTTAAGGGACTTATCTTCCATCACATAACTAACTAGTAACCTAACCAAGGTTAGAACACAGGTAGCCTGACTCATGGGCAAAGCTGTGTCCACAATTATATCAGAGACCTTAGAAGAAAGGTCTTTCTCACACACTCTAATGATGACAGATTTAACACCTTCTCCAATAGATGGAAAAGGCTAAAATCTCCTCAGGCTGCTCAAGTTTCTCTGTACCCCTCCACCCAGCCCCAGCAGTGAATACCCACCTCTGCTTACCACCATGGCTGCTTCTCTTCTGCAGAGGAGACTCCAGGCCCAGCTCCTTCCTGAGTAAAGTCCCTGCTCAGGAAACAGCCTGACTGGAAATACTCTATATCTGAGTTCCACTTCTTGGCTGGATGTTCCTAATCTGACCCTGAGTCCCATCTGCCTCATCCAAGGACCAAGGACGTAAGCTGAGACAGATTGGTTTTCTTATTCAAGCCCTGATTCCAGCTTATTTACTTTTTCAAAGTGTCTTCCCCTAGCAAATTCTGGAGACCCGTTTGATCCACACTCCTTTGAAATTAAGAGTCACTTCCCCCTTCACTGATTGGGGGGAAAACTGGTCCTCAACACAAGTTCTAGTCATTTGCCATCAACATGGAAGACCAGCATGGTTCCTCCACCTCAGCCGCACCAGCCCAACGCAGACTCTAGTCACCTGTGCCCTTGTGACTAGCTAATAACCCCGGAAGAGTCTCCCTCACCTCACACTGCCTACCCGCTTCTGCCCCAGGCCTTCAGGAGAGACCAGAACTCCTTTGATAATAGGGAAAGTGGCGATTTGGGGTGGGCACTTTCTCCCGTCCTTCTAATCGCCTCTCCCATCTGCCGCCATTCCCCAGCAAGAGGTGGGAAAGGAGGGTGCGAAAAGAGGTTGGCAGAGCAATAAACGTGTCAGGGCCTTTCCTCCCTGCAGGCTGCTCTCCGCGCTTCCCGCGTTCTGCGCTCGACTCTCTCCCGCTCTCCATCCCTCGGCTCCCTCCCTCGCTCCTCGCCCGCAGACCGGCTGCAGCCTGGCCCGGCAGCGGCGTTGGGGGCTAAGGCGGGAGAGGTTAATTATTGCTCCCCCGCCCCCCACGCCCCCCCACAAGATGTATCTGACTGTCAGAAGGGGTGACAGATGAAGACAAAGTACAGGTACAGCTCCCGCGAACCGGCCCTCGACGTACCAGCCGGGTGGGGGTGGAGGGCGCTACCGAAGTTTTAACCCCTCCGCCACCGGCGCACGGCGGGCGCGCGGGGGCTGCCGGGGAGGCGGAGAGGTGGAACTTAAACCCCGGAGAGGGCGGACTGAGCCCGGGAAACCTGTGGGCCTCCTCGGGCCCTGCTCCACTGACCGGGGTGGAGGGCGGTGGGAGGCTACAAAACCCAGGCCGAAGCATCCTTCCGAGGGGCTGCAGGGGCAGAGAAGGGGACTCGGGATGTAGCTTAGGTAGATTTGGAGCCAAGAAACCCCAGTGAGAAGGAGACCCACCTTCCCCACACAAGTCTATCCCAGGATCCTTGGCAGGGTGGGCTTGTGTATTTAAGGAGAAGAGTCTGTGAGAGTGCACCTGTGTGTTCTTGTAACTTAATAGACTTGAAAGTACTGTGTGTGTGTGTGTGTGTGTGTGTGTGTGTGTGTGTGTATTTAAACACATTCACCAGTGCTTGGTTGGAAGTGTGTGGCTGAGTGTTGTATATGTGAAAGAGAAAACCTTTGCTGTGAGGACGGCTGTGACCAACAAGGGTGTCTTTAGGAGAACATGGATGAGGGTTTGAAAGTCCTGAGGTGTCTGTGTTTGGGCCAAAACAGGCATCTTTCGGTGAGCACAAAATTTGTGCCAATGTATGTGTGTGGGGGCGGGGGGTTGTGGGTGTTGATGCTGGTATGAATATAAGTATGGTTGTGTGTATGTGTGCATGTGCATATTGCAGCACACATGTACATTTGTGTGTGCATTCTGTTGTCAGTACCAATGTGGGGCTGCAGCCTCTCACTGAGGTCTCTCCCCTTCCCTGCCCTCCTCTCTCCATAAGCAAACGAGGTGAAATAATTACTTTTCCATTTAAATGCCCCATGTTCAAGCCAGAATGAAAACAAAGTGATTTAATAAAATTGTCTTTAAAAGGGAAAAGAGGAAAATAAACGTCTTCTCTGCTCCCTTCCCTGGCATTCAGGGAGGCCCCAAGCCCTTCAGAGTTAATTAAAACAGGAACTAAAATCACAGAATCACTAACCAACCCTTTTCCCATCTCTGCCTTAAAGGTAAGGCAACCCCTAAATCCCCTGTGTCAGGCTGGCCTCTTGAGGGTTCCCCTGCCCCAAGTCTCCACTTCTCCCCTCTCTTATTCCTAGTGGGCACCCTAGCTTCCTATAGCCACATCTGAAGGAGAGGTCCTCTACTCCTTCCCTCTTATTCAAGACTTATCAAAGGCTCATCTGGTTATTTGAAGCCCTTGATGGACACTGGTCCCCATCAGAAGCTTCCGGCCTTGTCTTCTCCCAGGACACAGCCAGCCCTCAGCTCCTGCTACCCCTCCCCATGGATCCCAGGAGCCCCCAGCTGCTCTGAGCTTTATCTGTCTTCACTGACCCCTGGCCCAGTCCTCAGCTCCAGCTCAGCACAGTTCCGGCTGCTTCCGCCCAGTCTGTATCTGTTCCCCATCAGAGGCCCCATTGGAGCTCTAGCCCTTCAGCAGCCCAGATAAAAGAGATGGATGGAGGTGAGTTTGGGGGATGCCCCTCCCTGCAAGCCTAAGCTAGAGCCCTGCTTTCTGACAGAAGCTCCCCATGGAGGGATGGGGGTGGGGGTAAAGACTGCCAAACTCTCTGGAAGCCCAGTCCCTATCATCCTGCCTCAGTCCTTCTCCTCTTCCTAAGGCCCCCTCTGGGCAGGCACCAAAGCTGAGTCACCTTGTTCTACAACCCTCAAACATCAGCAGGAAGCTATATTCTGGGCATTTTGCCCCTCTCCATGAAAATCTGCCTAGAAATAATCATAGAAAATTTGACCATTTGTTGAATGCTTATTGTGTTCCAGATGCATTACTTCTTGCATCTGGAGTATGTTACAAGTATGTTCCCTATGGAGTAAATGTTATTATCTTGCAGAGGGGGACACAAAAGAAGGGAGGTTAAGAAACTGGTCCAAGATATGAACTTAAAAAGCAGTAGAACTGAGACTTAAACTTTTCGTCAAAAATCCTGCTGCAAAACATATTGCAAAACCTTGGGTCCCCTTGCCAGCTTATCCTTGACCTCAGAGTCCCCAGTTTTGCTCCCAAAGACCCATTATTACCTTCAGAGGCCACTGTCCCCAGAGACTCCTATTATTACCCCCAGAATTTAACCCTTCCAATACTAGTCCACCCAGCAAAACTGGGGCAGGGGATTGCTGGTGAAGCCAGTTAGGACCCAGGGGAACTGTAGAACCTTCCATCCAGCTTCAGTTATTCCAGATGAAGATCAGGTGGGAGACAGGAAGCCATTGTCTCTAGAGTCCCCAGCCCTCATTCCAGAAGACTCCAGCTCTTTCCTCAGGCCCCTGCCATTTTGCATAGAGACCCCATTTTTTTTCTTCCAAGGGATCCAGGCCTCATTTTAGTCCCTCAAGTCCATCCTGCCTCCCAAGGCTCCACCCAGGGGATGGGACGAGACTTGACCATCAGCTAACACTTATCACTAAAACAGGACATTTGAAAGTGTTCACTATGTCCACAGATGCTTTAGTTGCCTGGATGGCAGAGAAAGTGTCAAAAATAAATCCAGGGGGCTGGGGATGTGGCTCAGGCGGTGGCGCGCTCGCCTGGCATGCGTGCGGCCCGGGTTCGATCCTCGGCACCACATACCAACGGAGATGTTGTGTCCGCCGAGAACTAAAGAATAAATGTTGGAAATTCTCTCTCTCTCTCTCACTCTCTCACTCTCTCTTAAAAAAAAAAAAATTTAAAAAAAAATAAATAAATAAACCCAGGCCAGGCTCCAGCCTATGTCTTCCACTTATCCTGACCAGTAAGGACATAGCCCTGGCAACTAAGATCTCAATGCTAGGAAGAAAAGAGGGACTGATGGGAGGGAAAGAGACAATGAGGGGACAAAAATAGGGGGGAGAGTATCCCTGGTTTTAGGGAGAAGTGGTCCAGCAAGAGATGGTGAGAAGGAAGGGGATAGGTATGAGGTATCACCACAGACCAAGAATTAGGATGACACTGGAAACATTCAGGTATCAACAGCATCTGGAAAACATCTAGCAGAGGAGGGAATGAGGAAAAAATAATTGTGAAGCACTCCCCACAATTCTGCCCTGGGAGTGTGTGCTGGGAGTGGAGACCATGACCTTTTCCAGGTCCATGTTCCACCCTTAAGCCCAAACTGGGAACTGCAATGGCTGCTGGGCAGGCAATGACCCAGGTAACTGGGACAAGGCTTCACGGGACACTGATGTTGTGAGCCTGCTCTACCTCACCCACCAGTGAGTCAGCTAAGCAAAGCCAAGCCTTGAAACTTAAGCTTTTCTCTTCTGCCCCCAGCGTATCTGGGATGCAGCTTGAGCAGAGAGCTAGAGATGTTAGGGGCCTCAACATGGGGAAAGTAGGGGGTCAGAGAAAGGGAGAGTGGCTTGTCTGAGCTGTCATCCAGGCTCCACCCAAGATTGGTGTATCTCTGACACCAGAGCCTGTCTTTCCTCCCCCAATCCAACTCGATCTTCATTCATGACCTCATTACTCCCCTCAGGCCTCTTCTCAACCCCACTATCCCATTCTTCTCAAATGTCTTCAAACCATCCCCCATTATGCACAGCTGATTCACTATCTCCCAGACCTGATCTCTGAGTAGCCCCCAACACTGCTCTCAGAGCCTGTTCCTACTCTCAGCCTCCTAGACTGCATTTACATCCATCCCTAGCCTATCATCCTTCCTCCAAGGGTGCTCTGCCTTGAGCAGAGGTGAGATTTGATCTGTATTAACTTTCATTACCATAAGTGACTTCTATAGCTATTCCTTGTTTATAAAGAATTTAGTCATCCAGAGAGCTAAGGAAACAGCCAAAATAAATCCTAGGAAGACATAAGCTTATCTCCATCCTCCTTCCCTCTGCCCTTATCTGTCTGCACACTCATTAAAAGAGTTCTAGGTGATAGGACCTACACTTTTGAGTTAAAAACCAGGAATCTTGGGCTGGGGTTGTAGCTCAGCGGTACAGCGCTTGCCTAGCACTTGTGAGGCCCTGGGTTCAATCCTCAGCACCACATAAAAATAAATAAATAAATAAAGATACTATGTCCAACTACAACTGAAAAATAAATAATAGAGGAAAAAAAACAGGAATCTCCAGGCCAACCCAGAGTTTAAGCTCATCTGACCCTCATACATACACAGGTGGACATTATTACATATGCATATGCCCATAAACCTGCAAATATATCCATATATAATTAATTAAAGTGCACATATATTCATAAACACAACTGGAATGTGTGCTCCATGATGTAGGGACAATTTCTCCCCATGGTGTAGCCCTGACCCTACAACAGTGCTAGTACATAAATGTTTGTAGAAAGACTGACACATATGGAACATATACTTGTAAATAAATGTATATACAAATACATATAATAATATATACAAGCTGGCAGTGATGGTGCATGCCTGTTAACCCCAGCTACTTGGGAAGTTCAGGCAGGAGAATCGCAAGTTTGAAGCTAGCCTCAGTGATTTAGCAAGACCCCTATCTCAAAATAAAAATTTAAAAAGTATTAGGACTGGGTGCAGTGGTGCACATCTATAATCCCAGTGACCTGGCGGCTGAGACAGAAGGATTGCAAGTTCAAAGACAGCCTCAGCAATGGTGAAGTGCTAAGCAACTCCCTAACACCCTATCTTTAAATAAAATACAAAATGGGGCTGGGGATGTGGCTCAGTGGTTTGAGTTTCCCTGAGTTCAATCTGCAGTATAAAAATAAACAAATAAATAAATAATTTTAGGATTGGGGATATAGATCAGTTGGTACAGTGCTTGCCTTGAATGCACAAGGCCCTGAGTTCAATCCCCAGCACCACAAAAAAAAGGGGGGGGGGTTGGGTATGTAGCTCACTGGAAGAGCACCCCTGGGTTCCATCTAGTATTGCCAAAAAAAATCATTAATATATACAATGTTTATGTTCACACATCATAAATACACCTATGTGATATCTGCATACTTATATATGCATTTAGATAATCCACATACATAACATATTGTGATATACCTACATAATTTATACAGTTTACATAATGTACATATAAAAACACATATGCAAACAACCACTATAAACATAATAATTTATAGTTTATACAGGTAAATGTAGACATCACATATATACTACATATGTGTCCACACTAAATGAAGACATATAGTAGCACCTTTTTACACAGATGCTTCCAAACAAATAAAAATTGCCTCAAGGACCCTGACCCGGGCCTGAAGGACACTACCAGAAATATCCACCAGATGGCACTTTTTCCCTACATCCTATACTCCCAAGTGTTGCCAGAGATGTCGCTTTTTTCCTCCAAGATACAAAATATGCAGAGTCAGATATAACTTAAGCTCCCCCTCCACCACCAGCAGCCTTATAAGTGCGACCTCAGTCCCAAAAATCTGCAATTCTGGCCTCTCCAAAGTCAGGCTCCTCCTCTTGGGACTCCAGACTTCCTTCGGAGATGTCTACTCCTCATTAGGGCTCTAGTTCTGCCCAATCCTCAATTTGACTCTGTCACCAGCAAGCCAAGGATGGAACTAAGCCCAAACACCTTCATTTCAGACCAAGACAGCTGAGGATTCTTAGAGTCTGCAGTAGGAAGCAGCCAGAGCAGTGGCCCCATTCCCGGATGGTCCAAGGACAGAACCAAAGTCAGGGTCATTTGCAAACATGTGTCATTCTCATACTTGTACATATAGCCCCTTTTGGCTTACTCCTCACAGCCTGCCTTAGATGAAGGATAGTTGGACACCTAGCCCAAAAAAGCCAAAAGCAGGAAGGCCAGAGACAGGGCTAGTTGCTATTAACCCTGCCTGCTCCTTTCCGGTCTTGATTCCCATCTCTGGGTGGATGCTGAAAGGAAGATGTTAGCTCTATCTGAAGCAAACTACTTAAAATATGTATGTGGGGCAAGTACAGCCCTTCCCGCCTCCAGTCCTGGGCTACTCCAGGAGAGTGTACTCTCCTGGAACCTCAACATCTAGGTGTGAGCAACCTAGGAAGGAAAATGCAAGAAGGCTTGGAAACCCATGGGGAGGCGAAGCCTGGAGTTCCTGCAGTCGCTCAGCTTCCCCCGTCCTCCTCCCCTCTCCTCCCCTGGGAGCCCCGGGAAATTATTTATTAAAACACCACCCGCTCTCTCATTTATTTGCGGTGAATAATCCTCGGCATCTCAGCGCGTTTATTAAACCTTTACCGTCCCTGCGCCCGCATTACTTTAATAATAAATCGCGTGTCACTTTCCAGCGACGTTATTAAAGGCCATCCGCTGCAGCAGAGGCGGGGTGCGGGGAAGATGGAGGCGGTGCACAGCAGGGGTTCCTCCCATTCAAGGCTGCCAGGCACCAGCCAGCAGGGCAGCAGAGGGGGAAACCGAGGCTACAAGGAGGCTACTCCTGAAACCTACAAACTCTGCAAACGCTATTGAGGATACAGAAGCCCCAGGTCCCGCGTGACCATATTGGGTCAGGTGGGGCTCTCGGCTAGGAGTCTCAGCTCTGCAGGTGGACGCTGTCCGACCCCTGGGCCTTCAGGGGGCGCCTTGAGTCCAGCTGGAAGAAGAACAGCCTAGAAGGGGATTCCCTGGCTGGCTCAGGGACCCAGACACACGTCCCCTCTTACAGTGAGGAGCCGACCTTCCTCTGGTCCCCACATAGAATGAGCGCTTTCCCCCCACCCCTCACAACCGGACTCCTGCTTTGTGGTTGCCTCGGAATTCGCCCCAAGTACCCAGCCCCTCCCCTATCCCCGTGTGGTCCTGAGCGACTCCAGGAGCTGCCGGGCTCCAGCAAAGATTCAGAAATAAAAACCATTTTCTAACTTGGGGGCCCACAACAAGGCGGAGGCAGAAGAAAGAGTAGAGGGTAGACGTGGAGAGGTAGCCAAGCCCTGGGGCTGAGGTTCTGGATCAAGCCTCTTCCTAGAGACAAGGCTCCCTGCTCCCTGCGATGGGCCCCAGAGACGCTGAGCCAAAAGTGGTCCCTCCCGTTGTGGCGCCAGCTAGGGCGTAGCCGGAAGCTTAGAGGCCCTCCCCATCCACACACACAAAGCATCTTGTCTTTACTGAGTTAAGCTTCCATTCCCTACTTCAATCATTCAATAACTTCCCCAGTGTCCCTGGGGTATGTGAGGAGAATGTGAGCAAGAGATTTGGGAAGTCAGAGTGCAGTTCTGTGACAGATTTGAAGTCAGATAGGTTGTAATTGGGGCAGTTAGAAATAGGCTTACCATAGCTCTGAGTTCAGCAGTAAAATGGATAGATTCCTGTGGAAGCTGGTGGCCCAACTTCTCCTCTCCTCTATCTAGTTTATGTTTTCATATTGGGGTCCCACCCACATAGACCTGGTTCCCCACTCTGCCAGAGAGGAAACCAGAGTAAGATGAACAGAAGAACAAGTAACCTATTTCTACACCAGCCCCAATGAAGGGATATCCTCCCACTAACCAGAAGCTTCAGGTTCCTTCCCTAGAGGACAGGGTAGGCCAGAGCTCAAGCTTTCTCTCATCTGGCAGGCATGTGCTTAGAGAGCAGGATACACAGCTCTGGAAGCCAGAGTCCCATTAGCATGAAAGGCCTCCCAGGGGTATCTGGTCTTCAAGTGCACATCTGCAAAAACTGTCTGTAGCTATGTACTTTGGTTTATAAATCTTTATTGTTGCCTATTGTGCCTAATCCTGTGCTAGGTAGGCTTTGTCCACAACAGAATGATACAAGATTTGGAGCTGGCCCTACCCCTTTTACTGCACTGAACTAAACCATGTTCAGTGTGCTCTCTTGTACAACAGATGGTGAACAACAAAAAAGAACTACAGTTAATATCTGGGTGAGAGGGAAAACTTCTGGAATGTGAGGGTTTTGTTTTGTTTTGGTACCAGGGATTGAACCCAGGGGTACTTAACCACTGAGTCAGAGCCTTGCTAAGTTGCTAAGGCTATCTTTGAACCTGTGATCCTTCTGCTCAGATTCCCTATTGGCTGGGATTATACGTATGCACCACCATGTCTGGATGGAATATGAGTTTTGAGGAAGAATAAATTGAGGCTAGGCAAAGGCTGGGAACACGGAAAACAACTGCAGGAACCAGGGTCTGTGGGAAAAGGCAGTTAGGAGAAACTGGCTAAGCAGGGATGGAGGGAAGTCTGGTGGGAAGAGGATTCTGGTATCTGCAGCTATTTCATGTATGCTCTCTGCTTGCTCGCCCCTTTCAGGTCTCTTCCAGGTCTTCTCAAGCAGGAATGAATACTATACCCACTCATCCACCCCCATAGGCCAGAGCTCTGGACCTAGTAGTAATCCTCATTCTCTTCACTCTCAGCCACCTCTGGAGCCAGGTTCAGTGATCGCAGCTGGGGAATGCCTGTAGAGTTCAGCTGATCTGCAAACACACATGTGGACAAAGGAGAGAGAACAGGGGAGAGGCTGCTGATGCACAAAGATCAGTCTATGGGAAGACCATGCTTGTGTGCACCCACATAAACATACACATGTGGATTGTTACACACATGTGGATTGTTATACACATTTGAGGGTCCTAATCCAACACCATTCAACCATCAGAGCTCAGCCTCCCACAGCCACCCGCCCCCCCATACCTGGTGTGAGCACTGTCAGGGTAGCAGGAGCCTCAACCTCACCCAGGGCATTTCGGGCAATGCAGCGGTAGGTACCCTCATCACTGGGACGCACAGCTTGGATCTGCAGCCAGCTGGTCACCTCAAATCTCTGCGGTCCACCCCTAAACTAGAGCCAGAGGCAAAGTCAGCAAGGTCATTCTAGAGAGGTCTAGGATGCTTGAGGGAAACCTCTGCTCCCTACCCCTACCTGTACAGAGATGTGGGGGTCATCGCCTGGCAGCTGGATGTCCAAGCCGTCCTTCCTCCACTCAATGGAGGCCATGGGGTAGGCAAACACCTCACAGCCAAAGATCACATCCTGCCCCGTCACATTCCAAATGTCAAATGGCTGCAACACGATCTGAGGCTCTAGGGGGTGAAGGTGGGAGGCCTGAGAACAGGATGGTGTATCTTGCCCAGCAAGGAAACAATATACCAATTCTTGTGGACATGTATTTTAAGGAACACAATATATGCTGAACCAAATACACGTCCACAAATAAAACATGGCATGTATACACAGATACATACAAATGTAGATACAGTACATATGAGGGTGCATATGCAGAATAAAGATGGACATGCACACATATACACACAGAGCACTGTACAAATTGCACAAACAAGTACACAGACCTACATCTTAGCTTTCAGGCACTCAGTCCAGGACTACTCCCTGGTCCTCATTGCACTCTGCTGGGCCCCTTTCCTGCTGTGCTTGTAACCAATACCACCCTATCCCCTTCCCTCTCTTGTAACCAGTCCCTTCTCAAAGGCCTGGAGAGCAACCCTCCCTCCATCCCAGCCTTGGCTGGGAAGGGGGACTAAAAGGGGAAGAGGACCAGCGGGGAACCTGGGCTAATATGGGAGAACCTGAAACCAAGCAGCCTCCTGGAGGCTGAGGAAATTGTTGGGACCCCCCCCCCCACTATTGTGTTTGTTTTGCCAGCAGCCCAGCCAAGCCAGAACCAGTAGTGGCTCAGGAAGCCAAAGTTGCTGAAGCCGCCAAAGAAAACTAAAAGCTTGAACGGCCCCAGTCCCCAGGGTGACTAGAGGGAAAGCTGAGAAATGATTCCCCACCCCCCTTCATTAATCCCTATTCGCAGGAGAAAGGAAAGAGGCAGGGAGTTTGGTTAACAGAGTGCTTTAAGATTCTTCCCAAAGAAATCCCTGTACTGCGTACCCACCCCCTCAAAAAACAAAACAACAACAACAAATAAGAACAAAGAAACACTGATCGCATCTCTGTTTAGCTGTCTAAGCTCCAGAGGCCTAGGAAAAGTCTGGGGGTCTTTTTAATTTTGAACCAGTTATTGACTACATGCTTCCTCCCTCCCTGCCGGTTGGGTCTGAGGATTTCAGGCAGCTCAGTATGCAAAGCTGCCAACAAAGCTCAGGACCCGCACCTTAAGGCAACTGCCTGGAGCCCGGTTGCCAGAGCAGGGTCTAACACTAGACTGGAGGCCTCCTGGGCCTCATCTTTTTCTCCCCACCGGCCACAGACCAATGCCGTCGGGGCTCCGGAAGCAGTGCCTGGAGGAATTCCCAATCCCGGGGATAGGGTCCTGGGCCGTGCGTACCGGCTTCGCAGGGCCCTGGATGCGCCACAGTGAGGTTAGTGTCGGGCCGAGCGCGGGCTGCCTCCTGCAGGCGGCAGATCTGGGCGTAGGTACGGCCGTCGGAACCGCAGAGCGGGCGTTGTGAGCGACAGGCACAGAGCGGCTCCGGCACCTCTCCGTGGCTCAGGTCGCCGCCTGTGTCCAGCCGGCACTCAAGCTGTTCGCCGCAGCGCCCATAGAAATGAGCACTGGGGTCCAGGTCGCAGAGCTGGCCCTCGAGGTTGGCGCATTCCCAACAGCAACCGCACGCGTCGTGCACCCTGCCCGCCAGGCAGCCCCGAGGCATGACGCATTCTTCTAGCCGGCAGGGAGCGCAGCCCTCGCCCTCCGCTAGCAACCGCAGCCAGCCGCGCCGCAGGTAATCCGGGCCTGGGGACGGCCTTGCGCTGATCGGTGGTGGCATCCACCCCACCAGCAGTAGCAGTAGAAGGGGCAGCGCCAAGGCAACTGCAGCATGCTTAGCTGGAAGCCCTGTGAGCACTCGGGGCATCAGAGCGTTGGTGGCACCCTGCTAGAGAGGGAAGCTAGGTCAAGAAGTTGGAAACAATGCCTATGCGTAAAGACTAGCCTCACTGTTCCTTATACCAAAGCTTGATCCTAGCAATATCCTCTTCCCTGCTACCTTGGAGTTCCCTAACAGATGTCTAATAATCCCTAGCGGTTATCCAGTTATGCCGGTTGCAATTGATCGGGTTGCTTTTGGGGCCTGGGGAATCAGGAAAGGAGAGATGATGGGAGATAAAAGGGCTCACATGCGCGCACACACCCACAAACACCACCAGCACCACTTCCATATAACACCCAACTTTGCAGCTCCTTGTTCCAGAAATGGATGAGAACGGCCAGCTCCAGATGTAAGAAGCTATTAAAGGGGGTTGGGAAGGGGAGGGATGCCCCTCGCGCGTGGCCAGGGGCTAAGGGACTCACCTATTGTCCCGGACTAGGCCCTCAGGAGCAGCTTGGTGAATCCAGTCGGAAAGAGCAGGAGGTGGAAACAGTAGAGGTGCACAGTCCGCTGGGCCCACCTGCCACCTCTGCTCCCGCCTGAAGCCAGAAGATTTCCGAGAGCCCAAGGGCTTGGATTCGAAAAGCAGCTCCTCCACCCCTTTTCCCCGCCCCTCGACGTCGCGTACCCTCCTTCCCCCTGATTCTGAAGCTGCCAATTTTATGCAGCCGCACGGGACCGTCCCGGGCCATTTCCTTCCAGCCTGGTCCAAAGCCACAAAGAGAGAGCAGAAGAGCCGTAACTAGACACCGAAGCTGGGAAAGAAGGAAGAGTGTGAGAGCTGGAGACTGGGAGTGGGGGTAGAAGGATGGATGGGAAGTTCAAAGTTTGGCTTAACGTCTTGGTCCTGTCCCATCTGAGTTTACAGTCCCAGGGGGTGGTTAGAGCAGCTGCTCTGGTGCCAAGGCATTTCACGTCGATGTCTGGGTGCACCTAGAAGGCAGGGTAAGCCAACATCGTCTCCCCGCAGCCTTGGGCTGGCTTTCCCGGAGGTGGTCGTAGCGTAGCCTTGCCCACCCGGTTTCTGCACTCAGGCACGGACCGCTCTTGGCGTTTACTTTTGACTGCCTACAACTGGCCTCCTCCCTACCCACTTCCGGCAGGTGCTTCAGTCCAGGGATGAGAGGGGTGATTAGAGGTCGGAGCTAACTAGCTGCTGCGGGGAGAGGCGGGCTAGGCGCCTCCCCAGCGGGTGAAGATCCCAGTCCGGATTACGGGTTATCGTTGCGAGACTGGGAGGGCCACAGGCACCGAGTCTCGCGGCCGCCACCAGCGCCACCGTGGCACTTTGGGCTGGGGGCGGGGAAGAGAGCACCCTTGGAAACCCGCCCACCCCACGCAGGTCAGCCAGACCCCGCCCCTGCCTACACCGAGAGGCTTTTTGAAGCCTCGCGGCAGTAAAGTTTATAGGGGCGGAAATCGCGGTTTGCTGCCAGGGAAGGGGCGGCATCTAGTCAGGATCAGCCCCGCAGGCCAGGCCGCCACAGCCTTTGCCTCGCTGCAGCGGGGGTCCACCCAGCGGATCTGCCGCGCAGGCGCTGTGCGCCCCGGAGTGAGCCTTGGAGGAGACCCAAGTTCTCTGCCTCCGATCATCTGAACTCGACCACGCCTTTCTCTTAGGGGGCTCCCAAGCCGTGCAAACGGCACTCCCGACCAGAGATATTCTGACGAGGTGTAATACCGAGAAGTACACCGCCAACAGGGTCTCAAACTCTTTTAGAGGGACGAAAAGCGAACTTCTCGCGAGGTTTAGGAACTGTCGCGAGAATCAGGACGGTAAATTTAGCAATTCCAAACAGGAAAAGCCCGCGGGTTTTAAACTGAAAGAGAATGGGCGGCGCCATCTATCACTGATAATTGTAGGTTATTCCTTGTACTTGGCCTGGAAGGCAATTGAAGTATTGATATGGGGGCAGAAGCGAACAGCGAACTGCAAAGAATCGCTAGAAAAGGCGACAGAAGGGGTCCTGCGTAGCGGACTGTAGCCGCATAAGGGGAGGTCCCGACTTATGCGCGACCAAACACCTTAGGGGCGGAGATAGTTGCCCCAGATACAGAGCAGAAGCACTCTAGGATCTCTGAATGAATTGCTATAGGGTTGGGGCTAATGTCAAAACAACAAATTTCATGAATCCAATAACTCTTATCCCATATTATCGTAGCAGTGTTTGCTCCAGTCTAAGTCTCTAGTAATAGGGATCGTGCCTAACACACCACTGCATCATGAGAAACTAGCAGCATGATAAATTCTCAGCAAATATTTGTGGATTAAGTGTGAAAGACTTCCTGAATGTTAAAATCAAGTTTAGCCCTAATATCCAGAGTATATAAAGAACTCAAAAAATTAGACAATAAGATAACAAATAACCCAATCAACAAATGGGCCAAGGACCTGAACAGACACTTCTCAGAGGAGGACATACAATCAATCAACAAGTACATGGAAAAATGCTCACCATCTCTAGCAGTCAGAGAAATGCAAATCAAAACCACCCTAAGATACCATCTCACTCCAGTAAGATTGGCAGCCATTATGAAGTCAAACAACAAGTGCTGGCGAGGATGTGGGGAAAAGGGTACACTTCTACATTGTTAGTGGGACTGCAAATTGGTGCAGCCACTTTGGAAAGCAGTATGGAGATTTCTTGGAAAGCTGGGAATGGAACCACCATTTGACCCAGCTATTCCCCTTCTCGGTCTATTCCCTAAAGACCTAAAAAGAGCATGCTACAGGGACACTGCTACATCGATGTTCACAGCAACACAATTCACAATAGCAAGACTGTGGAACCAACCTAGATGCCCTTCAATAGAAGAATGGATAAAAAAAATGTGGCATTTATACACAATGGAGTATTACTCTGCATTAAAAAAATGACAAAATCATAGAATTTGCAGGGAAATGGATGGCATTAGAGCAGATTATGCTAAGTGAAGCTAGCCAAGCCCTAAAAAACAAATGCCAAATGTCTTCTTTGATATAAGGAGAGTAACTAAGAACAGACTAGGGAAGAAGAGCACGAGAAGAAGACCAACATTAAACAAGGATAAGAGGTGGGAGGGAAAGGGAGAGAGAAGGGAAATTGCATGGAAATGGAAGGAGACCCTCAGGGTTATACAAAATTACATACAAGAGGAAGTGAGGGGAAAGGGAAAAATAATACAAGGGGGAGGAATGAATTACAGTAGAGGGGGTAGAGAGAGAAGAGGGGAGGGGAGGGGAGGGGGGATAGTAGAGGATAGGAAAGGCAGCAGAATACAACAGACATGAGTATGTCAACACGTAAATCAATGGAAGTGTAACTGATGTGATTCTGCAATCTGTATACGGGGTAAAAATGGGAGTTCATAACCCACTTGAATCAAAGTGTGAAATATGATATATCAAGAACTATGTAATGTTTTGAACAACCAACAATAAAAAAAATAAATTAAAAAAAAGAAAAAATAAATAAATAAAATCAAGTTTAACCTGGATTTTCTGAGTCGCTGATGAAAGTCTAGATCGACAGGGAACGAGCGCCCTCTGGTGGGTTTTAAGCTCATGACAAGAATATGAAGATTCATAAGGCAGGCAACAAAGATGTTGACTGTATAGTGGGACCGCTTTAACTTTTAGAGTCACTCCTGTAATTTTAGCCACTCAGAAGGCTGAGGCAGGATAATAGCAAATTCGAGGCCAGCCTCGGCAACTTTGCGAGACCCGGTCTCAAAGTAAGTAAAAATTGCTGGTGCATTTAATTCACTGGTAGAGCATCCTAGGTCAATCCCCAGAAATGAAACAAAGTAAAAATATTTTAGAAGAAAGTTGTTTGAATGGGTTACCAGATCTTCAGCATTTGGTATTTTATCCATTAAGGCTCCAAAACATTCAGTAACATCTGCTTCAAAACAATAATACCTTTGTACATCGTAAATAGTCAAAGATTTTTTCATATTCATACTTTGGAACTGTTGACGGTCCAGGTTATTGCTGTTGGGCCAAAAGAAAAGAATTCTCTACACGATATGAGCACTGCAATGAGAGAAGCCAGGTGGCAGCATCTTTGGCGTTTACATGAGGGAGGCCAGATTCAGATGAACAAAGTGAAGTTAAAATTTGTTGAGTAGATGGTCTTGCTTCATCTCCCCACTTTCCTGCAGATGCTTGTGCTTAAAAAGGAATGAGGCATAGATTGTAGTTTGCTTTCCATTTGAATCATAGCTAGGAATCAGATTATCATATTTTCACTTTCAATGACTGACCCATGAAATAAGTATAATAAAAAGGGCTATAGATAATTGAACAATATAAGATGAAACAACAATAAGAGTCAGTCTATAACTTGGTAAGAAATGGAGGACCCACACATTCTAACCTTTACTTTATGAACTCTTTTTTGACATACTTGGTAAAGTAGTGGAGTTGCAACTGAGGAAGAAGTGAAATGAATGGTCCTTAGATATAGATGCAGAGGAACTGTGCTTCCCATGAATATTTGAATCAGAAAAATAAAAAAGGACTCAACATAGACAATTAAGATGAAATATTTTGTAGCTACCTACTATGACAAATAGGTGAACTCAGAGTGAGAAATATGTATCGGAAAACAAGATTAAGAGAATCATATGGATCTGTTACATATCACAGTTACATATAACTGAAATATATGTAGTGTATATCATCAATAAACACTAAATTTGGGAATGAGGCTGCAAAATAAAGTTGAGTGTAGGGCTCACTACCATTTATTTTGTAAAATTTTTCATTTAAATAAAAAAGCAGAGGCTACATTTTTAGGTAAATTAGAATGTTGAGATAAATAGCATAGAAAGTTGGGATAGCAAAATAGGAAGTAAACATTATAATTCAATTAAAAGTAATGTTACAAAATGAAGGCTAGAATGGCCAGGATCTGACTCTGGAATACCTAGGCATTAAGGCAAGTTGAATGAACGTTAAGACATCTAGACAGAAATCAGGCTAATAATTACTTCTTTTACCTTTCTTCCTGAAAAAAAGGAACTTATACCTCCCCATATCCTATCAGTAGGATCTCATCCATCTTTGAGATGGAGATCATGGCTCCATCCAACCTGATAACCAATTTTTTTAGTTTATTTTTTAGTTTTAGGTGGATACAATATCTTTATTTTATTTTTATGTGGTGCTGAGGATTGAACCCAGTGCCCCACGCACACTAGGCGAGCACTCTACCATTAAGCCACAACCCCACAACCCCAGCCCCTTGATAACCAATTTTTATAAGGATAAACTTAGAAAGGATGTATAGAGCATTCTACATTTCTTCTCTTTTTTTTTGTTTTTTAACTTTTCTCATCAGACAAGCAGAAAGAAGCACAAAATAGAGACATATATTTTATTTAATTAGTACAAAATGAACAATCATGGGATCCTTATTCAAGTTAAGAAATAATAGATTGCTAACACTTCCTGAAGCCTCCACCCTGTCATCTCTATCATTATCTCTCCTTTTCTCCCTAGAAAACAGATAGCCTTCTTCCTTCCTTCCCTCCTTGCTTCCTTCTTTCCTTCATCTATCTGTCTGTCTGTCTATCTATTTATCTATCTATCTATCATCTTATGTCTCTCTCAATACCAGGGAATGAATCCAGGGGCATTCTACCACTGAACAACATCCCCAACGCTTTTTATTTGTGTGTGTGTGTATTTGTGTGTGTGTGTATACTTAAATTTGCAGCAAGTCTCAATAAGTTGCCCATGCTGGCCTTGAATTTGACTTCTTCCTGACTCAGCCTCCTGAGTAGCTGGGATTGCAGGTGTGCATCATCATGCCCAGCTAGACAATCATTTCAAATTCTATAATTTTACCTGGTTTTAACATATAAATTGGGACATGCCTAGGAGTAAAAACTACTGCTTTGTGTGATATGTGTACTTTCAAAACTAATAGATATTACCAAACCCTTTTTCCAAAGTCACTGTATCCATTTACAGTCACCAGCAGTTAATGAGAGTTCCCCAAAGTGCCCGATCACTGTCAACATTTGGTATTGTCAGTCTTCTTAATTTTAGGCATAAAATGGGTAGTTCTTGGAGGGAAGTGGATATGGGGGTAGGAATGAATTGAAATTATTACTATATACACACACACACATACATATATACATATCAGACATATATATACACATATTGGACATAGGATTAGCAACCGGTATAATTCTATATCATGTACAACCAGAAGAATGAGAAGTTATATATACCCCATCTATATATGATGTGTCAAAATTCATTCTACTGTCATGTATAACTAGAACAAATAAAGATGGCTGGTTCTGAAAGGATTTACTCCCTTGGATTAAAAAAGAATTAATCATGAAATAATTTTAGTTTAACTTGTATAGAAGTTGCAAAAATAAGAGAAAGTTCCCATATACCCTTTATCCTGCCTAGCCAATAATAACATTTTGTATAACTATAGCATAATTATCAAAACCAGGGAGTTGACATTACTAAAATACTATTAACTTAACTATGGACCTTATTAAGATTTCACTAGGTCACTCTTGGTTTTGCTTTCCTCTGGTACTGGGAATTAAATCCAAGGCCTTACACATGCTAGGTAAGCACTCTACCACTGAGTTCTATCTCTAGTCCTTTTTAATTTTATTTTTCAGACAGGGTCTTGCTAAGTAGTCCAGGCTGGACTCAAACTTGTGATCCTCTTGCCACAGTTCCCAGAGTAGCTGGGGTTATAGGCCTGTGCCACTAGGCCTGGCTAGATTTCACCAGTTTTTACATTACATTTTTACATAGACAGTGTATGTCTATGTAGTTCAGTTTTATGACAGGTATAACTATGGATTGAATAAATGATCATTTTTGGTGTGACAGACTAAAGCTGATGTCAACAGAAAGGCTAGTAGAATCAGCAATACTAAATATAATGTCATTTAATATATGGTTCCTTTTAAAATTATTATTATCAAAGGTCAATGATGGGAAAGGCTGCAAGTTGTTGTAGCTAAACACACACATTTGCATACTATGAACTTACCTGTTGGGGAAACTGGGCAAAGGTATAATTCCAATTCTAGCACTATTAGTCAAAGTCAAAGTCCTTTTTTTTTTTTTTGTACCTAGATCCCAGGAGTGCACTACCACTGAGCTATATCTCCAGTCCTTTTTAATTTTATTCTTGAGTCAGGGTCTCACTGAGTTGCCCCTACTGGCCTTGAATTTGTGATCCTTCCCACTTAGGCTGTCTAGCCAATTGTTGGGATTCCAGGCATGCACTACCACATCCACTTTTCACTGTGGCATACTCAGAAAAAAAGATTTTGTCTCATCTTACATTCACTTTTTACTTAAAGACCGTTTTCTTTTGGTGAGGCCAATTAGATAACTTTCTGTTGACACCTCTACAGGATCTCGTATTCCTTCCACTAGATTCCCAGATTTTTATTTCCTGCCCAGATCTTTCCCCCAAACATCACTCTAAAATATCCAAACTAATTAATCCACTTCTGATATTTTCTTCTCCATCCAGGAAAGAAGACCATAAAAGGCTGCAGCCTGCATCATACTTTTGGCTCCAGAAAAAGCATCAATATATGAAATCTCAGAGAAATCTTCTGATGACTCTGCTTAGGTGAGACATTCAGTAGAAATTAATTATTTGGCCAAGGAGTAGTCACCTTGGACCACGACACCTACTTACCATCAGCTCACACAGAAGTATGCTTGCAGACAGTTCCCATGCAATCACAATCTCATGGATTTCTGCCTGAGGGAGATCTCTGGCCCCTAGAGTAAGCTCTTGGCTGACATGCAGAGCAGACTAGAAATGCCACTAACTCAGGAGCAAGTCTCATCCAATGAGGCCAAAGTGCTTCAGGGTTGGCATCAAGAAAAGATAAGAAGGGGCTATGGTTGTGGCTCAGTGGTAGAGCACTTGCCTAGCAAGTGTGAGGCACTGGGTGTTCAATCCACTGTACCATGTAAAAATGAATAAATAAAATAAAGGAGGCTGGGGTTGTGGCTCAGTGGTAGAGTGCTCACCTAGCATATGCGAGGCCCTGGGTTCGATCCTCAGCACCATATAAATTAATAGAGTAAAGCTATTATGTCCAAATACAATTAAAAAACTAAATATTAAAAAAACAAAGGTAGGGCTGGGGATGTGGCTCAAGCGGTGGCACGCTCGCCTGGCATGCGTGCGGCCCGGGTTCGATCCTCAGCACCACATACCAACAAAGATGTTGTGTCCGCTGAGAACTAAAATAAATAAATAAATTCTCTCTCTCTCTCTCTCTCCCTCCCTCCCTCTCCTCTCTCTTTAGAAAAAAAAAAAGGTATAAAATATGTTGCATCTGTTTTTTAAAAAAAGATAAGAAAACTCAGTGAGAACCCCATCTCTAAATAAAATACAAAATAGGGCTGGGGATGTGGCTCAGTGGAGTGCCCCTGAGTTCAATTCCCAGTACCCCCACACACACAAAAAGAAAAGAGGGCTGGGGTTGTGGCCCAGCAGTAAAGCACTCACCTAGCACATGCGAGGCCCTGGGTTCAATCCTCAGCACCACATAAAAATAAATAAATAAAACAAAGGTATTGTGTCCAACTACAACTAAAAATAAATAAATAATAAAAAGAAAAGATAAGAAGGGCTGGAGATGTAGTTCAGCATTAGAGGGGCTTGCCTAGCATGTAGGAGGTCCTGGGTTCCATCGTCATTACCAAAAAGAAAAAGATAGACAGACAAGGGAGATGAACTGGGAGAAGGAGGTTAAGGCAAGTCAGTTCCCTGGGAGGTCAGGATGTTTGAGGGGTCTTATGAAGAACCTCCAGCTAGTGCAGATATCAGAGCTAACATCTAAGCTCTAGTGCTGTCAGATTATTTTGAAAATAAACACAAATGGGGAATTGGTTCCATCCAACAATAACCAAAGGTAAGTATTGGGTGTTGTTTTGGATAGGTGTGATCTTCTATAAACTGCCACAGTCTGTACCTGGTCTGTTTCCATCATTTAAAATTCTTACCTGCCCCTGTAGTCTTAGAATTCATATTCCTGAATAGTTCTTCAGCTCTAATACACAATAATAATAAGAGTTACTATTTATCAAATGGCCATGCTGTGCCAGGCACCATAGCAAGCAATTTACATATGTTAGCTTGTTTCAGACTTACAAAACAAGGTAGGAGTTAACCTTATTAAGTGAGGTTCAGATCTCTAGACAAGTTTGTCCATTGTCATACTCATCAAGGCTTATCAAAGGAGCTAAGATTTGAACCTGGAGCTGCCTAGGTTCAAGACATGATTCTAACCATGACACTATCCTGACAGTAGTATCATATCTTTGTCAGCCTAACTTCATTGCAGTTGGAGCCAAAACTGCAGAAAATTTTTATAAATTTACTCCACATTCAGTAGCCAAGCTGTAAACGTGCAGGGCAGTGTCAGTATATGCCTGTATGGCAGAGGATTAGGAGGTGGGAAGCTTGTGTGCAACATCGTACGTAGGTCACAGCATTTAGGAACATCTGAGGCCAAAGTGCTAGAGGGTTGGCATCAGCAGAAGACAAGAAACTAGGTATGGTGACACTCACTTGTATTCCAAGCCACTCAAGCCACTGAGGAGACTGAGGCAAAAGGATTGCAAGAAGACCCTGTCTCAAAAATAAAAAGTAAAAGTCTGGGGATGTTGTTGCTCAGTGGTAAAATGTCCCTGGGTTCAATCCCAGCACCAAAAAGGGTGGGGGTGGGGGTGAGGGATGATGTAGCTCAGGGGTAAAGCCCTTGCCTAGAATGTAGGTTCTATCCCCAGGAGGTGGGTGGGGGAGGAGATAAGAGAAATGAAGTGAGGGGTCAATTCCCTGGAAGTCTAGAATGTTTGAAAGGCCTTGGAGAGAGCCTCCAGCAGCTCCTTGCGCTGAGACAGCAGGTGGGAAGTGAGAGACGTTGTACCTAAAGTCTGAGCTACTGAGGTTGACAGAAGCCTTCCTGGTTGTGGTGGTTGGAGTGCGTGTGGCAGGGCGGGTGGTGTTAATGGAAATCAGGTGGCCCTCTCTGGGTGGAGGCGGGCAGTAGGAGTCTGAATCAAGGGGCCTACCCCTTTTCATTCTTACTCACCTCCCTTCCTTGCTTGAGTGATCTATGGTGACCTGCCAGGTTCCTTGCAGGAGGCAGACCAACCATCTTGCAAGGGAAAATATAGTCTTTGGGCCTTCCTTAGACGCAGAAACACAGAATCTAAGGCCTTACCTAAGGCCCCGGGGCTACCATCCTGTGAATTTCTTTGAAGTGGGAAGGGAAAAGAGGAAAAGGCTTGTCCAGCGGTGCGTGGCTCCGAGGCCAAAACTGGGATCCTTAGCCGGGATCCCACATCAAAAGACCTGGAGCGCCCTCCGGTGGAGGCCAAGAGCTCCGTAGGCCGGTGGCGGAGAGGGCAGGGAGACCCGCGGAAGAAGTGCCAGCCACCCTGGCGAGCTCTGTGCGTCCCCTTCCCACCTGCGCGAGGGCACCCCGCCCGGGGGAGGAAAGGCGGGAGTCCGGGGCGGGTCGGATTCCCAGCCAGCTCCCTCCTCACAGGAGGCGGCCCATTATCCGGCGTCGTTAAAGAGCAATTAGATGGAAATTAAGCCGAGAACAAGTATTGATTATCTCATTAAGGCCGGGGGAGCCCGCTCTGTCGGGGAGAGTTTACCGCCGCTCACCCCATTATCTGCAAGGTGAAAGCCTGCGGTCATCAAAATCTAGTGATGTATCGATCTTGCCCCCCATACCCAAAGCCATTCTCGCTCCGCCTCCCTAGAGTGAGTGGCTTCTAGAGAGGTGACACCAGGGGTGTGAAGAGGTAGAGAAGGGTCCTTGTCCCTACTCTGTCCTAGCACTTTCTCTTGAGTTCCCTTACTCTCTTCAGCTTCTGGTCCCAAATCCACCCCCGTATTTTCCACTAGTGCTACCGGGGTGGAGGGAGACTGGAGACAGTTCACATAACTCCAGGGTTGGACAGAGGGACTCCCCTAGTTTTACATCCAAGGTAAAGAAACCACAGTTGAGCTTGATATCTATCTATCTATTATCTATCTATCTATCTATCTATCTATCTATCTATCTATCTATCTATCTAACAGGCTTTTCCTATATTGCCCAGGCTAGCCTCCAACCTGGGCTCAACCAATCTTCCTGCTTCAGCTTCCCAGTAGTTGGGACTTTAGGACAACCATGGCAAGGCCAAAGTTAATGGAAAGTATTTTCTCCTATACACGGGTATAGGACATCTCTGGGCCCCAAACACCTAACCCAAGAGGGAGAGGGAAAGACTTAGTTCTGATCATCATCATCACCAAAGAAAGGGAGATACCTGGAGGCACCCTGCAGGCTCCCCAAGGCTGACATTCAGAATTCACAAAGGGCTTTCTCTGGGTCCCAGATGCTGTGACATTTGTAGACAGATTACTGTATGTCAGAAAGGAAAGTTATTTTCATCCTGGCTTTGCTTCTAGATGTCTGATAAACTCAGGCAAGTCTCTTGGTGTCTCCAGGCCACAAAATCCTCAGAAGAATAGGATTGGAAGAGCCAGAAGGATCCTGAGCCCTCAGATGCCATAATCTCTCAAAGTGCCTAGGTAGTTTCCTAATGGCAGGCATTTGGGGAAGCATCTGTGTGTGCCCCGGAGTCTGCCCTCCAGAACACTGTGGTCTCCAGGGGCAGAAGACATGGAACTGATAATCACAGAAATAATTATTAAGTTACAATTGTAATATGAGTAGAAGAAAGAGTGCAGGTGCTCCTAGAGTGTTGGGGCAGGGGACTTGCACAGGAAGCAGATGTTACAATAAACATACAGGGAGCAAGCCTGTTGCCCACTCATTCATTCAGCACACAATTACTAAATGCGCACCAGAGGCGTGGTGAGCAAAACCATGGTCCTCCCCCGCCCCAAAACTCCCAGCTTAGTCGGGGAGACAGACATCAATCATATAATCACACAAATAAAGGTAAACGGCATATGGGTACATATACTAAAACCTATGCCAAGGTGTAATGAGTGGTGATAAAAGAAACTGACTTCGGGGGTGGTGAGAGGATGTCAAGAAAACATTGATCAGCTCATGATCTAAGTTCGGAAATCCCGATATCAAGTCCGTGGGAAAGCTGGAAGAGAGAGTATCCACTGGAGAGCGTGCGCCTTCTTCCCTCACAGGCCAAGAACCTGCCTTGCTTTGGAGCACGCCTAGGTTGAAGACTCAGCAGGCAATCCTGACACTAGTGACCCTATTGTTGGGTTCACTTGGGAGTCTCAGAAGAGCAGGAGGAGTGGGGCGGGAGGAGTTGGGGGCGGGCGAAAAGGAGGCGGAGTGGAAGGATAGTGGAGGCAGGTGGTGCTCTTGGACCCGCGCGGGTTGGCCGGCGCTGAGCTAGCAGCGCCGCCCCAGAATCTGGGCTCATCTCCCTGCCCCGGAGCCGGGCAACTATTAATCTTGGTTGACGGTTTCTCACATCCTAATTGGGAAGTGGGGGGAGCGGCCCAGTCCGCCCTAAAGGTAGAAGCGGCTAATGGGCCTCTTCATCACCGCCAGGAGCCGGTCCCCTGCGGAGCGCCAGGGCGCTGCAGCAGGTGAGACACGGAGCTGGCGGAGGCCCTTAATGAAGCTGTACGAGGTGGGGCGAACGTAGAGGATCTCGCGGGGAGGGAGGCGGTTCCAGGTGAAAGGATGGTTCGTCCACCCCCGCTCAGACAGCACAACTCTGATACTCAGTTGGCCTCAATTTACCTGAGGAGGCCTTCTGGGTCGCAGTGCTGCTGGCGAGGAAAGAATGTTGAGTAGACAGTGCAGATATGGATTTTTTCAGAGGTGACAGGGATCAGTTGGGATTTGGAGAAGGATCTGAGATCCGGGTCGCCCTACAATAACAAGGACCGGGCACTAAGTGGGCGCACCGAAACTCCGCAGAACCAGCAGGTCCCTGACTCCCTGGCTCATCTATTAAAGATGCTGAGGTGCCGAAACTGCGGCGCCAAAAACATGAAGACAAATTTTTAATCCTGAGCAAAAAGATACCAGGAGATGGGGGATGCAGAAGAAAAATGACCTGCAAGGCTTGACCCAACATGTGTTGGGAAGCGGTGTTACAAGCAAGTGTGAATTCCTGGGCCTTCAGATCCCAGTGATTCAGAGGGTCCAGTCTTTTCAGAGCCGCATCCCTAACCCCTCCATGGCTCAGTTTCCCTTCAGAGACAGGTTTGTGAGTTCCCCGGCCCTCCAACTCCCAATCTAGTATCTCTTTTATCATATGCCAGCGAGACTCATTGCAGTCAACACCCCCTCCCCCATCCTGACCCAAACTGCCCTGGAGTTGGGGGCTGGGCCCACCCAGCTGAAGGCAGCCGCTCCTCGGCCCTCCCCTGGGACTCGCCTAGTGCCGGAGCCCAGGCTTCTCTGCCGGCTTTGCTGTCTCTGGCTTGCTGTCAGCCTCTCTCTCGCCCCATTCCGCATCCCGCCGCATCAGAAATATATTGTGTTCTCACCTAATCCTGTTCAATTACAGCATAATAAAACACATAATAAAAACCTAATTCATTTTTCTCCTGCGCCCCCCATCTCCCGGAATCTTCTTACTTGGGATTAAAAATTTGTCTTCATGTTTGTGGCACCGCAGTCCAGCGCCTCGCATCTTTAATGTATGAGCCAGGGAGTTAGGGACCCGCGGGTTCTGCGGTTTTCGTGGCCAACGGCGTCTGCTAGTCACTTGAGGATACCAATGAGAATGGAGGGAAGGCTGTGGCCTTGCGAGAGGCCCCAATGGCACACACCTTCTCCCTTCTCCTGATGGGGGCGTTCAAAGGTGCCAGATTTCCAATGACTGGGAGAATAGCATCTCTTCCATTCCACAGATCCCGTGTGGCCTCCACGAGGCGCAGCGCGGAACCGCTCTGTGGATCAGGTTGGCCAAGGAAACTAGGTCTACCTGGTGCAACCCAGAGGGATACGCAGATTAGGGGCCTCCTTTGCTTCTGACCGCCTGAGCTGGCCTGGCCAGTGAAGCTCTGATTTCTAAATCTCCATCACCATTCCAACCACCATGCAAGTCTCTGGGGGCTCCCTAATACCTTCTGTTCACATTGTGAGCAACTCTGGATCACTGAAATAAGGTTAGAACTTCCCAAAAGGAATTAGGAATCCAGTAAAAGGCTGGGGGTGTACAGTGCTTGCCTAGCTCGCAGTGAGGCCCTGAGTTCATCCCCAGCACTACCAAATGAAAAGAAGAATCCAGTAAAAGAAAATCTCCTACGGAGGCTCGGTATGCTGTGAGTTTACAGATCTGAGACCTAAATACAACCCCAATGATATTATTTCATTCTTTCATTTTTTCCTTCATTCATTTACAGCAGAAGTTCCCAAATTTTTTACATTCATGGAACACTTAGTTTCTTGGTATTTTTTCCCTCTCCACAGCATCCTAGGTCAAAAGAAATATTTAACTGGGTGTGGTAGCACACCTATATTTCCAGCTACTGAAGAGACTGAAACAGGAGGACTGCTTGAACCCTGGAAAACAGCAAGTGAGATGCCATCTCAAAAAGGAAAAAAAAAATAGGGGATGGGGTTGTGGCTCAGCGTAGAGCACTCACCTAGCAAGAGTGAAGTGAGGCCCCAATGATCACAGTGTGGTGCCAGCCCCAAGAAGCTGCAAAATAGAGGGTGAATCAGCCCCACAGGGAATTGCCAAAGGAAATATGCCAAAGGAAAAAGGATTGGCACATGCAGGAAAACAGATAAACTGGCTGGGAGAGAGTGGCTCTTGTTACATGTACTATACACTTCATGCTATCTCCTGGAGAGACATAAGAGGGAGGGTCATCCTCCTCTTGGCTGTCATATCTTGAGACAAGTTTTACATTGCTCAGGGGACTTTTCAAGCCAAGATCCCCATAAGATTCTTATATACCTCTGGGAGGAGAGTCATGCTCCCCTACCCTCCAGGCTGAAAACCACTAAAGGTCTAAGCCATTGTTTCTCTTGTGGATGTGTCATGTTTTTTAGGTTTGTTGAAATGCCTTAGTGATCTTAACCTAGGATAAACATAGGAGTGGGGTTTAGGGTACTTTGGGATTCCACATTCATTTATTCAACAAACAAATATTGAGTATTTACTGTAGATCAGGCACTATTGTAGATGCTGGGACATATAAAAGTGAAGATATAAGCTGTAGTTTCATGTGGGTTTTAAGTTTTTTTAATATAAATTTATTTATTAGGGTTTTTTTTCGGTGGACACAACATCTTTATTTTTTATTTTTATGTGGTGCTAAGGATCGAACCCAGTGCCCCACACATACCAGGAGAGCGCACTACTGCTTGAGCCACATCCCCAGTCCTGTGGGTTTTAAGTTTGCAAGATGAAAAAATTCTGGAATCTCAGGACAATGTGAACATATGCTTAACACTACTGAACTGTACACTTAAAGTGATTAAGATGGATATATGTGTGTGTGTGTGTGTGTGTGTGTGTGTGTGTATTTGGGGGGTAACAGGGATTGACCCAGGGGCACTCAACTACTGAGCTACTCCCCAGCTCCACCCTGCCCTTTTTTTAAAATATTGAGACAGGGTCTTGTTAAGTTGCTTAGGGCCTCATTAAGTAGCTGAGGCTGACTTTGAACTTGCTATCCTTCTGTCTCAGCCTCTGGAGCCACTGGGTTTACAGGAGTGTGCCACCACACCTGGCCAAGATGGTAATTCTTAGGTTTATATGTTTGAATCAGAGTTTAAAAAAAAAAAAGTGAGGCCTGAGGCTACAACTCAATAGTAGCATGCTTGCCTGGCATGAGTGAGGCCCCAAGTTCAATTCCTAGTACCACAAAAAACAAAAACAAGACATGGGGACTTCTCTGGGGGAGGGGATTTTCATTTAAGCTGGAAAGAAACATCTGTATAGGACCAATAATAACATATATTGTAGTAAATGCCAATTAAGGTGATAACCAGCTCATAAGTATTGCCCTTCTTTAGGAACAGTTCCAACCTCAGAGGTGAACCTGAAGGAATGATGTCCAATGTCCTTTCAACTTGACCCTGATCTCTGGCCACCACCAAGAGGTAGACAACTGATCTAAATTGTACTCATTTTTGGAACTAGATAGGAGCTGGTGGAAGCTGTCATCTGAATGGCAGTGCCCATAAACTCCAGCTGCTGAGGTAGCAGAGCTACCTGGCTTCCTGATCTTTCCAAGGTTGTTAGCACCATCTCTGCTTATGAGAGTTATAACCAATCCCTTTCAATATATCCCCCTATTTATTGATGCTAGCCACATTAATTCTCTATTGCTTTCAACAAAATACCTTTAAAACTCAAATCTGCTGAGGCAGGAGAATTGCAAGTTCCAGGACAGTCTCTGCAACTTAGCCAGACCCCCGTCTCAAAAAAAAAAAAAAAAAAAAGAATAAAAAGGGCTGGAGGGCTGGGGATGTGGCTCAAGCGGTAGCGCGCTCGCCTGGCATGCGTGCGGCCCGGGTTCGATCCTCAGCACCACATACCAACAAAGATGTTGTGTCCGCAGAGAACTAAGAAAAAATAAATAAATATTAAAATTCTAAAAAAAAAAAAAAGAATGTATTTAAAAAAAAAAAAAAAAAAAAAAGGGCTGGAGATGAAGCTCAATGGTAAAGCAGCACCTGGGTTCAATTCCCAGTACAAAACAAAACAGGGCTGAGGGTGTAGCTCAGTGGCAGAGTGCTTGCTTAGTATGCCCCAGGCCCTGGGTCAACTCCCAGCATCACAAAACAAACACCAGGACTACTCCTTCTGGGAAAAAAAAAACAACCTGTCAATTGCCAATTGAGTGAAGATTTGCTGGTGACTGGGGGGGTGGGGGGTTCAGTCAGAAGGAAAATAACATAGGTGGTTAATTATAGATCAACATAGTAAACTTCTGTTCCGCAGGCAAGCACTTTACTCTGAAGGAGCTTCCTCGTGCCTGTTAGGTATGGGGGTTATTTTTCTACTGGACGTGTTGGGTGTGGGTAGGGTTGTGTGTGTAGCCAACCTAGGTAGGAACGGTTCCTCCCATGTTGCCCAGTAGTTTTAATAGGTGCAAAATCTAGCTAGTCTGAGAAGATTGGAAGACAAGCTAGAAGCACCCACGCCTGGAGCCGGTTCTGCCACTGTCCTCTGCAGTCTGGGTGGGTACTGGAGCTCAGAGGACCCCCGAAGAGGAAAATGATGTGAATAAAGGAAAAAGAGAAGGGGGCACTCCAGGAACAGAATGATCCGGCCAGGCCAAGATTTCTCCATAATTTATAGCAAAAGGTCGTCCCCACATCAGGCCCAGAGATCATGGCAACGTGCATATTAACGAACAAGAACTGGAAGAAGCGCCCCAATACTCGCCAGGCACCGGCTGCGTCTCTACAGGTGAGAAGGCAGCTACTCTGTTCACCCAGCGACCCATTTCACAGTGCAGGCACAGAGCCACGGTGAACAGGATTCAGTAGACGTTTCCTGACTGCTGGGAGCAAAGGTGAAGAGAAGGAGGAGCGAGAGGCTGGCGCGGGAGTTAGAGCCAATAGCCTGGAACGCGGCGGGGAAAAAAAAATCCGGGTTTGGGCAGGAGAGGCCTCGCGTGACTCCTCGAAAACCCCGCGGGTGTCACGGCAGGAAGTCAAAGGGCGAGCGCTGGGAAGATGGTGGGTTTTGATACGGGAAAGGAAAGAAGAATTCGGCGGATTTAACTGTCCAGGACTGAGGTCAGCGGGGAACCAGACCCGAGTCGCAAGTTCCAGGCTCAGACTCAGGATTGTGAGCTGGACTCGCCTCTAGTGGGGATAAAGCGGTTGCGCAGGAAACGAAAAGGAAGCGGAACTGAGCCTAGCTTTGAGTGACAGCAGCCACAGCTGGAGGCGGGCCCTTGTCCGGACGTGTCTGCGTCCAGGAGGCGTGACTTAACCGAGACTGAATTGCCCTGGGGGCGGAGCTCCAAGCTGGCCGACTTAATTGGTGGGGAAAGGGGCTTTGTTCCACACGTAGGGCACCGGACTAAGCTGAAGTCTGACTAGCACAACCCCACAGGACCGAGCTGAAGCTGGCCTTAACCACCTGTCCTTAGGATGCCGGCCTGTCTCGTTAGTCCCAGTGATCAGGGAAAGAGTAAGGATGTGCTCACTTGACCCTCTCCCTACGGCCAGGCTGGGCCAAGGCTCCGGGACTCAAGCTATTATTTTCCCTTAGAACATGGGTAGGGAGGGTTGTGGTCTTTCTGGACTTAATAATAGGCAGGGTAGAGGCTTTGAAGCAGAGCTAGACTAAGGGAGAAAGACTGGAGAGGGAAGGCCAAGGACACCTGTTTCCCAGAGAAGATTCTCGAAGTCTGATCACTGGAAGAGGGGAGGCCCAACTAAGACTGGAACAAAGTAGCTTTCCAATGAAAAATTGCTGTCTCTGCTCAAATGCTGATTTCTGAGGGAAATTCCAAGTATATAGAAACAATTTGGAGAGTATATCTGGCTAGGATTTGTCCCTTGAGAGCCTGTGAAGTGCCCTGTCACTAACTTTTGTTGTATTTGAGAAACTGGTATGAAACTGGGAAGGATAGACAACAGGAAAGCACTCCTTCCTAACCAACCCACTGGTGTCCTGTTAATTTTCTCTCTGATGCAGTTTAGCATTACCTGTACAGCACAGATAATTCTGTTATAAAACATTCTTACCAGATTTGTAAGAGATTCCTGCACTTCACTCCTCAAATGGGTTTATCCTACATAAAATTCTTCAGTAAAGTCCAAGACTTTTCAAGGGAATTCCCTAAGGCCAAAGCTTAACTATACAAAGAGCCTTCCAGAGTTGACCCAGGGATCCAGCAGGCTTGGTGGGACGTGATGGTCTGATTGGCAGAATGGGATGGAATTGAAACTGGTCATCTGTTATCCCATATTCAATCAAGAAAGGAAATTTTTGCTTACATGCAGAATATAATACCCTTAAGTTTGGACCCAGTGTGGTGGTTCATACTGTGATTCCAGCTACTGAGGAGGCTGAGGCAGGAGAATCACAAGTTAAAGGTCAGCCTGAGCAACTTAGCAAGACCCTGCCTCAAAATTTAAAGATTAAAAAAGGGCTCAGTGGTAGATTGCTTGCCCAGGATGCACAAGGTTCTGGTTTCAGTCCCCAGAAACACCTAAGGGGAAGAAAAAAAAAAAAAAGACTCTTAAAATTTGGAAACTCCTTAGTGATGTTAGTGAAAGTTTGTTTGTTTTAGAGGAGGAAAAGTTTTATTTTGGATTTAAGGCTCATAGTTTAGAAGTCTAAGTTCATAGACAGCTGACTTCATTGCTCTGGGTCCAAGAATGAGGCAGAACAAAATGGCAGAAGGGTGTGGTGGAGGAAAGCCCGTCAGGACATGATCATCAAGAAGCAGAGCTAGTGAAAGATTTGTGTACACTTGTGGACCTGTCAGTTTTGCTGGTCTGTAAAAAGACGGGAAGGAGGTGCCCTGGAATGTCAAAAGGACCAGAAAAGTGACCTGAAGTTTGGCTGGCAGGTGAGAAATACAGGACAGTGTTTTCAGAGTCACAGACCTCAGCATGAATAACAGTTTGCTATGGGCAACTTTCTTAATATCTCTAAACATGTGTTTTTGCTAAGAATGGGCATAACAAACCAGGTTTGGTGGCATATACCTGTAATCCCAGCTACTCAGGAAGCTGAGGCAGGAGGATTGCAAGTCCCAACCAGCCTCTACAATGTAGCAAGACATTATCTTAAAATAAAAAGGGCTGGAGATGTAGCTCATTGGTAGAACACCCTGTGTTCCATCCCCAGTACTGCAAGAAAATAAAGAAAGAATGGGCATAACATGTCCACTTGGCAGGGATGGTTGTAAAGATCAAGAATCCTTAAAAGTACTTGGCATCATTGATCCTGGGACCTCACAGAAGGACTCAGGGAACAGGAGCTAGTATCAACCCCACCTCCAAGAAAATACCCCAGGATTTGTAAGTGACCCAAGGCCAAGGTTCACTTCCATCTGCTCTAGGACCAGTCAGTCCTAAAAATATTCCCCTACCACCTAAGATGAAAAGGGAAGGTGAGAGTTATCTCCCTGCAGGGAATGGGGAGTAGATTTTATTATAGACTCACTTATATTTATTCCCAAAGTTAAGAGTTGGGAGAAGAGTGGCAACTATAAGCTGTTAAATGGTAGCTCTTAATGGCTATACATAATGTGAACTTTCAGCATCATTTTTCCAGGAGAGAGAGAGAGAGAGAGAGAGATATTACATGAGTAGGGAGGGTATGAAGGGTCCCCAGGGTAGTAGAAAGGGGTAACTGTCAAGGGGGTCTTTCCAGGCCTATTTCCATGGTGAATTGATGGGGTATTGTTTCCCTAATAGCTTTTCTCTGATGGAGATAGACAGACCTTGGCCTTCTCTCCAGAGGCCTCCTTAGGGACCACAGGTCGCCATTCCATACAGATGCTTGAAGGAAACCAAGAAGCCCAGAGTCTGAATTGATATGTAGGTTTGTGATCAGCACTGCTGGTGAAGAGGAAAATGAAGGCAAGACTCCACATTCAGAGGGAAAATAAAGGTGCTATTGAAAGGATTGATTTTTTTTTTCAAAGCTCAGAGTGCCCTCTACTGGGAGATGAGGCTCCCTACAGACAGGTAGGGACCCAGACTTTGGGGAGAGAAGGGGAGGCTGCAGGCAGGCAATTCTTCCTGGACACTTAGAACGTGTAATCAAGTGAAAATCAAGAAGTAGACATATTTGCAGTTTATTGACTAACCATGGTATCATAGCTGTTATCACTGGGTACAATGGATTAGAGGGAGAGGGAAAGTAATCTCAGAAAATCCCATTGGACCCTTTTATCCACCTCACCCACTCTTCAGCCAGAGGTCACGGGAATTGGAGTCCTAGCTTAACTCTACTCTCTGGATTCACTGCTACCCATTTCATCCCCAAACCCATCTTCCATTTGGTCCAGACATTGAACCTGGGCCCTTCTTCTTGGAGGTGAGGGTGGAAGGAGGAGAAGGACCAAGCCTCAAGAAAGAGAAGAAAGGGCTGAGGATGTAGCTCAGTAATAGAGCGTTTGCTTAGCATGTGTGAGGCCCTGGGCTTGAGCCCCAGCACCACAAAAGAAAAGAAGGAAGTAGCTAATGTGGGGGTTGTGAATGTCTTATAGGTCAATGGATCAGAATATTCCCTGTCTTTAAATATAAGCTTTGGGCCTGTGGAGTTGAAGCACCATTCCCATACATGTCCCTTTGTGAGCAAGTATGACAGTGACTCTTAAAGGAGAAGAATGCTCACTCTGTCCATGTGGTTTTCTGGTTGGGGGAGGATTGGGATTGTTAGATATGTGTTTTGAGATTATGATGTTAGAGAAGACCAACAAATCCTCAAATTGTGCCTAAAGATACCTACATAGGAGAGAAAAGGGCAATACAGGACACTGACACTCCTTTGTTCTGGTAGAGAAAAGGAGAAGAAATGGAGCTATTCCAAGAGGTTGGGTATAGTACCAAGGGACACATAAGCCCCTGACTCCTGGCTTCAGACATGGCTTCCTTGGCTGGTGCAGGTCTTAAGCTAGCTATAGCAGTTGGGTGCCAGAAATCTGAAGTATTCATCCCAGTTGGCCTGCTAGTGTCCCTCAGTTTCTGTCCTGAGATCCCAGGGCTCCTCCTGTGTCCAGAAAGGGTGAGGTCCTGTCAGAAATGACTTGACCCATGGAACAATTTAGGGAAGGAAGAAAGTCTCACCTGTAACCTGGCTTGCTGGTAGGTAGACAAGAGGCTGAGGAGGGAAGCCAGATATCAGAATATCCCAAGGCAGCATGTCTGCTCTTAGCTTCCAGGACCAAATGTATCAACATATATGTGTATCATGTTTGTATGTGTGCAGACACACAAGCACAGAAGGGAGGGGTGATGTGACCCTGCTCTTTGAAATCAGAGGAAAGAAAAGACTTTTTGAGGGCACTTCCCCCAGCTTAATGGATTGTTGCTCTCAGTGACTGCTCCCCTACCACACCCCCTGCCCAGTACCAGGCTGATGGGCAGTGGCATAGAAGGGAAGGGAGGCACTAAAACAGCAGCTCAGGGAAGTGAGGTAGGGGACAAAGGCTGACCCTCCTCAAAGCCCCTTGTTGTAGTAAACCACCTCGGTGCCTGGGTTTTGCTTCTGGATCTGAGCTCTCAGCTCCGGCTCCAGCCTGTTTACTTGTATAGAGCTGCAACAGAACAACACAGGACCCAGACCCTCAGGCCCAGGATCACCATCCCTCCTCCCACCATCCCATCCTCCTCCCTCCTCTTTTGCTTCCAGAAGAGCTGGCTCACTGTCATTACCCCACCCCCCAAATCAATTGAATGTTTGCCAGGCCTCCTTAGAACACACCACAGAGCCCCAGGTGTGTTCCAGGGAGACCCAGGCGGTGCTGTGAACTCGACCTTCAAGGACAGGGGCCATCCCCTAACACACACAGAGATATGGGGACCTGTTCAGAGTTCCCAGCCAAGGCCAGTGGGCACCACTTACCTTCTTTGGGGGAACAGGGCACAGCACAGGGGAGTGGCAAATATCAGGCTAGGAGAGAAGAGCGGTAGAAAGGTTTGTGAAACTTTGGTCTCATAGTGCTCCCTTCCTGCACCCTACCCTATGGAGATACTATACCCCTAGAGGTGGAGATTGATTTTTTTTTCAATATTGGGGATCAAATCCAGGGTCTTATGCTTGCTAAGCTGGCCCTCAACCACTGAACTACACCTCCAGCCCACAGAGTAGATATTGATTAAAGGCCAAAGAATCTTTTAGAAACATTAAACCCAGTCCTGACATTAGGTTCTGGCTGGGTAAAGAGACTCCTAAGCACTGATTCAAAGCCCTGAGGCTGAAAAGTGGCAGATCAGAAATTAAATGGTCATTCTCATCTCTTAGAACCAATTCTCATGGAATCCCTCCTGGGTGGTACCAGAGAGTATATTTCCATGGTTTTCCCCTGGTGGATAAAGATGAACCCTTCAACTGAACTCGACCTTCAAGGACAGGGGCCATCCCCTAACACACACAGTATGCCCAGCAGGTGTCCAGGACCGACACCAGAATGGATGATGTATGTAAATGTCTTAAAGGCAATAAATACCTACCCACATCCACAAGTGAAAGGCACTCCCATGTGCCCTCAGCTAACTCCTTGCACACTTACCAGAAACCCACCAGTCCCACCTGCAGGGGTGCCCCCAGCCAGGGGCGGTGCTGTGGGAGACAAACAATGGAATGGCTTATATCCCTTACTCCCTAACCCCCATCCCATTTTACCCCGCAAGGCTCTATCTCATCAGCTCTGCCTTTGAACCTGTGGACACATGCCCCTTTTCTTTCTTCCAAGCCCATGACAGGACTGGGGCCTCCAGCTGGCAACCTTTCCAGCCAGTCCCGTTTCCTGCCATCCCCTTACACATTCTCATCTCTTAGAACCAATTCTCATGGAATCCCTCAACCACTTGATCTTCAGAACAGGTTCCACCCCCTAACACACAGTATACCCTATGTGTGCCCAAGATACATACCAGCTGAATGTCTGGGAGTTGCCTTTACTTCATACATTTGTTCTTTCCTCCCTTCCTCCAGGAGCTGCTATCAGAAAGCCTCCTCTGAACCTCCACTCACTTCCTCTGATCCCAGTGGTATGAATCTCTCCCTTCCCCCAAACATCTGCTCGGCACACACTCCTTCACTCACTTAGCCACAGAGCCCACCGTTCTGTTCCTCAAATGTGCAATCATGTTCCTGCTTCAGAGCCTTTGCTCTGGCTCTTTTCTCTACATGAAACACCTTTCTCTGAGCTCTTTGCATGGTTGTCTCCTTCTCATTCTTTGAGTCTGTAGAGACCCCTTCTCTGACATTTCCTACAAAGCACATATCAGAATTTATAATAATATAGTTATTGGTTGCTTCTTTGTTTATTGGTTTCTGCACTAGACTATAAACTTCATGAGGACAGGGATTATGACCATCTTGATCCATGCCAGCTTCATAGCTCTAAATGTACTCAATGAATATATGTGAATAAACAATTCAAGGAAGGAGGCATATTTTATATTCCTGTGCTTTGCTTCCCTGTCGTGTGTGTGTGTGTGTGTGTATGTGTATGTATGTGTGTGTGTGTGAGAGAGAGAGAGAGACAGTGTTGGTGACATAGTGGGTAACAACATGACTCTTTCAAGCTTGATTGAGTCATGTCACACATAGTCCATCCGGGTCTGTAACAGGGATGCCTCCAGAATGACACCAGTTTCCCTAAGTAGAGAAACGATTTCCTTCCTTCCCCAGTCTCCTTCTGCTTCCTCAATTTTCCTTCACTACAGCCCAGTTCATTCTTGCTGAATGGATGAAGGTTCAGAGCCAGGAGAAATGGTGGCAAATCTTAGTCTCAGGCAAGCCTGGAGAGAGGGAACTGGTCACTTCTCCCAGAACCACCACTTCCAGAATGGGAGGAGTAAGCCACCTACCTTCAGGAAGTCTTTCTTCTCCAGAGTGTTCATGATCACTGGGGGAATGGCTGAGGGGAAGCAGGGTAGGGAGAGAGGGAGTTAGTCAGTAAAAGTTGGGAACCCTAAGGAAGGAGATCCTATTCACAGCTCCTCATTCTCCCCAGAGTCTTATTGCCCCTGAGTTCCAAAAGCCCCCTGAGAACCTCAGCCCCTGCCTTCTATCAGAGCTTCCCATGCCCCACCCAGCCACCCCTATCTCACCCATGGCAGGAATCGCCATGCAGATTCTTGATACCACCACCTGGAAAATGCCCTGCTTGGCTGCAGTCACGGAGTGGCCAAGCCTCTGACCTGCCTCATCAGTCACAGGAATGCCCACCTGCAGCTCCCTAGGAAGAGAAGTGGCTTCAGTCAGATTCAGGGCCCAAGTCTCACCTGAATGGGAAGCTACTCCCTAGAGTCCCTCACATATTCTAGTCTTAAAGGCTGGTTCCCTGCTGGGTACAATATTATATGCCTATAATCCCAGCAACTTGGCAAGCTGAGGCAGGAGGATCACGAGTTTGAAGCCAGCCTGTGCAACTTAGAAAGACACTGTCTCAGAGAAAGAGAAAAAGGCTGGTTCTCCTACCCAAGGATCCCAGGGTATAGGGATTCAGCTCAGCATGAATGTAGCCATCTTGAATCATAACCACCATGATTACCACTGAATAACTCTGATTGATTTTCCCCACAGTTTCTCAGAATACTATAAACAAACAAAACCATAGAGTAGTATGTAGAGGTTTACTATCTGGACCCTGTTGCTGCCAGTGCCAGAATCTTGTTGATGTCCTTGCTGATGGCTTAAGATAAATCAGGTATATTTTGGCTTGAAGTAAATCACTTTCATCCTATTATATATGCCTCCTCCTGATCCAAATCATGGGAAACCCTAATCTTGCTGCTGCCTGGGACAGTGCTTCTGTCAGTAAGTACCCAATAAATTGCACTCTGTATAATCCTGGATTTGCCTGCCTCCTTCCTCAGTCCTCAGCAGTTTGGGACCAGTTCTCCTACACTGGGACTGGGTTGTTCTGGAACACAGGGTCAGTCTGAGGTAGGGCCCAGCAGCTCATGTCCAGTGAAGGAGAGAGGATTGTCCCCATGCTGGGCTGGTCTGCACACTGCGTGGTACATCACAAGCACACTGGGCATGCACGTGACGGGAGTTAGGTCTACTCACCTTTGCCTCATCAAGGGGATGTTGATACAGTTGGCAGCAGCCACAGCTGCAAAGGGCACAAATCTGCCAACCAAAGGAGGTAGGTGCTGGGGGAGGAAAGGCGTCTTTTAGTGGCCCATGGAGTGGGAAGGGACTCTTGGGGGAGAGATGGGAGCCTGTCGATCAGGAATGGATCTACAGGTAATGGGATCTAATGGTAATGGGGAAGAAGAAGGAGGGTAAAGGATGAATGGAGGGTCAATGGAGGGAGAGCCTTTACCTTGGTGAGGGATTTGAGTCCCAGAGCTGTGGCCACAGCCCCAGTGGTGGCACTCACATAGGCTGTTCCCAGCTGCCTGTGGATTAAAGAACCAGTTGACAAGGGACAGAGGAAGAGTCCAGCATGTGGCTCTTACCTTTAGGAAGATGCCAGATCCTCAGTGCGTGAGGCTAGGAGGGTAGTCTCATTGCAGAGAAAGCCCTCCCCCCAGCTCCAGTGTAAACTTGCCTGGAAACCCTACTCCCTCCCTTCAAATGGGAGTAGGTCCCCAAAAACATACACAAGAGGGCCTCACCCTCAGGCAGGGAGAGTGAGGAAAGGCTAGGCTGGGAGGAGAGCTGAGCCACTGCCTGCAGGGCCCACAGGGATCAGGAGTGACAAGGAAAGCACAGAGTGTGGGCTGGGAAAAGGCACCACAGTTTTTCCTAGGGACCGGCACTCACTGCACAGTGATGGGAGCATCGCCGCTGCGGTTGGAATAGTTAACAACTGCATTGAAGGACTGGTTCACCCACTGCCAGAACACCACAGTTGGGGTTTTCCTGAGGGAACAAAATCAGTTTTATTTCTCCCTCTACAGTGTCTCTCATCTTTGGACCCCTATAGTGAAAACCCAACGGTTACTCACAAACCCTCAGGAGAATCCAGTTGACGACCCTAGAACCTGCTCTGATAACCCTTATATGCCCCCCTCATACTAGTAGACCCACTGACTCTGGGGTGAGGGACCCCCAAGGCTGCGTTCTGAGGAATGGGAGGGATTCTAATACAAGCTCCTGCCCACCCACTATTCTGTACCCAAGTTGGCCCAAAGAGGAGACACCTAGCTATACTCTAGCTTGGATCACTCAGGAAGGGGACATGGGATAAGACGTGCCTGTAGAACGTAAGCATGCAGCCAGTGATCATCATGTTCATGGGCACCTGGGCGGACATGCGGCCAATCAGGACCACCTTCTCCCCTGTGTCTGGATGGAAGGCAGAGTCGTACACATACTTGGCCCTCCACAGCTGGTCCTCGGTGAGCCCTGGGGTCACTACCCCAGCCCTGCAGAAGTTGACAAGGAACCAAATTGTTCTAAGAGGACAATCTGCCCTCTAAGGTTCTGTTTACCCTGCTCAGAAAACTCTGGGCAGAGGACTAGGAACTTTGGCCCCCCATCTCAGGATAAAAGAGTTCCTTGACTCTTTGGGAGAATCAAAGGGTCCCAGAAGTGGAGGTTCCTAGTTCAATTTCCCTTCTAGCCACACATTTTCTGCTAAGTCATAGATAGTGGTGGGGTGTGTGTGTGTGTGTGTGTGTGTGTGTGTGTGTGTATGCATGCTGGGGATTGAACCCAGGGCTGTGTGCATGCAAGGCAAGCACTCTACCAACTGAGCAATATCCCCAACCCTGATGGTGGTTTGACAAGTCAAAAATGGCTGGGCCAGGCACAGTGGCACACGCCTATAATTCCAGTGGCTTGGGAAACTGAGAAAGGAGGATCATGTGTTCAAAGCCAGCCTCAGCAAAAGTGAGGTGCTGAGCAACTCAGTGAGATCCTGTCTCTAAATAAAATACAAAATAGGACTGGGGATGGGACTCAGTGATTGAGTGCCCCTGAGTTCAATCCCCAATACCAAAAAAAAAAAAAAGTGGGAAGCATCACAAGAACTTTTGATTCTGAAGACAAAAGGGATGTCCTCCTACCTCCTTGGTAGGAGTAGACCAACAGTAGACCAACAGTGGGAAAAGTTCCTATGGTGGTTTGTGAAACATAGAGCAGCCTTCCACTCATAAATATCAATGTTACTTCCTCAACCCAAATACCCAAAAGTTCTTTAGATTAAAGCCCTGTGCCATGGAGAGGTGCCAGCAAATGGGGTCAGGGAATAAGGGGGTTGTGGAACGGGACTTGTAAGTTTAGGAAGGCAGGTACAAAATGTACTAGATTAATGACAGTGAATGACACCCTAAGACACAGTGTCAGATGAGGGTCACCTGTAGTTTTGCACAATGTTCCGAGAAGCTTCCAGCTGAGCCCCAGACAACAGCAGATTTCGAGGATCAGTAACAGTGAAGAAGTGCCGGGCTCTGCCCAGGAAAGTGCTCTGGTCCCAGCGAGGTTCTTGGATGTTGATATCTAAGGGCAATTCACCCATTTTCTGCAAGGCAGGGACAAGGGTCAGAGGGCTTCAAGGAGGGAGTCCAACAGCTTCACCTGGGGGAAGCTTTGATGGCCCTGCCCTAGTTTCTGAGCCTATCACCTGTCTCTTCAAGAGCTCAAGGTGACTCCAGATAGGTAAGCAATGGTAGAGGAGGAGTTGTTTCCTAGGCAATGTCCTAGCCAAGGACCTACAAGCACTGGAAGAGGGGGAGGGGAAGAGAAGAACTAGAAAATAGGTTACCCTGGGCTCTGGCCTGGTGCAGATTTTCATGAATAAAGATTTACATGTGTGTGGTTGATGCATGGGCAACAACTAATCCTGTGCAGCTACTTATGAGCTCTGCTTGCACAAAAAGGTGTAATATGTGCATGACACAACCATGCCCATGTCAGCTTCAGGCCCCAGCTGCTCTGATACGTAGATATAAACCCCCTTGCCTATTTGAGAAGATGGCAAAAGACATCCCATGTTCCAGCCCCTGATTGGAGGACAACCAGAGCTCTTTGGGCTTATCCCAGATCTCAAACAGGACACTCTGTAAGCCATATGCATTCATGTGGGCATGCACATGTCCTCTGTTCAAACCCATTTTCCCCAAGCCACACTGGGTGACCCAAAGCTCTTCCTGTTCCCTGGCAAGGCAGGACTGCCATAGACACCCATCTGCTTCTCTCTGAACCATCTACCTCCAGAAAGAGCAGGATTCAGTGGATACCCGGCTACCCAGCAGAGAAGAAAGCCGGGAGCAGCCATCTGGCAGTGCTAGGCAAAATCCTGCAGAATGACTAATCCCCTCCAACCCAACTTCCTCCCTAAGGCAGGCACACCCAACTCTCTCTCACTCTCACATACCCACACACAAAGACATGCAAGCCCGACCCAGACATACAAACAGGGTGAACACAATACACCAACCATAAAGACCGTTACACATACCGAGAGCTCACATCCATCAGTTGCAGATGCTAAATGACACTCCCACACACACCTCCACCCCCCGCCAGCCTCCCCTTGTGCAACATAGACCTCCACAGAGGCCGAGATACTGAATCCCCAGGATAAAGAGCACGTTTCAAGGCAGGCATCCTTCTCCAACCCCCATCCCCTACCCTCCACTCCCCTAACTCCCATTCCCTGCCTGGACAGGGAGCACTCACGCTTTCCGGGATTGCCTGCCTCTGCAGATCTCAGACCCGCCTTCCTTTCCGTGCGACTGTGGCCCTCCCAGTCATCAAGCCAGACGTCACGCATGACGCTGAGCAGCAGGGAGGGAAGGTGGCTCCCTCTGGCTTGTTCGCTTAGCCAGCCCCAAACCTGGAAGGCCCTGGGGGCGGTAGATGTCATTTGGGGATACGCCCCCAGCCCGGGCCGCCAGGACTAGGTCCCGTGAGGCCTCCCAGAACGAGTCTTACCGCAGAGATCTGTTCTGGCCCCACTCCCCATCCAGAGAAAGGAAGGGAGGAGCCGCACACTGCCCGCTTCGCTTCTCTTGCAATGCCCTGGCGGGCCTCCAGAGGCACCCTGTCCCTGCCGCAGGGGTATAGGTGCACTTGGCGCAGGTGCGTGGTGTGAAGGGGCGGTCCTCTGATGCAGAGCCCGCCCGGAGGGACTCAGGTTACTGATTGTTTACTTGAGGGCGGTCTGTGATGGCCTCTGCTTGCTGGGTCCCCTGGGCTCCTACCCAGGTACCCATTAGCTCCTCTCTCAGCACCTCAGTATTCAGCATCCCTTCGCAGCAGAGTTCCTGTCGTGCCGCCCTCTTAGGCTCTCCCTATCTGACTCCTTACTCCACTGTTTCCCCAGTATCTTTATACCTCCAACCCTCAGCCCTGCACCACTGATCTTAGCCCCAGATGTGAATGGCCGGAAGGCTAACCTCCATCTGCATCTGAGGAAAAACATCAGAAGTATTATTCCTTCCCCTAGTGTTCTGGGACAATTGCCCTGCCCTGCGACCTTTCCAGAACAGGGTGGCCTGGCAGACACCTTCTGACATAGAAGGAGGCAGGTGACAAAGGCAGCCCTCATACACGCGCGCGCGCGCGCGCACACACACACACACACACACACACACACACACACACACAGTTTACCCAGTCACCACACAGCACACCTGTAAATGCCCAGGCGCCACCCGGCGCTGAAGCTCATCGCGGGCTCACACCCTGCTCTTTCCTGGTGAATCCCCCCCCCCCATGGAGGCCTCAGGAGTGACCACGAAGGGGTGGCATTTCCAAGAGCCCGGGATAGCGTGGCCCGGAGAAGACAAGGTTCCAGAGGGATGGGGCGAGCCGAGAGCCAAGCCCTAGGTTTGCGTAACGGGTTGGGGCAGAGCCCTGTGGCCCCAGGACCAGGTGACCAGCGGCAGACCCCCGGCGACCAAGGGAGGTGCTGGGAGGGAGTAACTGGTGGCCCTACTAGCCAATGGGAGCCCAGAGCTTCACAGACCAGCCCTATTTCCGCAGCCCGCCGGGCATGGGCGGGGTCGCTGGCTGCTGCACTGGCTGGCACCTGAGGGTGCACAAAACCCGCCGCGATCACACACCGGAGCAGGTGAGGGGGCCAAGCCAGAGAAATGGGGCCCAGGAGGGCCAGGCCTGGAGTAGGGGTTGTGTTCTGGGTACCAGATCTGCTCTGGGAGACTTGGCCCTGGGTTTTTCGCTGGGTATTGTGAGGCTCTGACTGGCAGATTCTCCGCCCAAGCGTGGGAAGGAGTCACGCAGCAGTTTTGAACCCTGAGCAGATGCCTGCGGCCAGGGGATTTCTTGGGCCTGGGCCGCAGCTGTCCCAGGTCCTGAAGTCCTACGCTGAAGGTTGGCCCCTATCCGCATACACAGAAGAGGTATGGCAATGAATTGTCCTGACCCTTCATTTTTCCCACATTGCTGGAAGGCCAGGGGCTGCAATAATCCCATATCCACTCTCTCAACCTCTACTGAGGACTGGGGATGGGGTAAATGACTCAGCTGAGAGCAGAAATGAGGAGAGCTCCCCATACACCTTTTATATAAATGGCTCCAAAGGTCCAAAATGGTGACTGGCCCTGGTCAACCCCTGGCCCAGGGTGGGAGAGGTGGGGGGCTGAGGGTCTAAGATATGGGAGAGCAGGATGCTCAAACCAGGGGGAGAAGTGGCAGTTCTGGGGACAGTAGGGCAATGTTCACACCCTCTCACCCAACCTATGCTCTCCCTGTCCAGGTCTGGAGCCTACACATCTGAGAAGTGAGGGGTTCCACTTGTCTGAGACCTCACCCTGCACGGAAGGCTCATGGAACTCAGAGCACTGGGAGCTGGCCTCTGGAGGGTTGGCAGATTCCTTCTGGACCTATAGGGTGCCACTCCAGTCCAGCCACCATGGCACATGGCTTCACAGTGGGCTTCGACCCACCGGGTCTAGGAGAAGTCAGCTCTAGCTCTCTGAGCTCCCTCTCCTCCCGAGGCCACCTGGGCAGCGACTTCGGCTCCACCGCAACACGATACCTGTTGCGGAAGCAGCAGCGACTGCTGAATGGGCCCCCCCGTGGAATCCGAGCCTCATCACCCATGGGCCGTGTCATTCTCATCAACTCCCCCATCGAAGGTGGGTGTGGGGCCCAGTCACTAGCTTGGGCTGGGGAAGGCTGGGATAGAGGACAGCAGGAACTAAGTAGGTGGTGGTAAAGCCAATGATTGGGGGGAACTCAAGAGATAGGAGTCTTAGGGAAGTGAGGGCTCTGGGAACCCACATCTTCCTTGCTTACCCTTGCCTCTCCTCCAGGCCAAGACTTTAGGGCTCTAAGATTGTAGACCAGAGTTAGAAGTTAGGGATAGGACAGCAGGGAAAGCTGTGTGTATAGTATGTTAGCCCTGGAGTGAGCAAGGTTAGGTGTTGAACAGGCCCATTCCTCCCATGAACTCTGCTTTTCTCCAGATCCATTTATGTGTGCTTTGTGGGATGGAGCAGGATGGAAAAGGACATCTTCCAGAAACCAGCCAATTGTATGACCATCTCTGTGCCTAACTATGAGGAGTCAGTGCCCAGGTTTCAGGGATCAAAGCAAGGGCCTGAAGGTAGAGCAGCAAATGTTCAGTCGGAAGAGAAGAGAGAAGAGCTCATTGAGGGAAGCTTAGGTCTGGGCCCTCAAAGAGGGTATGACCTAAGCTGGTGTAGTTACCTGATGCTGCAGTTATTGTACACCAATTCTATACCTGCCCTGATTAGGTCCTGCAGAGGACCTAGAGAAATGAGCCTCACCTCCAGAAACATACATTGTAGCAGGACTTAGAGACACAGCAACAAAAACAGCTGGTATTGGGGTTCAGCTATCACCCACAGAGGTTAGAGTGAAAAGCATGGAGCATGTGAGGCAGGCACCTAGGAGATAGCCTGGTTGCAGCGACAGATGTGAGGCGGCAAAGATCTCGTGAACAAGACAGCACCCTGACTGCCAGGCAGGGAGCAGGGCCCTCTGGGCCTGGGCTTTCTGTGGGCAGGACCAGATAAATATCTCCAGCTCCTCTCCTCTTTCTTATCCAGCAGCACTCCTCTGACTGGATCTCAGATTGGACTTTTCAGGCCTTGCTCCTCCCCTCTGACCCAGCTGGGTGTCTCTGCCCCTGTCCCCAGAACATTCATGCAATCACCTACCACGGTATGCCTCACCTTTAGGTGAGCAGCAGGGTATTGCTGAGGGTCACCATTGTCAGTCTGGTCATGTAGCAGAAGTCCTCAGAGGAGCTAGGAGGTGTGTGTGGAAGGGAGTGGGGAGGCACTTCCCTCATGGGTTTCACTCTGCTGAAAGAACTATGTAGCCAGCAGGTGGCAAAAGCCTGAAATCCCAGCTATTCCAGAGGTTGAGGCAGGAGGATCACAAGAGTCCAGTCTGGTGACTTAGTTTATATTTTGAGACCCTGTCTCAAAGTAGCTCAGTGGTACAGCCTTACCTAGCATGCTTGATGCCCTGGGTTCAATGCCCAGCACAAAAAAAAAAAAAAAAAAAAACAAGACAAATCACTTGGCCTTACTCCTGAGTCTCTGGTTCTAGATCTGTGGTGAATCCCAAGAATTCACTTTTTCTTTAACATCTTTACTGGTGATGTTGATGCTGCTGGTCCATACCACATCCCAGGAACTACTGTGACAGGGACTAACTGGCAGGAGGGCCAGGAGTCCAGGAAGGCTGCAGAGAGGGAATGAGGAAAGGAACTGGCCTATGCAGGTCGAGGCAAAGATGTTGCAGGCAAAGGGGACACGGAAAGGGTTGGTTTCCAAGAGTAACAGGAAGGAGGTCAGTGTGACCAAAGCCCGGTGAGGGAGGGGAGGGAAGTGGGCAGAGGAAGCCTGTGGGTGGCCTCACTGAGTCCAGGGAGGAGTTAGAGTTCCTCTAGAACCTGAAAAAGGGGCAGGAGTTGACATTTTTCATCAGGGGAGAGGCATGCCTTGTTATAAACACAGACTGGCCATGAAGAAGATGGAGAGGGCAAGAGCAGAAGGGGGCATATGGGCAACTGCTATAGAGTTCCTGGAGGATGGGTGGGTGGCCAGGGCCAGGGCAGTGGAGGGAGAGAAGGTCCCATCCTTAGAGGACTCAGGCTTCTGAGATCAAACCTCAGAATAGGTATCACCTTGGCGCAGGGCCCTAGGCCCCCCCCCCCCCCGGGAGGGACTGAGGAGAATGAGGGCTGGGGCTGGGAGCAAAAGACTCCTGGGCTGAGGCTGAAGTGTCCTGTGACTACAGTCTGCTGGGAAACCCCACAAGCTCCCAAGTCTCTGTCCTGCACTGTCCCTCCTCAGGCTTCCCTTAGGGACTTCTGTCTGAGCTGGCCATGCACTGTAACCTGATTTCGGCTAGATCAAATTGAAGTGTGTGTGTGTGTGTGTGTGTGTGTGTGTGTGTGTGTGTGTGATTTCTCCCTCTCAAATACCTCTAGGGTAAGCCTTTCTGAGAAGAAATCTCAGAAATGGACCCAACTCATCTGGGACCCATTTTATCCTTAAGTTTTCTTGCTTTTCTCTTCCCGGAAGTTCTCCTCAAGGCCTGCCTCTGAGCCTGGCTCACTCCATCCCCTCCTCAGTGTCTCCTTTTCCTTCCATCCATTCAAATCCCATCCATTAGTCCTCTAAGAAGCCTTTCCTGATAACTTGGGACCCAGGACACTCCGTACCTTCGGACTTACCTCAGCACTGGATGGAGAAGTTAGCTCTGGGCACACCATGCAGCATGGTGATGTTTGGGGTTTCTTTCCCCAGGTAGCCAGGTAGTCCCTGCATGCTTACTCCCAGAATCACAGAGTCTAAGAGATGGAGGCCTCAACACTCTTTCCTAAACATCCCAGTTAGGGATTTACCAGGTCTGAGTTTGCATGCTGCTCACTAGCTGTCCCAGGAAACCCATTCCATTTCTGGCAGCTGCATATTTCAGAAAGTTTTTCCTTACAAAACATGCCTCCATCTAACTCCACCACATGGGCTTGATTCTGCCCTCTGGGTTCCACTGACAAAAATATCTGATGCCTTCCAGAGCCTCGCTCTCCGGCTATTTGAAATTAGAGCTAATCTACCATTTCTGATGGAAGCAGAAGAGGCCAGGCTCCCTTTGCTGTGTCCCAAAGAATGGAATTTCAATCTTCTTTGCCATCTTTCTGGGCCTCTGAGTGGCAGCCGTTTTAGAAATATGGGCTCAGAACGCTCAGTAAACATTACACACACACACACACACACACACACACACACACACACACACAGCCAAGGAGCAGGACTCCTGTCCTGATATCCTCACCTGCTTCCACACACTCCATGGCCCAGGGTCAAAATCACCCTAAAGGGAACTTGGAAATTGATTCCCTCCCCATTTAGGGTCCTCAGTACTATGTGGCTCTGACCAGTAATCCAGCTTTTGCAAGCCCCAATTTTGGGAAGCTAGGGGCCCTCTGTGCCCAGAATGAACATGGGGATCATGCCTGTGTCCCCATTTCTGCAGCCAACAGCGATGAAAGTGACATCATCCACGCAGTCCGAGTGGAGAAGAGCCCAGCAGGGAGGCTGGGCTTCAGCGTGCGGGGAGGCTCTGAGCATGGCCTGGGCATCTTTGTCAGCAAAGTGGAGGAGGGGAGCAGTGCAGGTGAGTGATCCTGGGGGAAAACTGCTGGTTTAGGATGTTACCCCCATCTCAGGGGAGGCAGGGGATGCTGTGGGCAGCAAGAGGAAAAGTCCTCAGCTCTGGAAGGCTGATCTCATGGAAGATGGGGCCCACCCTTGGGCAGAGTGGATCAAGGGACAGAGATTCCTTAATAGGCAATACTCAGAACCTACTCTGAGATCTGCACCTTGAGGGAGGAAGCTCGGTACCCCAGGGAGCTCTGTCCAGTGGGGAGGTCAGCCTCCTCCCCACTCTCTGGCGCAGAGCGGGCTGGCCTATGTGTGGGGGACAAGATCACAGAGGTGAACGGATTGAGCCTGGAGAGCACCACCATGGGCAGCGCAGTGAAGGTGCTGACGGGCAGCAGCCGCCTGCACATGATGGTACGGCGCATGGGCCGGGTGCCAGGCATCAAATTCTCTAAGGAGAAAACCACGTGGTGAGCAGCCCCAGCCCTCCCATCCCCCAACCACCCCTGAACAGGAGAAGCCAGGAAATAAAATGGGCCTGAGTCTCTCCCTCCTTGCTATACTTCAATGGCACTAGCTGTCCAACACCAGGGCCCTCTTCCCTCATTGCTGCTGCTGTGAAACTAGGGCACAGCATCAGCACCTCCCTCATGGGGGCATGATAAGGAGTAGAAATGGGGCCCTAGGGCTGGGGGTGGTTCAGTATACAGTGCATGCTCCCTGTGCCCCAGGCCCTGGGTTCCATCTCCAGCACCGAAAGAAAAAAAAAAAGATTTTTAAAACATGGGGCACTGCATATTGCAGCTGTTCCATAAAAAGGTGAGTAGGATGATTTCCCGGATTGAATACAACTTATGTCCCACTGAGGATCCTAGGCCTGGGATGTCCCCTGGAGGCAACCTCCCTTTCCCATGCAGCTACAAGACTACTGGGAGGGGAGATGGGTGGTGGTGGCTGGGGACCCCACCTGAGGGTCCCTTGCTGCTGTTCCAGGGTGGATGTGGTGAACCGGCGGCTGGTGGTGGAGAAGTGCAGTTCCACTCCATCCAACAGCAGCTCGGAGGATGGTGCGCGGCGCATTGTCCACCTGTACACGACCTCTGATGACTTCTGCTTGGGCTTCAACATCCGAGGGGGCAAGGAGTTTGGCCTGGGCATCTATGTGTCCAAGTAAGGGCAGGGACAGGGTTGAAATGGAGTATCTAGAGGTTGGGCTGGGAATGGGGCTGGGATTGGGGCCTGGGAATGACCAGCAAGTGAGGCCTGGCCAACTACATGTCCAAATGAGGGCCCAGGTCAGGGGTGGACCTGATAAGGGATGTGGTCATCAGGAGGGGGGTCAAGGAGCATGACTAGGGCATTCCCATATCCAAGTGAAAGGGAACTAAATAGGGGTGAGGGAGACAGGCCAGAGTCTTATCAACTGACACCTGTCTGACCCAGAGTGGACCATGGTGGGCTAGCTGAGGAGAATGGCATCAAGGTGGGGGACCAAGTCTTGGCGGCCAACGGTGTCAGATTCGACGACATCAGCCACAGCCAAGCCGTGGAAGTGCTGAAAGGCCAAACACACATCATGTTGACCATCAAGGTGGGCAGGACTCTGGGAGTCATGAAGAGGCCAGACTAGAAGAAGTATTTCCCAGACCACCCTAGTTCTTTATTGAGCTCCTTGCTCTCCCCTATGTGACATTTCCATAGCTAAGTGGAAAGGAGTTCGAATTCCCCTTTTGCAAAAGAAGAAACTGAGGTTCAGAGAGGCATTGCAACTGAGGTTCGGAGAGGCCAGTGATTCTGCTGCTCAGTAGCCTAACCTGGCTCCAGTCCTCTCCCCAGATTCCTGAGGCAGCACCCTTTCTTCTGAATGGTGGAGACCTAGGGTTGAAGGAACAAATGTCCTGCCCACAAGGGTGGAGTGATATCTGTGGCTTTGGGCAAAGACCTGGTGGTGGGCACCCTCAGGCAACAGGGCAAGGAGCCCTAGGCTAGGGCCAGAGATCAGATTTCAGGGGAGGCAGCTGTATTCATTATTCATGTAGGTCTCACGCTTGCCTGAGGATCAGGTCCTTCTCACTCTGGCTTCTGCAGGAGGTGATGCCTCACTCTTCCTTGGTGCCAACTGGTGGCCCCTGCTCTGCCTTCTCCTTCGTCACCAGGCCTTTGCCCATCTCACCATTTAGTGCCTCCTCCACCCCCACTATTTCCCACCTCTCCCACATCCCATTTCTCCCTTTCCTTCCTCAAATTATCCCAGACCCCCTCCTCACTCCTGCTCTGCCTCTTATTCATTTTTCAACAATATTTTTGAGGCCTGGGGGTGTACCTCAATGGTAGAGTTTTTGCCCAGCAGGCTTGAGGCCCTGGGTGCAATTTCCAACTCCACATAAACAAAACAAAACTACAATATTTTGAGTACCTACTCTGTGCTGGATGCTATGCCAGGTACTGAGGCTGCATCAATGACAGGACAGACAAGGTCTCTGCTCCTGGGGGAAAAAGGACAAACCAGATACTTGTAGACTGTGACAAATGCCACCAGGAAATTAACAGAGAGGTGGAATGGAGTAATTTGGGAAGATCCTTATAGCCAGAGGACATCAGGGCAGGTCTCTCTGAGGAAGTGACAAAGAGCAAGAATGAGCTAGCCACATAATGAGCTGAAGGAAGAGAAAACAGGCAGAAGGGAGGGCAGGTGCAGAGATCCTGTGGTATAAAGGAACTTGGCATGATTAGAAATAAAGTGGCCAATGTTGCTAGAGCACAGTGGATTCAGAAGGGAGAAATGGAAAGTAAGGTTTACTCCTGTCCCATTTCTCACCCTCCCTTCTCACCTGTTCCTCCTATACTCACCATGACCTCCCCAGGAGACAGGCCGGTACCCTGCCTACAAGGAGATGGTTTCTGAGTACTGTTGGCTGGACCGATGTAAGTGGCTTAAGTCCTCAAATTTGGAGGGAAAGGGGCTAAGACCCAAGTGTGGGGCCAGGGTCTCTGAAAAAGAAAGGACAGGGACCAAGATCTACTCAAGACCCTCACATAACCCAGAGCGGCTTCTAGGACCCCCCTGATCACTTGCAGATTCAATTTCAGGCTCTTCTAGGGCCTTGAGGCCCAGAGAGTGAACAGAGAAGTGCTCTGTCTGAGGTTTCTCATAAGACAGAGGCACGATTGCGTAGCAGCTTGTGGCTTTAACCTCAGTGGCTTCCTGGCCTTCGTTCTTCTACCCGCAAGCCCGGGGTGATCTGCAAGCCTCACAGGGTGCTGAGGCAAACCCGTCATATGCCCAGGTGCTGCAGATGCCCCTGCCTTCCCCTCTCCCTGCAGTGAGCAATGGGGTGCTGCAGCAGCTGTCACCTGCCTCTGAGAGCAGCTCCAGTGTCTCCTCATATGCCTCCAGCGCCCCCTATAGCTCAGGCTCCCTGCCCTCGGACCGCATGGATGTCTGCCTGGGGCCTGATGACCTGGGCAGCCAAGGACCAAGTTGGGGGCGGGCGGACACAGCCATGCAGACGGAGCCTGATGTGGGGGGCCGTGTGGAGACTTGGTGTAGCGTGCGGCCCACAGTCATCCTCAGAGACACAGCCATCCGTTCTGAAGGACCCCCTCCTGCCCGCCGCCTTGACTCCGCCCTCTCAGAGTCCCCCAAGACTGCTTTGCTGCTGGCCCTTAGCCGACCCCGGCCCCCCATCACACGTTCCCAGAGTCACCTGACCCTATGGGGTACGTGGGGAATGGGAGGCTACTGCTTTCTCTGTAGTCCCTGGTCCAAAACTGCTCATTCTGTCCCAAGCCCCAGACCTCTTTTTACTCTGGGCTCCATTTTAAGCCAGACCTGGGCCGCAAACCCATTCTTAGTCCTAACCCCAACTTTATCCCCAAATCCACCCTCACCCCTGTCCTTTCAATCTGGAGTGCCCAGGCCTGTTCTCCCCAGCCCCAGATTCCTTACACGGCTGCATTTGTATGATTCTGGGAGAGGTGGAAACTGGAGGAGGAACCCCCCCACCCTTCCCCACCCTGCACGAGTGAGATCCTGTCTGCCACCCCCACTCTCCCTTTTCTCTGCCCCTTCCCACACCCCTGCCCCTCGTCCTTCCCTTCTGCCCACCCTCCAGCCCCCCGGGTGCTCCCTCGTGTCTGCAGAGGAGAAGAAACAGCGGAAGAAGGAGAAGTCGGGGTCCCCTGGGGAGAAGGGGGCCCTGCAGCGCTCCAAGACTCTGATGAACCTCTTCTTCAAGGGAGGGCGGCAGGGGCGGCTTGCAGGGGATGGGCGCAGAGAGGCCTGGACACTGGACAGCAGGAGCCCAGCCAAAGCCCGCCCTCGCCTGGACCTGGAGAAAGGTAGGTGCTGGATTGACCAGGCAGGGAAGATGGGGCAAAGTCCGCCAGCTGGGGTCTCTGGCACACCGCCACACCACTCAGCCTGGAGGGACTCAGTTTCCTCATAGATTCAATGGGAGTAATAATGCCTGTTTCTTTGGAATACTAGGGAATAAGTGAGTTAGCAAATGTAAATCACATTGTCTGGCACACAGAAGGTGCTCTGAAAATGTGGTGGTCATTGTCATCTTGCCTTACCTCCCTTTGTACAGAAAGGGAAAGTGACAGAGTTGCAACACAGCAAGGAAGTAGAAGACCTTGGCTCAGAGCCCAGTGCCCTTAGTGGTGGCAGTAGTGGGGCTTGCTTTTGCCAGCCATCTAGCTTCTCAGGCCCAATCAAATTCTAGAATCATTGAGCAAGACCATTTCTAGATCAAGGCCCAGGCAGAAGGGCCAGCCCAGGCTGTACTCACATGAGGCTTTCCACTCACGAGATGGCTGTCCTCCCTGGTAAGGCTCAGCTTCCAGGCCAAGAGTGGATGAGTTAAGACTCTTAGAGCTGCATTTGACAGAAACTCATCCAAACTAACTTTAAAAATCACCTCTTGGGGCTGTGGCCATGGCTCAGAGGTAGCACACTTACAAGGCAGGTGTCAGGCACTGGGTTCGAGTCTCAGTACCACATATAAAATAAATAAATAAAAGTCTATCAACAGCTAAAAAATATTTTTTTAAAAAAAAGTCACCTCTTGGGCTGGGGGTATGGCTCAAGCGGTAGTGTGCTCGCCTGGCATGCGTGCGGCCCGGGTTCGATCCTCAGCACCACATACAAACAAAGATGTTGTGTCCGCCGAGAACTAAAAAATAAATATTAAAAATTCTCTCTCTCTCTCTCTCTCTCTCTCTCTCCTCTCTCACTCTCTCTAAAAAAAAAAAGTCACCTCTTGCTGGGCGTGGTGGTGCATGCCTATAATCCCAGTGACTCAGGAAGTTGAGGCAGGAGGATCACAAGTTCGAGGCCAGTCTCAGCTATTTAACAAGGACTTAAGGAGATTTTTTATTTAAAAAAGAGCTGAGGATGTTGCTCAGTGGTTAACCACCTCTGGGTTCAATCCCTGGTACCAAAACAAACAAACAAACAAACAAAAAAACCAAAAAAAAAAAAAAAAACCCTCTTAGCTCACGTACTGTCTTAGGCAGGTCTAAAAGTCTGAAAAATACCACTACATGTGTCCATTGGTCTTTTCGTTCCATTTTCTGGTGAGTTGATTTGCCATCATGCGGGCTTTACTGACTTGGTAAGATGGCCACTATTATTTCGCAATCCCCAGGGAAAAGGAGTTTCTCCTGAAGTAGTTCCAGCTAAGTCTCATGAACCTGTCTCTCATCCCCACCGGGGTCACAAACCATGCTGAACAAACCACTGTGATGTGGGAGACAAAGTGCTTTTGCTGGCCAGCCTGGGTCACATGCCTACCCCAGAGTACATGGGCTGAGAATGGGGACATTGGTCCCCAGGAGACCATGAGGGTGAGGTTTCCAGAAAAGGGGAGTGGATGTTGGGTAGGTGAAAACAATCAGAGAAAGAGGAGCTGGATGCTGCCCCAATCTGGATTTGGATGTTCTGGGGCATCAAGGTGACAGTCCCATAGGAGAGACAGCCCTCCAAATTAGGGCCAACCCCCTACTCCTTCACCTCTCTCTTCCCACAGCTCCCAGGACACTGCTCTCTCCTGGTTCTCAGCTCACCTCTCTGGTCACTCTCATCTATCTTTTGAAGGCTCCTCTTTTCTCCTCTGACCCTTGAAGGTAGGTACCCCAGGCTCTGTCCTTGGGGTTCTTTCCTCCTTCTTTCAAATGAATCTCCCTGAGCAGCGCTCACACTGAATCCTCTCTTGATCCAAAATCTTCATTGACTCTCTGTTGCCTAAGAGTGAAGTCCCTAGCTGAGCATGACCTTCAAGCCCCTGGGGTCCAGTTCTCTTGTCTCCGGATCCAACCTACTTACATCCTGAATGCTTCATTTCAGTCAGTACTGAGTCCCTCCCAACCCTTGTTTCCAGAGCCTGCCTGAGCCTTTTTCTTCTTCACAGCAGGGGGAGTTGGGCCTGTACAGAAGTTTGTCACCTGGAGACTGAGACGTGGTAATTCATGCATGTCTTTCCCAAGGCCTGGTCAACAGTAGGGTGGCAGATAAGGGTGCATGTTGGGGCCAGTTTGATGGCTTTGGACTAAAATCTGTTGGGCTCGAGCAAGGACGATCAGGCAAAGAGGTACATATTGGGGGCAGTTCAAAGAATTGGACTAAGCTTACCATTCCCAACTAGAAAAGATAGGTTGCACATAGATAGGGGGATACATTTTGAGGGTTTGTGTGGAGTCTCCCAGAGAGATATCTGGGGTCAATGAGAAAGTCTGTGATAGGGCTTCCAATGAGGAACAGACTAGTATGACACTGTATTTTTAGGGGACACAGAGATCACTGGGCCAAGACTCCATTAAGGAGTAGACTGGTGTAGGGGTGGGTTTGGGGACTAAAGGCGGGGGTTGGTACTCCACTGGAGGGCAGGTTGCTGTGGAAGGCCATACTGGGGAATATATGGACTAGGCTAGAATTTCATGCTAGGTACTTGGGCCTCTCAGCTGGCCTGTTTCTTCAGGCCTGACCCCTGGTAGGGAAGCCCTGCCCACCCACCCGACAGTTCCCGCTCCTCCATCACATCCTTTTGCCCCTCCCTGCCCTGCAGACCGGGAGAGGAGCCAGGCCCTGATCTCTGCCAGGTCCGGGAGCCCCTCTAGCCAGCTGCCCAATGAGCAGGTGCAGGCCTGGGAGAGCCGGCGGCCACTCATTCAGGACCTGGCCCGGCGGCTGCTGACAGATGATGAGGTGCTGGCAGTCACCCGTCACTGCTCACGGGTAAGCCCCCAGCCCTCCTATAGCTGTGGCCCACAGTGGCTCACTCACCTAGCCCCTTATTCATTCAGGCTACTGTCCATTGAGCAGAACCTGGGCTTGATTCTGAGAGGCCAGCAGTCAGTCAGTAAAAGAAAAATACACATCTCTCTCTCTCTCTCTCTCTCTCACACACACACACACACACACACACACACACACACACAAACACACACACAGAGCAATCTCACAGGAAAGGGAGCTGTATGATAACTAGATCCTAAACACCCCTAGTAACAAATCACTCAAGATGCTGTGAATGAGAAAAACATAAACGATAACCCCGGAGAGGTACACATTAGGTGGCATGGTCTAGGAAGGTCTCCTCGAGGAGGTGACATTTAAACCGAGGAGAAGAGAGAAGGTGGACAGGTGATGAGGGGGTGGAAGTGAGTCCCTTAGACTCCCTCTAAGCCCCCACCCAGCCTTAGCCCCCTTGTCATCTTTTATTCCTGGGACAGTCAGTAGATCCAGCCCTATGCAAAGTCCCCTTTTTCTTTTTCTTTTTTTTTTTTTAACAAGAGAAAAACAAAGTCCCCTTCCGTTACCCAAGTAACTAAGTTACTTACTTACCCACGTAAGCAATCTTACACCATTATTCTGATCTCTTCTACTTGAAACAGAACCCAAGGACCCTAGGGCAGGGTGGGTGTCAGCTTTTGAGGAGTCCCTAAAGCCTGAATGTTGGGGAGGCTGTGTGGTGCAGCTCGCCCCCTCTAAGAGAACTGGAAGATTCTGTCCTATCCTTTGTCTCAGGAATCCCTGGAGTTCGGTGGGTTCTGCACAGCTTGTGCAGGCTGAGGGGTTTCAGAGAGTCATGTGCAGATTCCTCCAACCCACCTTGCTCAGAGTGATGTTGTATATCAGTGTAATATCTGCATTGGCATGTCTGGGGGCTACCTGGTTTGTGTCAACATGACTGCATGATTTTATCTATGTATGGGCTTGTATGTATCTGGCTAGTGCATGTGTGTGTCCAGGTATTATCACCTGGACCCTAAGATGTGGTCATTCATGTATCCCTTTACTAAGGCCTGGTTCACAGTAGAGCTGCAGATGGGGGTGCATGTTGGGAGGCAGCTACTGGACTCAGAATTAAACTCAGTAGGTGTCACACAGCTCTGAGTGCTAAGTATAGCTGTTATTCACCAACCTCCAGGGATCTTGTACCTCTGGGATATGGCCACTAGGTGGGGTTCTGTGTCTGTTTCTTTGGCCAATGCCTTTTCCCCCTCATCCCTCCACTCTGCAGCCCTCAAGTCAAGACATGTACTCACTTTGTCCCCATATCACCTGCAGGCTCTACATACTGCCTGACCCAGTCCCCTCCACCACCCTCTGGGATGAATCCAGCCCTCAGGGATCGATAAAGTTCCTCTGATGCCTGGGCTATAAAGCCCTGAACCTCAGGCCTCCCTTTTCTCTCCCCTCTGAGCCATTGCTACACAGCCGTGAGACCAAAATACCTCTGTGCTCACTCCAGGGTGCCCAAGCCACCTCTTGACCACTTATATTTGGCAGAATAGAATATAAGTTGCTTATCCTCACATTTAAGGCCTTCTCTGAGGTCACCTCTCAACACCTTTCCCATTGTCTTCCATGGCCACCACTTTGGCCTGAACAGGTTACAAACTAAGCAACTTCAGGGAAGACAAGTCACAGCGCTCACCACTGTGCAGCCCTACTCGGAGGCTCCTTGTGGACCCCATAGCCACACTAAACCTGTTTACTCATCGTTCCTCTTCGCCTTTGGAGCACTTGCCTCCCTGATCTTTTCTTTCAGAGTCTGAGTAAAGGCCACCATCTCCAGGAAGCCCACTCAGAACCTCCACTTCTGAAACCCCCGTTGCCCCACTGCCAGGGATTTATGGTTCATTTGCCCTTTGTTCCCACTAGACTGAGTTTCCGAGGATTGGGGACAGGGGTCTTCATTATTTTGTCTCCACTGCCCAGTACAGGGCCTGGATGCTGAATGATTTGTGGACTTGATGTATGTACACACATGTGGCTGTTTCTGGGTCATTCGCATGTCTTTCTTCAGACAACAAGGAGTGTATTGTGGTTTGTGTATGTATGAATCCCTATGACTGCGTGAGGTTTAGGGCCACACACGAAGTTTTTATTTATTTCCAGCTATTTATGAATGGAAATGACTCACTCTGACCACCAGAGGATGCGCTCTCTCTGTCTATGCCCATAAAAGAGGTTCTCTGTGTGCATGTCCCTGAATCTGTCTCCCTCTCGCCACCAGGGGGCAGTGTTCTGCCCAAGTAGGGTGGCTCCCAGTGTTCAGTTCTCCAGTCTGTGGGGTGTGGCATCCGCGTTGGTGGCATCCAGGCAGTGCCAGGCAGAAGGGTACTGACTGGAGAAGCTTTTTTGAGGAGCCACCCCTTCCCCAAGGTCCCCATTCCAGCTCCAAACAAAGGGTCAGGCCCACAGCTTAGTGTTGGGCTCAAATTCCTTCCTTCTGTCAGGAGGTGGGAGTGGGGAGGAGAGTGGGCTCCCTGCTCATCCTTTAATGCCACCAGAGCAGAGAAGAGCCAGACATCTCCGGTTGCAGTCCTTCCTCACATTTCCTTATCTGTGTTGCTTTGAGCAAAGTCCCCTCTGAGCCTCAGTTTACTCATTCATAAAATAGAAATAGTTAATGTCATCTCTCAGGGTGGTTAAGTGAGAAGCCATATGTAAAAGGCTTAGAAAAGTGTCTGTCCCAAAGCTATTATTGTTCCTGCCATTTATTATGGATCTGTTATTACTTCAGGCTTCCACAAGGTCACCAAGATAAGACCATTCTCTAGACCCTGGGGTGGAGTGAACATTTCCCAAAACATGGAGGGTCGAATGGGTCCCAAGGCCCCTGTGTGCTCTGGTTTCCCCTGGCCCACCTGTGAAGTCCCTACTTTGTCTGACTTGTGGTGCCTCTTTCTGCAGTATGTGCATGAGGGTGGCGTGGAGGACCTGGTGAGGCCCCTGCTGGCTATTCTGGACAAGCCTGAGAAGCTCCTGCTTCTGCGGGACATCAGGTGGGGAGGGGCTTGAGGAGTGGGGGCAGGAGGGGATCCCTGATACCTCAACATCCCCAGGGAGGAAGCTCCTCCAGTTACCTCAACAACTGAACTCTGCTCACCCACATCTCTTGCTTCTTCTAGGAGTGTGGTGGCCCCCACGGACCTGGGCCGCTTTGACAGTATGGTGATGCCCGTGGAGCTAGAGGCTTTTGAGGCCCTCAAGAGCAGGGCAGGTCAGCAGCTGGGGGCCAGGACTACAGGATCCTGAGCCCAGGTGGGGGTGGGGCCAGCAGAAGTTGCTAACCTGCCTTACTTCTGACTTGTTCTCTCCAACCAGTACGGCCTCCTGCTTTGAGACCAGCCCGGCAGGACACGCCACCCAAACGTCACCTCATCACCCCTGTGCCTGGTCAGTTGGAATCTCAAAACCCAAGGAGGGGGCACAACCCGGGTAACATTAGGAAAGAGAAGGGGCCTTCCATCCCTGCCCCCAAATGGGGGTCCTCATGGCTTCAGAGGCCCATTGAAGGAAAGCCCTTGTCCATTTTCATCCCACCCACTTACCACCTGCACTGTTACTCACTTCACAGCTGCTTTTAAACCTGCTGGCTTTTTAAATCCAGTCTCATTCTATGTGATAATATTTGAGAAATTATCAGTTCAGGCTGTTCAGGGTGGCACACACCTGTATCCCATAACTTGAGAGGCTGAGGCAGGAGGATTGCAAGTTCAAAGTCAGCTTCAGCAACTTAGCGAGGCCCTAAGCAAGTCAGCAAGGCCCTAAGCAACTCAGCAAGACTCTCAAAATATAAAATAAAAAGGTCTGGGGGGATGTTGCCCAGTGGTTAAGCACCCCCGAGTTCAATCACCAGTACCAAAAAAAAAAAAAAAAAAGGGAAAGAGAAAGAAATAAATGTATTATAATAGAATGTATTAAAATGTGACTATAATAGATCATATTTGTCTGTCCCAGTGGGCAGTGGGCCTGAGCAAATGCAGGTCTGGTTCTCATAGGCCACACACAAAGGCAAGACCTGGTGGCTGGAAAGGTGGTCTGAGGTGGGAGGCCAGGAGGCAACAGCCTGACCTTGGCCTCTTCCCCAGATAGCCGTGGAGGTTTCTACCTGCTGCCTATGAATGGTTTCTCTGAAGAAGAGGATGGGGAGCTGAGGGAGCAGCTGGGGGGCCTCAAGGTCTCCCTGAGTGCCTCGGCTCCCCACCACCCTCATCAAGGGATCCCCCCTCTCCAAGATGTGCCAGTAGACGCCTTCACACCATGCAGAAGCACATGTACACCCTCTCTCCCACCACCCCCTGTCGCTCCCCGGCCACCGCGGCCTAACTGGCTGCTGACAGAACCCCCAAGACGAGAAGATCCTCAGCAGAGCCAGAGCCAGAGCCAGGGCCCAGCCCAGGGTCGAAGCAGAAGCCACAGCAGGGGTCGAGGCAAGTCCCCTGGGCGCAGGCGCTCCCCTTCCCCAGCGCCCATCCCCACCTCCAACGCAGCCAATGGGCGCTACCACAGGCCTCGGAAGGCCAGGCCCCCTCTGCCACGACCCTTGGATGGGCAGGTGGCTAAGGTGGGGGCCCGGCAAGGTCCTTCAGAGAATGGATCCGGCAGGGGAGCTGAGGAGGCAGCCATGAAGGCCCCCAGTGGGGAGCTGAGGACAATCACACTGTCTAAAATGAAGCAGTCCTTGGGTGAGTGCAGGGTGGACTGCACTGGTGGGGTAGACTCCTGGGTTTGGGTAGTTGGTGAACTTGAATTTCAAGATCTGCCTGGGCATAGGAAAAGAACCTGGGGTAAAGGGAAATCTAGATTTGGGAGAGTTGGAATTTGAAGGATTTGGGAGTTGAGACTTGAGCAATAACAGAACCTGGGGTTTGGGAGCAATTGGGGGCCCTGGATTTTGGGATGAGGTCCTAGGTTCCTCCTGGGATTTGGGGGTATGGCTATATTCTCACCAGAGCCTTTGACCCTCTCTAGGCATCAGCATTTCAGGGGGCATCGAGTCCAGGGTGCAGCCCATGGTGAAGATAGAGAAGATCTTCCCAGGGGGTGCGGCCTTTCTCAGTGGGGCCCTGCAGGTAGGTGAAGTCCACTCCCTAGGCCCAGAGCTGAAGTCTGGAAAGGTGTGGGGCTGCTTCATCCAGACATGTTCAGACCAGGTTGTGGGAAGAAGCTTGGGAGCGCAGGGGTCAAGAGAACAGGCCTAAGGGGAAAATCTGTCCCCTGATGCTAGCCTAGGCCTGAGGGACGGCCCATCCTGTTCCACCCTGGGCCTCAAGGGACAAAAGGCCATTGTCTATGCCCCACCCTGCCCCCAACAGCTCCAGGCACAAAAGTCCCATTGTCCATCTCCTGAACCCAGTTGGGGGAGGAGTACCCTAGCCAGTGGAGGTGAGAGGACACTGCCTTCAGGTTAGGTGGTAGGGTGGGAGTGACCCAGGGAGTGCCATGACTCTCCCATCCTGATCCCAGGCTGGTTTCGAGCTTGTGGCAGTGGATGGAGAGAGCCTGGAGCAGGTGACCCACCAGCGAGCAGTGGACACCATCCGCAGGGCTTATAGAAACAAGGCTCGGGAACCCATGGAGCTTGTGGTCAGGGTCCCTGGGCCTGGTCAGCTCCCCTTACCCCCTGACCTGTCAGTTCTTACTAGTCAGCACCCTCCTCCTGATCCTCCCTCTGCCCACCCACCGGCTGATGCTACTCCAGTTCCCTCCCACTGGCTCCCAAAATCTTCCATGAGTGCCAGGACCCATTCTACAGAGGAGGCCAGACTTCTCCAGAGGACTCCTAGCCCAGTACCTTCCCCAACCCTCCAGACTCCTGAGACTAACCCCTGACCCCTCCCCCCCCAGATTCCCAAGGACTGTTTCCACTGGCCTCAGATCCACCCGCCCTCCCACCACTGAATCCAAGTCTTCCTTTTATCTCTGGGACCTCTCTTGTTGAAGCTCCTGGGGACTCAGGAACATCTTGGTCCTGATTGCCCTGTCTCCTAGAGCTCCACACTGCTAGCTCTGCTCCCCTCCCAGCTGTCAATTACACTCTGCCCTTTCCAGATAAACCTGGTGTCCACCATGGACAAGGTGCTAACAGACAGCCTGTCACCTGCACTCACTGCCCCTCCAAACTCCTAAGACAAGGAGGGGAGTGAAAAACTCAAGGTCTGGAGCCTAGGATTGGTGGGCATCTTCTCATGTCCCCTCTCCCCCACCCCCAATTCCCTAAAGAATTGAGGGACAAAAACTGATGAGTCCTCAAAGGGTTAATGCATCCACCCCCTAGTTCCAAGTAGCATTCATTGCAAGGGTCAAGATAGAAGGCTTTTCCAGTTCTTAACAGAGACACTTTCATGCTGTGGTATACTAGGACCTCACTTTCTGCTGAACTTGTCCTTCCCCCATGGCCCTTCCTCTCCTTAGTTAGAGCTATGAGAGGTGTGGGAGTTGCCAGCAAACAATGAAGGGATGGAGGTCAAACAAGTTCCTCCAGCACTCGTTTATCCAGCATATTCATGTTTTTTTTAAAAACCAAAAAAAATTTTTTTAATTTTTTCTTTGGGTTTGTACAAGAAATTTACAGTGTGAAAAATATACAAGTGAAAACAAGGCCATAAACCTGGGTGTCGGGAAGGGCTGCTTGGTCACAAACACAAATAAACAAGACATTTCTGAGTTCTTCCTTTGGTCTGACTTCAGCCCCCTCAGCCCAGGAGGGAGGCTGCAGAGCTGGGACATGGGGATCAGACCCCAGTTCCAGCCCTGTCCCCCAACATGGCCAAGGTGGGGGCAGGCACATCTGGAGCAGCTGGTGCCATCTGGCTCTCTCTGGCTTTGGGGTGGGGAGAATGTGGAGATGAGGAAGCCCCTTCCTCTTCCCAGCTCCAATGGCTGGAAAGGGCTGTCAAGCATCTGGGACAAACAGAACTGGTGGGGTGGCACTGGCAGCAGCTGGGGAGTGAGATGGGCAGAATAGTAGGAGCCTCTGGATAAAGTGAACATGGGGGACGTTCAAGGGGTCTGATCTTGCTCCTCCAAGTCAGGGACACCCAAGTTCTTAGCGGAGGCCTAGAGGCTTGTACCCTGGAAGACAAGCGGCTCTGAGACCCTAAGACTTGGGGATGCTCACTGGGTCCTGGGGTCTGAGTGGACCTGTGGCTCCTGGCCCCTTCAGGGAAGCTCACTGTGGAGCTGGAGTCCTAGATTTCGGTGGCAGTGATCTCCTCCAGGCAGATGCAAGGTGCTGGCTCAGCCAGGCCCAGGTCAGCGAGCTCACGGGCCTCCAGCTCCAGGCTGAGCTGCTGCAGCTCCTGCTCCAGCTGCCGGTTGCGCCGGTACATCTGGATGTAGTTGTGTTGCAGCTGCTTCTGGTAGCGGATCACCTGCTCCTTTTCGGCCTGCCAGGCCAGTCGCTCCCCCTCAAAGCTGTCCCTCTGCTCTTCGCCTCGCCGTCGTTCTCGCTGTAGCTCCACCCGCAGCCGCTCCACTTGGGCCCGCAGGCTGCCTCCTGCCCCAGCTGCTGCCCGCTGCACCTTGGCCTCGTCACTCTCTGCCAGGAGGAATGGATCAGTCGTGGCAGGTGGTACAGGGGGCTCCCGGAGTCCAGCTGCCTCAGCGTCCAACTGTCCGGCCTTCTCTCGGAGCCGCTCGGCCTCCTGGCGGTGGCGCTGTAGCTCCTGGGAGCAGGTCTCCAGCTCCAACTCCCGGGCTCGGGCTGCCTCCTGCAGGCCCCGGGCTCGGCCCTCACTGACCCGCAGAGCAGCCCGGGCCTCCCGCAGTGCCACCCGCAGTGCCACCAGCTCGCTGCCCTTCTGTACCAACTCTGCCTGAGACTCCTTCAGTTGCTGCTTCAGCAGGGAGATCTCGCCTGACTTCTGGCACACCTGAGGGTGGGAGATGGTCAGGAAGGATGGTGAGAAGGGTTCTCTCAGGGGATCAGCCCTGGGCATCATGCTGGGCATTCAGGAAGCTCAATTATTACCTCCATTTTACAGATAGAGACACTGATGTGAGCCTAGCCACATAGCCAATGTCACACACCTTGTAAGTGGCTAAAGGGGAACACAGACCAGATCTTTTTCCTTCAAAGCTGGTTTTATCAAAACATCAGAAGATACTCTGGAAGCACTGCCTAGCCGCGGGAACAAGGTGGTTGTGGTGCGGGAGTGGGAGCAACCATGGGCAGAGCACGTGTCCAGGTCTTGGGTGTGAGAACCGACATCAGAGCCTGGGTTCAAATCTTACTTCTGCCTCTGTTGTGTGAGTGAGTCTCGGCTCCAACTTTTCTGGGCCTCAGTTTCTTTGTGTCTAAAATAGGGATATTAATAATACCCACCTTGTAGGGGAGGCAGTGAGACAGCAGTGCCACTGGCTATGTGGGCACCAGGCCAGACCAACAAGGAGACCCAACATGGAAGCAGGAGGAGAACCCCACCCAAAAAGGGAGATCTGAGGGTCCTTATCTCAGAGGTGAGAAAGGGCAGGCACTCTGGGGCGGCTGGTTGAGGGAGTGTATAGCTGGGCCTGTGTTTCCAGAATGTGTCCTGGTGTCACCCTCCTGCCTGTCCCTCCTGGTCTTGCAAACCTCCCACTTGGTCTCCTCCAGCCGTGGTCCAAGTTCCCGCTGCTCCCGCTCAAAGGTGGCACAGCGCCTCTCTAGCTGCTCACGCTCCTGCAGCAGCTGTGCAAAGTCATCCTGCAGCTGGCGCTTCTCTTGCTGCAGCTGGAACACCTGCAGCTGCAGCAGCTGTTGGGTGCGCTGGGCTCGCTGTGCGGCCTGCTGTGCCTGGGCTGTACAGTCCTCACGCAGGGCCTCACGTTCTCGAGGCCAGTGTCGCTGTCGCTCCCCAAATGCCTGTGGGCGAGAAGGCAGGTCTGTCCTGCTCAGGTTCCCCAGACTGAGCCCTGCCACCCTCACCTGCTCACTGCCCAGGTGGCCCACAGTTTGAGTTCTAAGAGGGCAGAGTCCATGAAACCAGTAATAATTATTACAATAGTAGTATGAATGGCTTTTATGATAATAATAGAAACAACCACCATAGTAATACCAAGCATTTACACTGCACTTCCGAGGTGCCAGGCTAGCACTTTATATCCTTGGCCTTATTTCTCATGATGACCCTATGGAGCCAGAAATATCTCCATCTATAGATGGAGAAACTGAAGCTCTGTAAGGTTAAGTAACTTGCTCAATTTTTAAAAATTGGCACATGGCAGGCAGTGCTCTGACTCCTTATCACTCTGCACGTGACACCAGGGGGGTGTTAATATAACTGCCCATCCCCGTCTCCCCACCAAATGGAAATGTTCCTTGCACTCCCAGTATCTTTGGATGTTCTGCCACACCACCCCCAATACCACCACTGACCACACCTGGCACATGGTGGCCTCGCTCTCATCCAGACTGTCCCGCAGTTGCTGCAGATCTGCCTCACGGTCACGGTCTCGGTCTCGGAGCTTTTCTTCCAGGACACAGTGCAGCAGGGCCTCATCCGAAGGGGGAGGTGGGGGTGGGGGTGGCGGGGAGCGGTCCCCACAGGAACTGTCAGGGGAGGCCCTGGGACCACTACCCAAGAGCCCCCCAGCCACACGTCCCCCCAGAGAGCCTGTGCTCTTGCTGGAGGAGGACCGGCCACTGTCTGAGTGGGAGGGCCCAGTAGGGGCCCCTCGGGCTGGCCCAGGCAATGCCCCCCGCCCAGAACCATGGGAGGGCAGGTGCCCCCCTGGGGAGGTGGTGACTGGTTCAGCACCCCCGGTGCTGTAGGTAGGCAGGCTGGACAAAGAATTTCTGCCAGAGTCAGATAGAGTCCCTGAGGGGCAGCCACTGGCCCAGCCACTCAATGCCAGGGGCTTGTCGGCAGCAGAGGAAGAGGAGGAAGAGGAGGAGGAGGAGGCAGGGCCCCCAAACAGCTGTGTCAGGCTGCCTTGGCTCCCAGACAACCCTGTGGCTCGAGGACCCAGGAAGCTAGGTAGGGAGGGTGCCCCTCGAGGTTTGGGCAGCACTGGCTTGAAGGCTGTTGGGCGGATCAGGATTTTCTCCATGTTCTGAAACAAGGTACCACATAACACTGAGGATGTGCTGCCTGATCCTTCAAAGCCCTTGTCATGCTCCCTGCCCTCCCACCTCCAACCCCCATACATTAATAACAATTGCTACCACTGGCAGAGGGCTTCCTGGGTGTCAGCTTTATGTCAAGTGATTCAAAAGGTTCATTTCCAGTCAATTATGACAGACGAGTAAAACATTATCACCATCCCCATATTACTGATGAGGAAATGGAGGCTGAGCAAGGCCATAGGCCTTGTCCAAGTCAAACTCACAGCTGTTGGACACTGATAACTGAAGAAACTAAGATTTACTGAGTACTTGCTAGGTAGGTCCTCAGTACCATGCTAAGCATTATTTGATTTAATTCTCATGACAGCCAATGAAAGTCTACCTTGACTAGACTGATAACAGAAAATGGGCTCAGACAGACTAAGTGATTTCCCTAAGGTCACACAGCCAGAATGTGACAGGTGGGATTAGAAACCAGGGCTGGCGACTTTCGAGCTCACATTCTACCCTGTAAAAAGGCTTACAAATTCCAGCTTCCTCAGGGAGGGGGGTTTTGATTCTACCCAGACTCCAAAAGAGGGGCTGGTCCTTACCTTCTCCAGCTTTCCAGAGACAGGGATGAGCTTTGGTGGGGGACCACGGAGGTGGGCACTGCGTGCCCGCTGCTCTCGTGTATCCTCAATGTCACTGCTTGGGCTGGGGGGTGTTTCTGTTCGGAAATCCTCATTGATGTAGGTGAAGCTGGTGCCGGGGACATTTTTCCTGGGGGGCACAGCTGGGCACAGTGGTTCCTGTGTCTCATAGCCACCCCGTAGCAGCCCATCCTGCTGGCGGAAGAAGGTGGGCCCAGGGGGGCCGTGGTGGCGAGAAGGAGCTGGCCCCCCAGGGCAGGGCCGGCCAGAGATGAGACTGCTCACGCTGCCCATGGTGGGAGCTTGTGGGGCAGCTGTGGCCTCAGGAGCTGGCTCCAGTGGCACTGGCAGAGTGTGCACAATGGCCATGGCAGCAGAGGCTCAGGCCTGGCCAAGGGCCTCGAGGGCAACCTGTGTAAGCAGGGCGGTGGTGTCAGAATCCCTCCACCATTAGCCCCATCCCCATACAAGGTCTTCTCCTGATCCTGTGATCCAGGTAAAACCTCCCTCCACCCCAGCACCAATAAAAAGTCCCAATCCCTCGCAAGCCTCCTCCTCCAAACACTGGCATGAACCTCAATCCTCTCTAGGTGCCAGACCACTGCCCAACTCTGGTCTGAACAGGTTGACTGATTTCACCAAGCAGAGATGAAGGGATGGGAGGTCTGGGAGGTTACATAGGGCCATTTGGCAATGGAGATCCAGGCCCAAGCTCAAACCTATAAGAGGTCAGGGCTCAGGTGAGGTGTGGAGCCATCTCCACCAGTTCCAAACACAGGTAGGTAGGTCCCTGCTCTCCTGGGACAGGTGACTTCATTACAGGGCAGTTTAGGCTGCAACATCAGGGATGCAATCAGCAACTCAGATGGTAATTAAGGAACAAACAGCTGAGGCCAGGTAGTGCCCAACCTCCCCCTGCTGGGCCTCAGTTTCTCTCAGACAGAGAGGCGGCAAAGGTGGAGCTGGATAAACAGGAACCCCACAGCTTTTAAGGAGCCCTCTGGGGTCCCCTGCCTCTCAGAGGTAGAGGCAAGCTCATGCTTACTTCTATGACAACTCCTAGCTTCTCCACAATCCATAGTTAGGATCCAAAGAGGCTAGACAGTCTCTGCCCTGCAGCTAACCTCTATGAAACCTTCCAGCTTTAGCTGGTCTCCAAAGTAAGCCCCAGGGGATACATGCAGAAGCCCACCACCACCTCTAGCAGCTGCTCCCAGATTCCCTTGCCAGAATCTCAAGCAAGAGGGCTCCACCTCCCAGGCCCTGCTCCTTCCTGGAAGGGGATAGCAAAACCTCCACCCGGAACTCCCTCCCAGTACTGAGACTGTTGATGACCAGGACTTAGGCATCTGCTGAAGTCATCACGGAGAGCAAGGGCCAAGAAGTGGACAGAGAACTTCACGGGAGTAGGAGTGTGCATATTTATTTATTTGTGTGCATGACTATATGTACAGGAGCATAAAAATGAACACTGTCCATGTATATGAAAATGTGTGAGTACATTACAACGAGGTATGAATATATGTGTTTGGGCAGATGTACCAGAACATTCTATACATACATGAAAGTATGTGTGAATTCTTAAGTGTGTCTTATAAGAGTGTGTGTGTGAGTGAATAAGAGGTCAATATTATAGTGTAGGTAAACGCAAATGCATATGTCAGTGAACTTGGGTCTGAATGTGATTACATCAGAGAAAATGTTTGGATAGATGTATCAGTGCCTTTATGTATATGCAAGTTTAGGTGTAAACTGCTATGTGTACCTTACATGATTATGTGAACAGGAAAGTGAGCGTGTACAAGTATGTAAAAAGGAGTCTGTAGGAGTGTGAGCAAGTGCAGGAACAGGTAGAGACTTGAGTGGCATGCAGGGTCCCTGGGTGGGTGGGAGCCTGATTTTTTTTTACCCTCTTGAGGGGTGGGGAGAGGTAAGACTCACAATATCTGATTCCTTTGCCCAATCTGTTCCCCTTTTCTTGCCTGTGCTCCATTGAGTCTATCCTCTTTACCCCCACCCAAGTGGATAGGCACTACAACACTGAGAACCACCACGAAGAAGACCAGAATAAGGGAGGAGTTGCTAGGAGCCAGGCAGGAGGTGAGCTGGGTGCAGGGTGCAATCATAGGCCCCTCTGCAGGGCAGGGCAAGGGTGGGGGCTCAGACCACCCCATAAGTCCCATCCCTGAGCAAAGCTGATAAAGTTCCCCCCTCTTGTCCTCCCCACTCTCAGGCACCATTCCGGGGCATGGAAGAACAGTGGGGGAACGGCAGGCACTGTGTGTGCACTTCTCACTTCAGACAGCACAGAGTGACCAGAGCAAAGGGTGGCTGTAGACAGACTCAGAAAGACAGACCCAAAGACAAGAGACAAAGACTCAGAGGCAGAGAGGCACGAGGAGACAGAGGCAGACCTAGTGGGAACCAGAGTCACTTAAGCCACAGAGCCAAGGGTCCCTAAATCCAGAGGGACATGGTGTGGGTCTTGAGAGCCAGGCATCTGGAAAACCAGGCCCAGCCAGTCGGGCTCCTGCTCTTGGAGCCCAAGAGAGAAGGAGGGGCAAGCGAGGCTCCATTTTGAGAAACGCGTTTATGGCTGTGGGAAAAGGGAACCCCTCGTTCTCCCCAGCACTCCCTGAACAATCACTCTGGCATAGGGATGCCTCCCAGTTTAGAGGGCTGGGGGGAGTGAGGTTCAGCCAGGGGCAGAGAGGCATCTGGCCAAGATCCCAGCTCTCACAGACCTCAGTTTGAAGGGCTGCAGAGTTGGGGAAAGTCTCTCCCCCTCCCAAACTCCAAGGACCAGTCAAGCAGGAACAAGTCTGAGTTCCCATTTCGCGACAGGAAGCAGGGAGCCCCCAACCCACCCTTCAGTCCACCCCCCCACCCCCACCCCGCTTTCATGAAGGGGGGGGGCGGCGGTGGAATGTCACCTCCCTACCAGACTGCACCACGAGAAGTTGGGGCGACCCAGCCCTGGCCCCCTCACCTCCGCTGCGTTGCTCCATGCTCAGCCCCGGGCCGCCCCAAGCGCTCCACAAGCGCGTCGCCCGCTCCGGCCCGCGCGCGGCCACTTGGAGCAGCCGGGCTGACGGGGCCCCGCCTCCACCTCCGCCACCGTGGTGCCCCCAGCCCGGGCCAGCCTCCGCCCGGCCAGAGTGGGCGGTGCGGTGCGGAGGAGGGTCCAAGGGGCGTCCCCGCCCTGGGGCGCAGACACGCGCAAGCACCCCACGTCACGCGTGTCCGCCAGGGCGCACGCAGGAGCTGCACGGCAGCGTTCAGGATCCCTCCCTGCGAAGCCGGGTGGACATGTGTTTTGGGGCTCGGAACTTGGCGGGCGGGTCACCCTCTACCCTAGCCTGGCCCCCAGGGCCAGTGGCAGCTGGTCATTGTTCAAGCACAAAGGGCCAAGGCGCGCTAGCGGCCGCCCCTCCCCCTCCGCTTCTCTAGGAGAAGCCTCCCCCCCCCCCCCCCCAGACACTCTCCAGCTTCTTAGTCCAGACAAGAGGCCGAGGGCTAGTTGCCCGCCTTCAACTACCAGCGCCCGGAGCCTGGGCACAAGTCGGGGCCGAGGCCCGGTCGCTGCCTGCCCCACCCCCAACTGGTTGGAGGCGGCACACTTGGATTTGCAGAGGCGGCGCCACCTGGCGGCCAGTTCTGATCACACACCAGTCGCTCCCCACTGTGGGGGTCACCCACTTCACTCCCCAGCACTGGGCCCTGGCCCGCAAGCCCAGGCCTGCCGCTGGCGCGGATCTGTGCTCCACAACTTGCCCTCCGAGTCATTTGTTAGAAGAGGTCATTGCTCGGAGGGGGGCGGCCTCTGGCCCCACCAATCGCTGGGATAAGCGATCCAAACCTACAGTCTAAACCTACACCAGCCTCAAAGCAGACAACATTCCACTGTGTTTCTCAGGGTCACAAATATTTTCACCCTCTCGAAAACAACACAATCTTAACACCCACACGACCTTTCCCACATTCAGTCTCAGGCAGCCACATCACACGGGCTCATCCATCACGTGGTTGCGTGTTTCTCCTTTCCACAATCTTTCAGGCCAACTCACACACGGAGACCCTGGATGCCATACGCCTATTGTGCACCGTCTCTCCCAACTCACAGTCCTTTGCACCCCGTCATAAACTTAAATAGACTTGGGTCTCCTAACCATTATTCACTCATTGACAAGTCTTATTCAGACACTCTGACAACTTCTTAAACACACACATACACACCCCTCAGAAACTACCCCGGATTTTCCCTAAGGGGTCTCGGTGACCTGGTCAGGTCAGCTGATGCGATACCCCTAAGCAAATCCAACCTTCCTCCTCCTACACACGCCCCCACCCCCCATCCCCGGCCTGCCAGAGCCGGCTGGGCCCCAGGAAGGAGCATCCCCCCCCCTTCCAGGCCACAGCCTGGCCGGCTCTCAGCTCTATTTTTAGCTCTATGGAAAGGGTTGTTTTTCTTTCTTTTTCCCTGGAAAGGGAAACAGCCCAACCACCCTGAGGCTCACCCCAGACCCTCAGCCTCACAAGAACAGAATGAATCCCGCTCCCCAGTAAAGACCCCCTCCTCTGGCCTTGCCCCATCCCTGCCTCCAGGGGCACTAAGAGCCTCCTCCCCTTTCTGGCAGCCGGCCCAGAAGCTTAGGCAGCAGCTGGGCTCAGCGTGTGGAGGGGTGGGGGTGGGGCGGGGAGGAAGGCAGGATTGCAGCCCCCTCCTTCATTCCCTGGGGGCGGGGGTGGGGGCTCTTCCTTCTTACTAGAGGGGGTAGGCCCCTTGGGTATTGAGGGGTCATTTACTCTCTAGCATTCCCTGTGGGGATAGGAGGCTCCCACTCTTGCACGGGTGGGCTCTCGGTACCTACTCTTCGAGGAGGAGTTCCCAGATCTGCAAAAGGTGGACGTGGTGGTAGAAAGGGACCCACAGGCAGCTGCCCCTTGGGCTGGGGGTAAGGGACGGGGGCAGCTGTCCACTGCCATCAAAGGCCTCCCTCCGATACCCTCAGGGATGCGGACTTCAGCAATGTGTTTCGGACCTGTAAGGTGAGAAGTCCAAGTAAATAACGCCTTCCAGCCTAATAGTCTCTCGGCCTCCCGTCCACCCTGGCTCCAGGGGGCGTTGTGCTCCTATTTCTAGAAGAGGGCTTATCGCCGCTCCAGGCAGATAATGGAATCAGCCCCGCACCTGACCAAGCAAACTCCCTGGCCTGGTCGCGGTCCTGTGGTGGGGTTAGGGGAGCACAGCCCACCAATCTGCGGAGCAATCACGTGCTCGGCGCCTGTTTACGTCTCGGTTATCACCTGCAGGGAGGCGGCTGGGAAGCAGGAACCTCCGGATGGGTCCCACCCTGCCCGCTCCCGCTGGCGGTCACGGGGAGTCCCCTTTCCCCCACCCACGACTAAATTAGCATCACCCTGCCGGCTGGGGTCGGCGCGGATCGCTCGGACTGCTAGGGTATCCAACAGGGTGCGTCCTTTCCGAACGCACGTGTGTTCATGTGTCCCCAGTGCGTGCGTGGGTCTGTGTACACGCGTGTGTTTAGGTCCGTCGGTTTCTATGTCGCTTTGCTGTTCGGACTCTTCGCCTGCGTCCCACGGAGCAGGGACCCCCACTCCTTCTCACACTAACCTTCAGCTTGCCCAGACTCAGAAAGTTCGCTCCGGAGTGAAGATGTGCGGGAGGTGGGGGTTCCTGCACCCCCACAGCCCTGCCACTCACCTAACACCACCTGCACCGCCGCTCCAGCTCCCCGCCAAGCTCCTGCTCCAGCGCGCCCACTTCGTAAGGGCGAGAACGCCGATCCCCAGCCCGCTCCGGGCTCCGGGCTCCGGGCTCCCGGCACCAGCCTGGCCGGACCTGGTGGAGCGGGGCGGGGCGGGGCGGTTGAGGCCGCGCCCCCCACCCGGGGAGGGGAGTGGTCTTCCCCACACCCCCTCAACAACCCACTCAATACTCAATCCAGAAAGAGCTCCATAGTGGCCGGAGGCTGCCCCTGTGGACTGACTTCATGGCTTTCCACCTGGAGAAGGGAAGGCAGCACGTGACCCAGAGCTAAATTACCTGGCTACCCTAAAGGTATGGGGCTTGACTCTGTCACCCTCCCATGCTCGGTAGAGAGCCCAACCCGATCCATTCTCAACCTATTCCTCAATCAAGGAAAACCCCCGTAAGGCAGGCACAGAAAGCTTGGGTTTAATCAAAACAGCTCCCCCGACCTTTTGGCAACACATACACCTTTGCTTGGGGCTGCCGAAGCAGAATCAACACCGCCCCTTTCCTTGGGGTAGGTGCCTTCCCAGGTGAGCCAGTTGTCAGTCCTGGCCCCCCACAAGGCCTGGTTATGTTTCCCTTAGACTCATAAAGTCCCACCCACAGGCACAAACAGGAAGTTGGCCTGTATTGCAGGGAGGCACCAAGAGCTCCCTCCCTCCCTCCCTGGTACTCAAGGCAGCCTGTGGAAAGGCTCAGTCTACAGGTTTCTGGGCCTTGTTTGCAGCCAAGAGTATTGGGGCTGCAGGACTCAGGGTGAGTTTAGTCTCTTCTCAAACACGTCTAAAGTATGGAAGCTGCCCTTCACAGCTACATGTGACAAATAGACAGTCAATCTGAGGATAAACCTGCAGATCCAACTGGTCACTGCTTGGACAGCCCCTTACTGAGCTCTCAGAGAAATTGTTAAGTTGTTGAACACTGGTGGATTACCAGCCTTATCCCAGAAAACTTGCTTCAAGCATCTCCCCCACCCTTTGCTTTCTTGGCTCCAGGAACTTCTGAAAATACTCTGGGCTACATCTTAATGTGGGGAGTTTAAGGCAGGTATGGAGGGGAATATTTGTATAGGGGATGGGGGCTGCACAGTGTTAGCTTCCCCTCCCCCTCATCATTCTGGTTTGCACTGTGTAGGGGTGTCTTCCAGGAGGGTGGAGCAAGACAAACAAATGTATATCTATCCCTCTATCCCCAAATTCTCAATTCATAGCCTTCACAAAGATCCCCTACTGGAAACCCCTAAATGATTTTCCAACGTATCAGACATTTGTGGAAGACTAAATGTGGAATTCATGTTCTTGTAGGTAGGACTGGTCTGGTACTGTACATCTGGAAAGCATGGCTGACATTCAGTGTTACAGACCCTGGATGAGGCCTAAACCAGCCAACGGCTGGAAATGATTACTGGGGGATTAGGGAGGCCTGGCTCCAGCCAGTCTGGGAGAGACCCCCAAGAAAGCAAACTCTGGAGAAACTACTCCCACCCCCAGGATCTTCCCCAGAGAACAGCCAGCAGCAGCTTTGCTCCAAGGTCTGTTTTTGGAGATGTTTGTGGCCACAGTTCTCAGACTCCAGACCCTTCCACAGGGTCCCAGAAGCCCCCTCTTGGGTTGACTGGAAGACCTTGAAAAGGAAGCTCTGCTTCCATGGAGCAAAAACTTTCCCCCTACTCATAAAAAGGGATTCTTGTTTCCTTACCACCTTTTCAGGCAAATTCAAAGGGAAACTGGAAATTCAGAATACCTGAGGAAGTGAGATGACAAAGTAGCATCATTTAGGAATATTTCTGAGAGGGTCTATGGATCATCTATTTTATAATCTCCTGCAGAGCTTGTTAAAATGAGGACTTCTGTACCCTTCCTCAAACTCCAGAATGTGTGCATAATGGGTGGGGGCAGGAGGGGTGGGGAGAGCAGGGCTTAGGTTCTATATTTTTAAAAAGTCCCCAGGAGTTTTGGCACATATTAACCTGAGAGAGAGTACAGGAGGAGGGAAATGGATAGGGGAGGGGTAGAGATTAGAATATTTTGGGTCTTGAGTCCACATTCATAGATGAGTAACTCACATCACAGAGGGAAGAGGGACAGCTGGTCAGATAGGGCCTGGACATATGGACCACTGACCCACACCTCTGCCAAAAATCTCATGGAGATTCTCAGGGAAGTTAACACAGTACCCTACCCTCCCAGCCCCAGGGCAAGAAGAGATATAAAGGGGAGGTGGATGTGAAGACCTTTTAATGCCCCCCCCCCTTCCACGGGAGCCCACAGCTCAAAATCTCTAAGTGGGGGAGGGGACCCATCCACTCCCAATTCAGAGTCAAGTCCAGTTAGACTGGGGAGACACCTGGTGGACAAATAGGAAAAAGCACAGAAACAAAGGTAATGGAAAGAATTATTATTATTTTTTTTTCAGTAAAACAAGAAAAAGTCTCTTTATAAAAAGTTCTAACTCCAGCTGTTCATCTGAAGTTACATATAATGCAAACAGTGCCCAGGCATTCTAGGCTCATAGCTTCCTATTATGGCTACATGGCCAAGTAATCAAGCAGGAGGAAGCTCCCTTCTCAATTTGAGGCCCTGATATTACAGAGCTAAGCACCTAGGATCAATTTTAATTTTAGAAGGTGCCACCTGATGCCTGACTCAACAAAGCAGGGAGCAGGGGGACTTGCTACCATCATGTCACCTTTTGGCTCCAAAAGCCTAAAAGGATGCAGTTTCAGGAAGGAGTTTCCTATCCCACTCTAGGTTCAGGGGGCCTGACCTCACTATCTTGAATTTGACTTGCTTATTCCCATCTCAGGACTCTGTGCTTTTCTCTGCCTGGATCCCTCTCCCTAGATACTCATATGATCCAATCCTTCTAATTCTTGAGGCCCTAACTACATGCATGCTGCCAACATTTGTAGGCCATTTCATCTATGCTAGCCCATGAGCACCCCATCACATTACTATTTTCTTTATAGTATTTTTACTAACTAAAACTTTTTGTTTACTTGTTCATTGCTTGTCTTGTTTCATCAACTAAAACACTGGTTCTGTGGAAACAGAGACCTTATTTTTCTTTTCAGTGATGTATATTCAGGACCTTGAGGAGAGCCCAGTACACGATGGTTCTTGGAAACAGTAGCTAAATTGAATTTCCTCACTATGAAACCCTGCCCTAGCCTGAAAAGGGCCTATAGCTCAGGACTATAGGACAGAGAAGTCCTAGCAGAAGGCCAAGAAAGTGTCTATGGCCCAGCCTGTCGCGTCAGCTCATTTCAGTGACTGCTCTGGGTTGCCTTCACTTGAAGGCTTAGAGGTTTCTGAGTGGTAGGGATTGGGGCCCTGGCCTGAGTTAAGTCTCAGAGTTTTGGGGCATAGCCCCTTTTTTGCCAGAAGAGGGCTTTTTGACCACTAGTCCATTGTCATCCTTAATCTTCTTGAGCCGGGCTTTGCTCTTTGGAGGGATGGAGAAGGTGAGAGAGTTCTTGTTGAACTCAAGTGGGAAGACACCCACATCTCCATCAAAGCGGTTCTTGGAAACCTGCAGATATCGTTTTCCTGGCCCAGTTACCAGTTTCCTGTCCTGCAGGATCAGAACGTTGTCTGCTTCTTGGCTTGCCTAGGAGACAGGGAGCAGAAAGACGAAAGCCGGAGTTAAGAAGACATGTGAGTGAAACAGAAAAGAAGGCTAAAGGTTTAGGGAATAGTGGCAAGAACTGGAAATGGAAAAGTACTCCCCCATTACTAAAGCTCTTTCAACAAGTGATGCTGGGGCCACTTCAGTCTCCCATTTCCTTCACAGTAAGCTTGCTACTATCTTAGACTTTGTGCTGCTCCCTTGACTTGCAACACCTCTCCTCTACAGTGGGCCACCCTACTCAACCCAGCTTCTCATCATTCAGGTCTCAGTCTAAATGTCATACTTCAGAGAGAACATTCTTATTTCCTGAAGAAAACACCATCATTTCTGCACTTCTGCTGCATTGTTCTCTTTCCAAGACCCTTGTCTATTCCATTGTGGCACAGAGTTTATGCTCCTCACCCTGAATTCCCAGGTGTCCAGCCCAGGCCTGGCATGTAATAGGTACCCAGTGTACCACTGGAATCTTTAGGATTGGGCTGGTCCTGATGCCCAGCAGGCACTCCCATGTACTTGACTGTCTAATACCTAGTCTGCCAAACTACAGCACAATGTTTGTTAACACTTCCTCTGGGAAGTCTCCTCAGGCTGACTCAGATCTCTCCTCTTTGTTCCCCAAATACCTATGCTTCCTATCGTAGCTCTCATCACACTGAGCCACAATCACTATCTCACTGTTTCCCTCACTAGAGGATGGATGTGAGCTCTCAGAGGGCAAAGAACTAACTATTACCAGCCTTTGTATTTCTGGTGTCTTCATGTCATGGCCCCAGAAGCACTGCCTCCTGCCTCTCCTACTACAGTCAAGATAATCTAAGGCTGACTGAGACCTTTCTCTGGCTACATCTGTCCCCTGTACTCTCCAAAGCCTGAGCCCCTTTAAAGTCCACTCACTTTGGCTGAGCCAAAAATGGATGCTGTCTGCAATTCCTTGTCATCATCCTCCTTCCGGGGGTGAATGACCAATGTCACATGGCAGTTGTTGTCTGTTGCAAACTTCCGAAAGGCCCCAACGATGTAGTCTTGAGCTGCAATCCTGTTCCAAAGAGGTTGATGAACAGTCAGAAAGTCAAGAACTTTTTTTGTTTTGTTTTGGTACTGGGTATTGAACCCAGGGGCACTCAACCACTGAACCACATTCTCAGCCCTATTTTTTTAAGACAGGGTCTTCGGGCCCTGTTAAGTTGCTGAGACTCGCTTTGAATCTTCCATCTTCCTGCCTCAGCCTCCTGAGTTGCTGGGATTATAGGTATACGCCACTGCGCCTGACTCAAGAACAGACACATACCCTTAATCCACCCACATCCTCCCACAAAGCACCCCAACTCTACTCTCCACTTCCTCTACCCAAGAACTCACAATCAGGCCCTCATCCATACTTCCTGCTGCCACCCCCCCCAACTCTAAATAATACATACAGGGTGGTATGTACCTGTACACCTCTCAGAAAACAAGAGAGTACAGAGTGTGTACCTAGAGGCCAGCTGCCTCAGAAGACATATCCAAGTTAGACAAGAAGAGGGCATCACCTGTCTGTAGACAGCTGCTCGTGACCCATCATGAACTGCAAGTTGTCGATGACCACATGACAAACATCATAGACATAGACTGCATGTTGCATTGTGTCTATTACAGACCTGGGAAGAAGAAGAGGCAATGAACTCAAGAGTCAATTACAAATAGCCTCCAGACACCTCAGGCAAAACAGCTGGTCTGCAGGCAATTTGTTCTTCCCTTCCATTCTTTGAAAACCCTAAACCTATCTAAGGAGACCCGGAAGTAGTTCCCACTAGAGTTGGAAAGGGAACCAAAGGTGCTAAGTGCTGGGATTTGTCTGGAAAAGCAAAGTGGCTGGGCTATGAGGATCTCACCTGATGCTCTGCTGTCCATGGAAAGTCATGAAATAGAGAGGCAGGTCCTCAAAGCGGTCGGCCCACTCTTCATATTTATCCAGTTGTTCTTCTAGACGCCCCATGGCAAACTGCGTCAGCATGACCCGGACTAGTCTCACATTGCTGATCTCAAAGCTACCCCATAGTGTGTTCACCCCCTGGGTACACAAATCCAGGGCATACTCACTGATGAATGTTGTCTTTCCACTGCCTGTTGGCCCTGTAGTAGAGATGAACACAGTCCTGGGTAAGGAGAAAAGTCCCTTAAATCAAAACACAGATTAGAGCTATAAAGCTAGGAGGGGAAGCCCCCTTCTCAACATTTGGCCTAAACCCAGATTTTTGACACCTGATTCTCTGTCCCTTTAACCCAGTGATTTCTCAGAGGGTTACCTGTGAAGACTGTCAGCTCGCCTTTCCGGTGCCCCTTCAAGAGACGATTGAGGTCTGGAAAGCGGCTCCAGGGGACACCAGCTGCTTGCTCCACGTTTGATATTTCTCCTAGCACCTCTTCCCGAAGCTGCTGGAAGGACACAATAGATTTGTGCCAGGCAGGAAGGGCAGTACGAAGAATACGAGAAAGATTTAAGCCTTGGTTCATGGCCTCAAGGGGACGGGGCTGTTGGTCTCCAGGACGCACCAAAGAGCATCGCTTGGGGTTCAGTTTTCGGGCAAACAACTTGGCAGCTTCCCAGGACCGAAGATCATCCCCTAGCCAGAACACAATCCTTCGGAACTGTTCGAGGTAAGGGAGTAAGGCAGGGGGTAAGCAGATGGTTCCTCGGGGTAGGGCAAGGGTGGGCAGCCCTGTAGACTGGTTCAAGGCCAGGCTGTCCAGCTCACGACTGGTCAGAACCACCTCAACATCTCGACGGCTGATCAGTGGTAATCCAAACAGGTTGTGGTAGGCACCAGGCCGGGGAATAGTGGTCTCCACGTAGTGTACTCCATCTCCCTGGCCTTCAGCCCCTAATAGCTTCAGACCTCGTAATCCTAAATCCCGAGGGGAAAACCAGGGAAAGACCAGACTTCGAGCAGGTCGTAGGTACCGAACACTGAAACGCCTGAGTGTTTCATCTGTCACTTTGGTAAGGCCAAACATCATACGAGCCAACTGGGCTTCCTCTGGGTCAGGCAGCTCCCAGAGTGGTATTGCTCGGTCCCAGATCCTCCGGATCTCCTCAATGTCCTTAGCTTCTGGAGCCTCAGTAAGCAGGGCCCCCTCTCTGGCCCCATCCCCTCGTCCCTCCACGCTTGCTTGGAAGTCTTCCCAGCTCCCCTCTGCTAGGCTAGTCATGCAGAGAAAGCGGCCTGTGGTCTTGTCAATGAACAGACTGAAGGAAGTGGCAGCACTAGTCTGATCCTTGGGCTCTGAGGACCCCACAAAAGGGCTAGGTGCTCGAAGGCAGCTGTAGCCATCCTGAAAGGGGATTCCGTGTGCCCGTAAATACTGCCGAATTTCAGTTGTAGTTAGAGGCAACACTGGTATCTCCAAGGCTGGAAGAGCCTCCTTCCTGTACCTGCGACGAGAAGAGCCTGGGACCAAGCTTCGGGGCAGACCCCTCCGACCCATCCACGCCCCACGCAGGGGCAGCAAGATCCGGAGTGGGTATGCACCTCGGAGGAGGACCCACATTTCTAGTGCAGTAGTAAGTCACTACTTGAGAAGCCTTAAATGCCTGGTTTGGGTGCCTTCATTAGGTCAAACACTAGGGAACACTCCACAGAGTTCACTTTTAGCTTGCTTATCTCCCCTAAAACCTGTCATAACATCCCCCTGAATCTTCCTCTGTGTTTTTACATTGCCACTTCACATCTCTGCCCATCTACATGACCCTTTCACATCTATATGTCCTTCTATAAAGGCTCCCTTACCTCTATCGTCAGTCCTTTATGATTTCTCTCACCTCTGTGACCCTCTGCAGTCCTCGTCGCTACCTATCCGTATCATTTCCTCACCTCTACCACCCCTCCACGCACTCTTTTCGTAGTACTCATCTCTACAGTCACAGCCTTCCGCATCCTTTCTGTGGTCCCTCTGTTTTAGGACCCAGATGGAGACCCTCTTCGCACTCCTTCCCCCTTCACTGGGACCTTCCACACGGCTAGGGCGCTACTCTACGACTCCCGCCAGTCTGAACCCTAAGAACGCGCCCCGCTCCTCTCTCCCGGTGTCTGTCCTCTGCTGTTTCTAGGAGTTCCAAGGCTCCGGCCCCTGGCCCCTCATCTCTCTCCTTCGGCCCACAACGTGGGTCGTTAGCACGCGCCACTCGCGGTAACCTCGGAAGCAAAACTCTCTGGAGCGCTAAGGTCCCCGGAACCGGAAGTTCGTTTTCAGTCCCGCCCCCACTTCCCGCAACTGGGCTCCGCTACCTCCGAGCAGTAGCAATGACTGCGCGCGGGACTCCGAGTCGCTTTCTGACCAGTGTTCTCCACAACGGGCTGGGTCGCTACGTGCAGCAGCTACAGCGTCTCAGTTTTAGCCTCAGCCGAGACGCGCCCTCGTCCCGCGGCGCCAGGTGAGTGCGGGAAAGCGCACGGAGGTGGAGAGGGAGTAAGGATTCCCGGCCGAGGTCGCGCCGGGTCAGGGGTCACCGAGCTCACTCTTCCCGGGTCTCTCAGGGAGTTCGTGGAACGCGAAGTGACCGACTTCGCCCGACGGAACCCAGGGGTCGTAATATATGTGAACTCGAAGCCGTGCTGCGTGCCCAGAGTAGTGGCTGAATACCGTGAGTGGCGCCGGGTTAGGGCTGGATGGCGGGGTCCGAGCTCGGTTCTCTAGCCTCCCCATGCTTGACATCTGACCTGTTTGCTTCCGTCTCCGCCCTGCCAGTTAACGGAGCTGTACGAGAGGAAAGCATCCACTGCAAGTCGGTCGAAGAGATCACGACTCTGGTGCAGAAGCTGGCAGACCAGTCGGGCTTGGACGTGATCCGCATCCGCAAGCCCTTCCACACCGACAATCCTAGTATACAGGGCCAGTGGCACCCCTTCACCAACAAACCGACAACCTTCCTGGGGCTGCGACCCAGGGAGCTCCAGGATCCTGTCCCAGCCCAGGTGCAAGCGCAGTGAAGAAGAGTTGCCCTACCAACTCCAACCCTAGACCTGAGACTGTTGCCCTAGTAAAGTGGTTTTTTCTCTTTTTTTCCACAGTTAGGGGTCAGTGACCTTGTGAACTCTCTAATTCTAATCCAGTTGGCATCCCCAAAACCTGAGATGATAGAACTTTGAAGTGTTGTACAGGGTCTTTGTTTTCTGAAATTCAAATTGATTATACTAATCTCAAAACACAGGGGATTCAGGGCTGGCTTCTGAAGAATCCTTGATGTCCTATTGCCACAACCTTTGAGCTATTCTCCATTGTGACCAGACATTGGGCAAGAAACCTCTTGTGTGATTATGTACAGATTAGAAAACTGAGGTCATTAAACTTATCATCATACTTGAGTTCTTCAAAATGTGTGCATTTTAAAGCATAAGCTGGAGATTTCATTATCCTAAATCCAGAAGCAGAACATATAACCCTGTATCATTAGGATCAAAGGCAATGTTCTAGGCAATTATCTAGATAATTGTTCTAGGCAATTATCTAGGCCTGACTCCTGGAGGGAGTCCTGGGTGATTCTCATACAAGGTTCCCCATAACAAGCTTTCCCTAGTCCCAGCTCCATCCCCACCCCCACCCCCAAGACCCCTCTTTATGCAGCTATGAATCCATGTCATCCCTTGGACCAGTGGATGGGAGGTGCTAGAAAGCTGTTTAGAAGAGCAGGAAGACTGATAAATAAGGAGCATCCCCTGAGCTTAATATTTTTTTCTTTAAAAAATTTTTTTTTTTTTAGTTGTTGACAGACCTTTATTTAGTTATATGTGGTACCGAGAATTCAACCCAGTGCCTCACACATGCTAGGCAAGCGCTCTTCTGAACTACAACCCCAACCCCCCCTTCCCCCAGCTTAATTTAAAAAAGGGAAGCTGTGTGTGGTGGTGCATGCCTATAATCCTAGTGGCTTGGGAGGCTGAGGCAAGAGGCTCACAAGTTCGAGGCTGGCCTCAGGACTTAGTAAGGCCCTAAGCAACTTAGTTACTACTGTCTCAAAAATAAAAATAGCTGGGGATGTAGCTCAGTGGTAAAGTTCCTCTGGGTTCAATCCCAGAACTGCAAAACAAAAAGGCAGGGAATCAGGCATGGGGACGTGTACAGAAAGTAAAAAGTCTGAAAACCCTTGTGTGAATTCTTCAACTGCTGTGATTTTCTTGTTTGTCATGACCTTAAACCACAGTCAATGAATAATGTGAACCTTAATAAAAGGGACTGTGTGCCCACCCAGCACAGCCATGATGGAAGCTAAGGATCTCAGTTTCCTTTGCAAATAATTGTATGGAAAGCAAGGCCAAGCCTGGATGCAAGAACCCCTGTAGCACTCTCTCCATAGGCTCAGAGCCTGTACCCTGAGGACCAGGGCAAGTCAATCTATACCAATCAGACTACTCAGAGATGTGGGGGGAAAAGGATATTTATTAACCAACATTGGGGGAGGAGCTGAGCCCAGGCTCCCCACTCTCACATGCCTATTCCACCCACCTGGGGATGAGTGGGGACATTCCTAAAGAACTGCAGCCGTTCTCACAATAAATACATTCATTGTGGGGTGGAGGTGGGAGAGGCTGGGTGAAGGGCAGTAAAAACCCGTGGGATTCCACGTTCTCAGCTACAAAAATAACAGTCATCCTCACCCAATGGGAATGGGGGAGCTCAGAATTGATTGTCCCATATGGGCCTGAAGACTTCAGAGGCCCCTGGACTCTGAAAGTGTCCCGGTGAGGTAGGACAGGGGTGGGAGCCAAGCATCCAAACTCCCAGCCTCTGCCCTTTGCATAGTTCCAAGAACGGGCTTAGTGTGCCAGGTGAGACATCAGTCCTCTTCTCTCCCTGCTGTGGCTGAGGGGGAGAAAATGCTTGGTCCCCAAAAGGGAAGCTGGCTCATTGAGTGCAGTGTTGGTCACCCGTCCTAGGGAAGGGTCTGCAAAGACAGCTAAATGGGAGGGGGATCTCCCTTTGAAATGTCCATGGACCAAACCTGACAGACACAGGTCCAAGGCAGCAAGGGGAGGCTCAGAGGTGTACGTGGGTGGAAATGTAAGCACATGTGATGTGGGTGTGTTACCACATATGCATAGGGAAAGGACATGCCTAGAGCTCTGTTGCTCTTCGGTGTGACCAAGGGGAGTGGGGAGGCAGACTCACAAGGGCTGCACAGGAAGGCAGAAGAGGGGAATGATGCAGTCTTACCTCCCAGGCTGGCCTGATCCCAAGCTCTTGCCAATGGCATCAACACATTGTGGGGGCGGGGAGGGGGGACTGGGGGAAGATAACTAGACAGGGATGTGACAATTGGAAGGGTACCCCAAATCCAGAAGAAGAGATGAAACACAAGAATGTAGCAGGAGAGGGTAGGGTGGGGTGGGGTGGGGCACTGCAGCCCAGCTGATGAACATTCTTCCATGAGCACATGTGAATGTATGCAGGGCTCAGGTGGCTAGCAGAGGTCTTATCTGGCTTCAGGATGATCTACCAAACAGGGCCATGCAGAGGGTGGTGACATTGAGGCCATCTGGATCTGCAGAGCCCTACCTGGGAGAAAGGAAAGGTTGGGCAGATAACAGAAGCAGAGGATGGAGTAAGTACTCTCCTCCCAAGCATTTAGGTTAAGGGAATAGGAACTGTGTCTGGATCAGCAGAGCACCTGGTCCCCAGGGAGCACCTACCTCTGAGGAGCACCGGTTGGCCTGGGCTGCTCACACATAGGTCTTGGAGACTGAGAAAGGGGCTTAGGCTGGGCCTGACTGGCCAGCCCTACAGAGACATCAAAAAGGTGGGAGAAGGGCATGGAGTAGGGGGTGTGAAGGAGAGTGGCTATGTTGGGGAGGCAGCAGCCCAGCCTGGGGCACACAGGCTGGCTTGGACGAGAATTTGTTCCGGAGGCTGGGCTCAAACAGAGCTCTCATCTAGCTGTTCCACGAGCTGCGTGTGCTTCCTCTTCTCCAAGATGCGGCTGAGTTCCTCAGCAAAGGAGCAGGGCCCTGCTGGCACTCCATTGTTGCTCTGCCTCAGGAGCACATAACTGTTGCCATTCATCCTCCGCAGCCGGCTGGGTAGTGCCACCAGCCCATTGGTCAGCTCAGTCGGTGGTGGTGGAGGTGGTGGGGGCGGTGGAGCTGGGGCACCCTCCCCAGGGATGATCTGGAGGCAGCTGCCCTCCAGGCCCCCAGCCCCCTCCCCATCATCACCCTCATCTTCCTCTCCAGGACATTGGCCTGAGACTGTCTGCAACTGCACAGCAGAGCCCCCTACCCGGCCAGCCCGACCCAGTGAGTATTTCCGTCTGCGTCCTCGTCTGCCTCCCCGAAGACAAGCAACATAGAGGAGGGAGGAGGCCAGGATGAGGCAGAGGCCACCAAGTGCAGCAATGGCTAGCACATAGAGCAGCCTCACGTCTGGTGCCAGCTGTGCCCCAGGCATGGGAGGGGCTTGTGGAGCTGGGGCAGGAGTGGCAGGCCGGACTGTGAGGCTGTAGGAAGCCAGCAGGGTATGGAGGTCATTCTCCTCTGCATAGCAGCTATAGTTTCCACTGTGCTCAGGCTGTGTGTCTGTCACTAGCAGCCCATCCACGCCGACACGGTAGCCATCCTGCCCATCACTTAGACCTTTGCTCCCATTGAGTAGCCACAAAGCACGGGCCAGGTTGGATGGCTGGTCACAAGGCAGAAGGACATCATCACCCCGGAGCACAGAACGGGTCTTCAGTGGTGGTGGTGGCCCTGGGAAGGAGGGTGGAAAAGTCATTACCTACTCATCCCAGGAGGGCATTGGAAATGGCAGGAGTGGCAGGCCGGACTGTGAAGCTGTAGGAAGCCAGCAGGGTACGGAGGCCATTCTCCTCTGCATAGCAGCCATAGTTTCCACTGTGCTCAGGCTGTGTGTCTGTCACTAGCAGCCCATCCACGCCCATACGGTAGCCATTCTGGTGCCAGGATGAGACACTGGTACTAAGCATAGAGTCTAGAACCAGTGACAGCTTACCAAGCCCGTGTGCTTACACTCCCACACGGGTTCCCGTGACCCTTCTCAGGATGCAGGTGGTGCCTGGGCCCATTTGCCTTCTCTTCATGCTCCCATGCTCTCTTGTGATTTCAGTCTCTGCCATCTGCCAGTGACTCCTAATCTCTACCTCCTGCACAGACCTCTCTCTCCTGAGTGCCAGACTTGACTACCATATGTTAGGCATCTCCACATGAAGTCTCTTGGGCACCTAACTAAGGCCAAAGCCTCACTTCCAAACTAAACCAGGTTCTTGCTTTGCATTGCTACCACAATAAATGGTGCCACCAGCTGCTCAGTTTCCTTTGCCTGTCTTTCTTTCCTACCTTTATATCCAGCTCTCATCAGAATCTCTCTGATCTGTTCACTTCTCTCTTTCCACAACTGCCAACCCATTCAGGTCCCCATAGAACCCATTCTCTAAGCAGTAGTTGGGTGATTCGAAAGAACCACAAATCTGATTCATGCCACTCCCCTGCCTATAACTCTTCAGAGTGTCCTGTTGCTTTTCAGGTAAAACCCAGATCCTCAGCATGGTATTGGACCACCTTCTTCTGATGCTCTAACATGCATAGCTCCCTCTGCTCAGGTGTCATTGCCTTACCCCAGGACCTTCACCTACCTGGTTAATTTGTGGGAGACAGCACAGCATAATAATCTAAAGTACAAACTGAATCAGATGCTAGGGGTTAGGTTTAAATTCTGACCTTGCTGCTTAATAGCTGAGTACCTTTAAGCAGTTTACTTATATTTCTTGTACCTGAGGGGTTGTCCCTGAAGGGGATAATAATGGCACTTCTGTCATAGGCGCTGTGAGAATAAGTGTACATAATGATATGTGTTTAGATCAGTGCCTGGCACATACTGAGTACTCAGTACATGTTAGCTATGATCATTCACATCTGTTCTTCCTTCACATGTCACTTCATCTTCCTTGGGGAAATATCTACTACCCTTCTGAATCTTGTCATAGTTATAATTATTAATAATTATCGTTGGTTATTTTTGTGATCATTTGAGTGCTTGCCCCCCCACCACCACCACCACTTGGCTATAAGCTTCAGAAGTGACAAGACACTTGACACTTTCTTTTAATCCCATGCTGGAGATCCATCACAGGATCTCACACATATTGCTCTACTACTGAGCTACATCCCTAGCCTGATACTTGAACCTGTTTCCTTGTTTATAATTTGTTTGAGCTATTGAGCTCTTATTCTGTGCCAGGCTGTGTGCTGGATCATCCTCACTGAAGGCACATAGATGCAGCCACTCATGCACAAACATGGCCATACAAGTGATGGTAAATGGCCAAGAGGACAGGCTCTGCAGCCAGACCCACACAGATCCAAGAGTGTCACTTACCTGTATCCCTGCTGCCTTCACAGCCTCTGTTTCCTCTCTCTATGTCTTGTATCAGTGCTGTCCTGGGGACAGAAGGTCAGGGTTCATGAACAAGGCCAACTGGGCTTTAGTTTCCCCAGTGAAAGGGTTGATGGGGCTGTGAACAAATAACTAGCTCCCACATCCCCTATGACTGCAGGCCTTTCTCCTCCACTTGGGCCACATGCAACCCTCTCCACTTCACCTGCTACTCTGGGACCTGTTGGCTGAGGTGGTGGCTGCCATGCAGGCATGGGTGTTGGGGTTCCAGCCACAGTAAGGGTCCCTTGCTAGGATGCAGTCATAGCAGGAACGGTAGCGGGAGCAGCTGGACAGTGGAAGCTGGATGACTCCACTAGGGGCCCCCACGTAGAGGCTATGCTGGAAGCCAGAGAGGAGAGCTGGTTGGCAACATCCTCCACCCCATTTACAAAACATACACAGCCTCGCCCAGCCTCCCACTCCCCTTGTTTCAGCAAGAACTTTTTGGAGGTCAGAAATCAGAGGTACCTGCATTGGAGAGATGACTAGATTGTCCACAGACTGGGGCTCCCTGAACACTTGTGTCTCTTCGATAATGTGCATCCCAGAGCCCAGGACAATGGCCTTGTGGATCCAGCCATCAGCTGCCGTGGAAAGGGATGAAAGTCAAACCCAAACAATGTGATCTTCCCTCAGCACCCCACAGGAGGCCTGATGGGAACAGCTCAGGAATCATGATGTGGGGAAAAACGATTCAGCAGTAGCAGTGGGAACTCAGTAGAACACTGGGAACTCCCAATAGTCATGGCAGGATGTCTGGGATGTTTAGAAACATTAATGATCAAAGCTAACAGGGACCAGGGATTTGGGTTAGAAGCACCTGTGCCCAGAAAGAGCAGGTCATAGATGGCTCCAGAAGGTGTGGTGACGGGTGTCCCTGTGAGGTGTGTATAGCGCACGTTGCGTTTGAGCAGCAAGGGGCGTCCACGTGTGGGTACCACAGGCCGAGCCATCAGTGGGTGCAACTTCACAAAGTCCAGGACCAGGGATGGCAAGTCTTGGGATGAGTTGTAGCCTCGGCTACGCAATGAATCTGTGATGCACTGGGGTGGGGAATGGGGATGGTGAATCTCAGGACTCTTCTACCTGCCTTCCATAAGGCCAGACCCTCCTCTCCCTCCCAGGGCTCTGGCCCTATGTCTGGGTGCTCACCGAGCCAGGCCGGGGCTCAGGCACCCCACCCTCATAGCGGCCCCAGCGCCGGACACCATCCTGGTATTCCATGTAGGGCCCCGCGAAGACAGCCTGCACCTCAGCCAGGTCATAGCGGCAGATGGCTGAGGCCTCCAAGGTCTTCCTAGGAATGGGACGTAGGGGAAGAGACTGAGTCACACTGAGTGTAGCCTTCCCCAATCCATGTTTAGCTAGCCTGGAGCCACTGTTTCTTTGTCTAGACCTGACTATAGACACTCAGGGCCTATTCCATGGGAGAGTGGCTGCTGTGGCCTCTGGCCCTAGGCTAGCTTGGTGCCTGATGTTCTCATTTTGCAGCCAGTATTCCCCACAATGGACCTAACTCATCCTCACTGACCTCTGCTCCAGCCCAAGTTGTTCCCAGTCAATGCCTCCCCACTGTCCTTGCACTTACCACTGTGTGGTCAGTGTGAAAGTGGCATAGAAGTGTGTGCGGGCGGAGGTGTCAGCATCCAGGCTGCAGACTGCACGCAGTGTCTCATACTGTGGAATGTGACATATGAGACGAGCCTTGAGGAAGGATGTCCACTTCTTCTGCAGGATCTTCTTTCCTCCCAAATCTCCCTGGGGAGGTAGGGGGCAGAGGTTCAAGGACCAGGGTCAGAGATCAAGCCTCTACCCTATGCCCTGATTTCAGCCCTATGTACCTTGCACACACGGGCCACACGGGCCACACGGTGGCTGCTGCGGCTCTGAGTGAAGCTGCTAGAGCCTTCCTCGGCAGCACGCTCCGTGAAGAAGTAGTAAACCTTGTCATCGTCACCCACTGCACTGGCCTTGCTCTCCCGTACCAGCACAGAGAACACAAATTCAGCATCTGTGGGTTGAGCAGTTAAGTGTCTTCTGAGACAGGCTGGGGACCTCTGCCCCACCCTATCCCTCCCTTGACAAGGCACAGGAGTGGAATGAATAGGCTCACCTGGGGACTTGGGGATGGGATGGTCAGCTGCCCAAGGGAGTAAAAATGAAGAAATAGACCCCTACCCCCCTTCATCCTGTGCCTCATCCTCCTAACCATTGAGCCAGTGCATTGGTGCCTCCTCAGTTCTCAGAGAATGTGGGTGGCGGCTCCGGCGGATGTCAGGAATGCTCCGGAATTCATACCGTGTGGCTGTGTAGAGGCCTCCATCTGAGGCAAGGACATGCCAGGAATGAGACATGTCATTTACATCAGGGCACACAACACACGTAGGTTGCAAGTCCTATTGACAAGATCCACTAAATGCCGTCCTTGTGAATGAGGGGCTGGGCAGGGAGGAATGCCTGCTTACCAATGATGAGGCCTGTGAAGCCGCGGGCTGGGTCATAAGGACACTTCTCCTTCCCCTCCTCGAAGCTGGTTGGAAGGGTGAAGGCCTCAGCATCCTAGGGAATGAGGTACCAACAGTCAGTCACAGGACAGGTGTAGGCTGCAGCCCAAGGTTAGACCAGTCTAGGGTCAGCAGTCAGGGCTCAGGTCAGTCATACTCACAATGGCTGCACAGAGGGGCTGGAAGGCATGAGTCCCACATGCATAAAGGTGGGTGGCATTGAGCCGCTGTAGAAACCGGACATGGTTGAAACACTCGGTCTGTGGGATGAGGTAGTGGAGAAGTGTGAGTCCCCTGCTTAGCTAGAGGCCTCCTCCCTTAATCTATTTTAGAGTCTGTCTCTTTCCCCCACTTGCAGGACAAACAGTTCTAAGATGCTCATGGGCCTTTGCATTGCCCAGATTACAAAATATTCCCTGGCACTCTCTGTCCTTAACCTACCAGTGACAAAGCTCTTGGATCACCTAACACCACAGCTTCTCCTGTGTCTCCTGGAGCTCCCTCCACCCCCAGTTCTGGAGCTTCCAGGGCTCCCACCACCCTGAGATGCTTTTTCCCCACTGAACTCCTTCTCAGGCATGTTCCTTGTCCAGGAGTACCCACACCCTGCCTCTCTCTCTCCACCTGCCATCCCTTAGATACATCAAACTCACCTTGTCAGGAGGCAAACTCATCTCCTCCCTAACCTGCATCTTCCCTCCTAAACCTGCTCATCCAGTCTTTCCCACCTCATTCACTGCCTCCATCCTGTTCTCAAGGATGGAGCCAGGAGGCAGGAGTCATCTTCACTGCTTCTCACTCCCTCGCCCCCACATTCAGTCACTCTTCATGATTCATTCTTTGTCCTAAATTGCTCTTGAACTTGGTCCAATTTACCTTATCACCACTGCCCAATTCAAATTACTACCATCATTTCTTTCTTGGACAACTTCAGCAGCCTCCTGACTACCCTCTGCCACTCTTTTTGTTCAATGAATGAGGAATACTTGCATGTAGTATGAAATTTGAAAAGGTATAAGGGGATGTATTGTAATCAGTCTCCCATTTATTCCTGTCTCCCAGGTAGTCTGTGACTGGGGACTGCTACTACCACTGTCTGGAGCTTCCTTCTAGAGATGTTCCACCAATCAACACACTCTTGCTCCTCTCCAACCCAATTCTCAAAGCACATTTCACAAATGTAAACTAGATCATTTCATTGCAGTGGCTCATCAGTGCCCTGAACAGAGTCCCTCAAGCCCCTGGCCCTGCATCACTGGGCCCTGCCCCTTACCCCTGTCTTGGCCTCACTCACTCAATTCTAGCCACACTGGCCTTCTCTGTCTTTCAAATGCCCTAAGCTACCACTCTCTTCACTTCTCTGCCTTGTTAATGATTCTTCCTCCTGTCTGTTGCCCAGGGTTTGAATCTACACAGTCTTCTCTATCTCCTCCCACTCTCTCACCTTGTTGTAGCCCCTGGCATCTGTCCCTTCTCTGTTAGCCTTCTCAGTGCTCTTTCCTCTGACCCATAGGATACTACTCCAGCCTCACCAATGCTTTTCCTGTCTCTAGATTCAGCCTATTTGAGTCTTTCTGGTGTCTGGGCCAGATAAACTTTCCTACAGTGAGCTTACCCTAAGATGTTTACATTTTAAAAGCCATCCCTGCTCTGTCCCAGGACACACACTGCTTTCAATTCTGGGGAGGAATTCTGTGGTCAAATAAGTTTGAAAAACCACAGGTAAAACCTATCTTAGAACCTTAAAGATATTGCTATGCATTGTGGAACTGAACATGCAACACTTTCCAAACAAACTGGATCATTAAACCCCTCTTTTGAAAATTAATATCCCTCAGCACAATGAGAAACAGACTCAGAAGCCTTCCCACTCAAAGTGTTGTATGGGAACTACTGCCTCAGCGTCACCTGGGAGCTTGTCAGAACTATAGAATCCTAGGCCCTTTCCAGACCTACTGATTTAGCATCTGTATTTGTAATATACACAGGTGAATCACATGTAAAGTTTGAGAGCCCTGAGATAAAGTATTAAATGTGAGGGTGCCCATTGTCATAGAATAAAAAACAAAGCCTCTGCTGGGCATTATGGCCTTCCATGACTAGGGTTCTACTTATCTCACTAACCCTGTTATCTACCCACACGGCACCAAGAGGCAGCCTTTTATAGAATCTCCTGGATTCTCCTCTTTAAATTCAGCTGTCCCAGCATCACCCCAGAATCAAGAGTCTCTAGGCCAGTGAAACTTGGGAATGTGTATTTTTAAAAAAAGCTTTCCAGATAGATTCTGTTACATAGTTAGATGCAGGTCCCTTGCAGATACCATGTTTTTAGCCAGATAGGGCTGACATTTCCATAATGCCCCTCCATGGAATAGTGGGTACTAGAGCTAGTCCCCCACCAAAACCTCATTTCTGTCATCTGTAAAATGGGGAAATATTACTTCATAGTTATTTTAGAACTTGAGGAAGATAATAGCTAAGTGAGCACTTACTAGAGGTTACTTCTTATTATCATGATTATAATTTGGAAGTTCAGAGGGGATTAAGATGCCCTGATAGGACAAGCTAATAAGCCACCAGATGTTTGGATTAGAAGGGCTACACCCCAGGTCTGCCACTCCAGCAGCACTCAGTTTTTTTTGTGTGTGTGTGGTTGAAAAGTTGACTTGGGAGTCTGTACCACCTCATCTGTGTCCCTATCAACCCCGGCATCCCCAACTGAGGAGAAGGAAGGAGCTGGAGACAGGGCAGACCACCACATACCTGGTTGTTTTTCCCTTTTTGATGACATTTGCTTTGCATCTCTGGGGAGGCCTCCCACTGGATCTAGCAGGGGTAAAGGGAATGGATAGATGCATTGACAATACCCATTACCCAGAGGGTTCAAGGGAGCTAGAAAAACTGGGATGGGGTGAATAGCAGGAGGAACACTGGATGCAAGGGAGACCTGGGCTGGGAAGGGAAGTGCTGTCCAAAGGGCTATGGAAGTCTGGCAGGGTTCTGGGAAGCTGAGGTCCCTGTGAACAGGATAAGGCTATATGAGGGTGGTCCAAGTTTCAGGGGCTGACCTCTTTGTGAGCCCCATCTCCTATGTCATGGGCACTGAGAGAGAACAGGGCGCCTCGAGCTCCCACCAGCAGCCTTGCAGAGGCCTCCTCCAACAGCAATGTTGAATAGTTCTGGGCTTGGCCCTTGAAGTGCCGGGTCCCGGAGAGCTCTAGGGAGAGCAGAGGCAGTGAGCCCAGTTTGGGGGCTGCCCCCTGCTCCCTGCCCTGGCTGCTGTGGCCTTTGAAGATTGAGGGTCTAACCTTCATAGGAAATGGTCATCCGTGGGGTGGCATCTAGTTCTCGGGAAGGTCGCCGCAAGGAGGGTCCAGGGACAGCTGTTGCTGTGAGGAGGCTCAGGAAGAGGGGCCAAAGCCTCCCCAACATCTTCTTGGGGAGGCCAAGACCAACAAGACCCCCAAGGGGAGCCAGGGCCAGTCACAGGAGGAGATGGGAAACACAGTCACAGGGGTCAAAGTCCAAGAAGGTCACATAGAAGGTCAGGGGACATGAGGCCTTGGGGTCAAGAAGTCATGGGGCCAGGGAGGATCCTGGAATGGGGGGGACATGGAGCCACAGGGTTGTGTGGCCATGGAATCTCAGCTATGGGGTCAGAGGGAAGGGTGGATCACATGCCTTTCTGCATCAAATGCAAACTTCATGGTAATCGGAAGTTGCGGAGTCATAGAGGGTTCGTAGGTTACTGATGGGTCACTTTGCCCCTGATAGCAGGGCTATTCCTGGTTCTCTGAGGTCCGTTTTCTGAAGGAGGGGGGAAAAAAACCAAAAGAGGATAAAAATCTCTTTGATCTGTGGGCAGGTGGAAGATTGTTGGAATTACCCAGTCTTCAGGGACACCAAAGGGTGGAGGTCCAGCTTCCATAGAACTCCTAGGACAGAATTGACTCATTCCTGTTCATCTCTGTTCTGATGCAGGAGGCTAGGATGGGAACTTGCCCTCTTTTTCTGATCCTGGACTCCCTCCAACTCAAACCCCAAGTAACACCCCTTCTCTGGCCAAGTCAGAAGCTCTTCTAGGTCCCCTTTGAGGTGGAATTTGTGTTCTCAAAAGAGAATGCTTCTTCAACAATGGGCAGCTGCTGCCCCTGCTGCCTGCGGGGGTGCCTTATGCAGGAAGGCCTGAACAGAGATGTTTAATGGGCCTTTGTTAATTTTGTCCTGTTTTCCCTTTGTTTTTTCTTTTCCTTGGCCTGAGAGCTCCCTCTGGAATTTCTCTTTAATTAGACACTTCTCCTCCTCAGCATTCTTCTCTGGGGGGTGCACATCTCTGCCCTGCCCATGCGAGTCTGTACTGTACCCTCTGGCTAGGCCTCCACACGTGTCCCTACCTGCTAGCAGGCATTCCACAGGCACAAGGGGGTCAGAACCAGGTATGAGTATATGGGTATCCCTAGCTGCACAGGTATAACATCTGTGCAGGAGACTGTAGTGTGCAAGGCCAGTTAATGGAGACACAAGTAATGTGGATAAGGTGGATGGTGAGATCTCTGAGTTCTTGGCCACCTTCCCTGGCACATCTTGGAGATTATTCCCGTACCTGGATCCTCCCTCAAGCCAACAATCGGGATTGGGGGATAGGCTTTCCCTGGCACCTTTTACAGGTCTCCTGATCTCTGAGGGGGGTCCTTCATTTTCCTGGCCTGGGCTTGGTATGGAGGCGGTTCAACTCACCTCATCTCATCAGATACCCAGAAGCAGGGTCAGAAGGTGCCACTGGCCTCTCCTCTTTCTTCCAGGTCAAATATTAACTATCTGGCCTTGAAGAGAGGGGAGGGATCAAGAGCTGGCTAGAGGATAACAGGAATTTGGAGGGTTTATTCAAAGAGTTAAAGGTCAGCATGGGAGGGGAGAGTGAATATGAGAGGGAGAGGAGAGGGCCTGCAGATCACAGAAAGGGCACTAGTTCCTGATTTGGGGGCTGGGGCATCAGGAAGTTTCAGGCAAGCTTCTCATGCTCCACCCCTCACTGTGGAGGCACACCTGTTTACCTTTGGGGCCTCCTATTTGCTTAGCACAGAAGCGGGGAGCCCTATAGCCAGGAGGGATCAGTCCCTAGGATTGGGCAGAACAAACACACCCCAGGTTAAAGGAACCACTCAGAGTGCAGTACATGGCACATTTATACAGGTTTATCCTGAATCACATGGGTCCAAAGGAAGGTGATGTACATGCACAGGTGTGAGTATACATTCACAGGGAGGGCTATGAACACATGTATTCACAGGAGAGTCATTCACACACTCACACTCACAGGGAGGTTTGTGCACACTTATGTTCACATGGAGAGTCATGGCCATGTGTAGTGATACATTTCACATGTAAGGTTGCATTCATATGCCCATCTATTTTTTGGGGGGGGGTATACCAGGGATTGAACTCAGAGGCACTAGACCATTGAGCCACATCCCCAGCCCTATTTTGCACTTTATTTAGAGACAGGGTTCATTGAGTTGCTTAGCACCTTGCTTTTGCTGAGGCTGGCTTTGAACTTGTGATCTTCCTGCCTCAGCCTCCTGAGCTGCTGGGATTACGGGCATGCACCATTGCACCCAGCAGATGATCAGGGTTCTAAACCGACATATGTGGGCTTATATAAAGGGCTGTATACCTCTTCAACAGGAGAGTCCTGTATAGGTATACACAGGTGTGTAGGGACATGCATACAAACCCATTGAGTCAGGCATACTAATGTTCACAGAAGGGCCAGCTACATGTTGTGTTCACACAATACTCAAACACAATTACAACCATGTAGGGACAAGCACACATGCATACAGGGGTCTGATTCTTGCTGCAGGCTTGGTGGCTAACAGTGTTCATTGGGCTGAGGTGCAGAGCAGAACTGTACCTTCCTTTCCCAAAGTCCCAATTCAAAGGCCAGATTCCAAGTGTGTATTGTGGTTCTGTGTGGGGATGGGGGACATGGGGATGTTGAGGGGAGGCTTCTGGGCTTCTGACCTGGAATGAGTGCATAGGTCAAGGCTACTCTGCAAGGGAGGGAGGAGGTAACTAACCCAGTCAGGAGGAGGTCCTTAGTTTTATCAAAGAGGGATGGAATGAAGTGCAAAACATAGCAGTCTTCCATCTCCATGCATACTGCAGTTCTAGATTTGGGGAATTAAGGATAGAAGTAAGTGGGAGCTCATAGCTCCCACTTAACCTGCTGGGAGGGAGGACAGGCGGGGCTAACCAGACTAGGCGGAGCATTCATACCCCTCCCCCAGTGGCTAAGCGGGTTCAAGGTCTCCAGTTCACACCCCACACTTCACCCTGAGTTCTACAGTTCAGGTTGCCGGTCCCCTGAACTCCGATCACCTTCTCACTATTAGGTACTAAGGTGGAGAGGATTGGGGAAGGATGCCCCCCGCCCCCAACAGGATCAATGGAGGATCGGCCGGCTCTCGACCTTCATCCCAGATGTCCACCTGCCTGTAGGCGGTATCTCCCTCTGCCCAGTAGGATGGCGGTCTCTCCTGGCTAGAGAGAGCCCCTCCCTTGCCACCCCCTCCCTCCACCATTCTGGACAGTCCGTGGTTCTCTCCTTTCGTCAGATCTAACCTCAGTCTCTACTGCTGCAGCTCGAGGACAAGCTCTCCTTCGATCGCGCTGGACGCCGAGAGACGTGACCCAGATCCAGAGGAACACTGTTCGCCACGCGGGTCCCCGCCCCGCTCCGGTCCCAGACTCCGCGGCGGCCGGTCTGCGCCCTGCGCGACCTGAGGCCTGGCCAGTGCCCCTCTAAAGCCTTTATGCAGGACCGGGGGTCTTGGCAGTGAGAAAGGCCCGGCCCAGTTCATAGGGTGGAGTGGACGTGGGGAAGGCTTTGCCCGGCTCCCGACCCCCGGCCCGGGCCTGGCCCCGTCGGCTGCCCGCACTCTCCGCCTTCCTCACCTTTGCGCGTTGGGATCCGGGGCCACAGAGACAGCGACGCGCGGTTCGGCGGCCCCACAGCACCAGCTGCGGGAGGAAGGGGCCGCGGCCAGAGGCGGGGCGGGGGTGGAGGCGGAGCCGGGGGTGGGGCGGGGGCCTGGAGGCGGGCCCACGGGCGGGGTGCGGGGAAGGCCGCTCTCTTCTTTCGCGCCCCCCACCCTAGCACAATGGAGATGGCTTGAAGGTAAGGCTCACAAACAACCTTAGTGCATCTGGCGTCCCAGCTCTTCTAGGCCAAGCGACCTGGGTACCGCCCCCTACTGGGGGGTCTTGCCCAACGCGTTCGCCCTCCACAAGTTTGGCGCCCGCCCGCCTATTCCCTTTAACCCTAGGATCTCTCCCATTTGTCTACTGCAGGTGACCAGGAAATTTTGTCCTTTGAGGTTTTCCCTCTCCGAGAGCCCTCTGTCTGTTTCTAACTTCGACCTTACTTCTTGGGTTCTGTCCCACCCCGCCGCGTGTCCCGGCAATCAGCTTAGGGTACAATAACAGGGTGAGTGTGGGGTGGGGGTTGGAGCTACAGTAGGTGGGGACCAGGCATCCGGGCAGCTCTGAACACAAGGGCCTCCCTCTGCCTGACTGTTCAGCTTGAGGTCTGAGTAGGTGGAGGGGATGAAGTGACAGTTTGATCTGAAGTGCTCCCAGAAAAATGCCCTTTTCTGAATAAATAAATCACAACCTTTTTTTGGGGGTGGGGCGAGTACCTGGGATTGAAATGAGGGGCACTTAACCACTGAACCACATTCCCAGTACTAGGGCCTAGCTAAATTGCTAAAGCTGGCTTTGAACTTGGGATCTTCCTGCCTCAACCTCCTGAGTCGCTGGGATTACAGGCATGTGAAGTCACAATCTTTTGCACTGATTCACTCACCAAATCTTAGCCCTAACTTAGTTTCCCCTCAGAGACTGGGTCACCCAGACACCTGCCTTCCCCTCTAGCTTCTCTTGAACATTATTCTTACTCCAAAGTTTCAGTGCATGTTCCCAAGCAAATATCCTTTCCTTGCCAGGTTTAATCCCTTTCCAGCAGCAATTCAGAAAACCCCCTCAGAATCAATTCCTCAACTCCTTTAACTAGGATGTTTTTCTGCAAACATAGGCCCTGCCTCCTTTCTATTGCCTCAATAAAACCTGAGCTCTGGACATGACCCTGACCAATCCCCTCCCCCACTAAAATCCATGACAACATTGATCTAGGCCCAAGAGAAGGATCAAGTAAAGGGCCACAGGAATGGACTCTTGCATGTGTCCAGGAGTTTGAACAGGATCGAGGTTGCATATTTAACTGAAGGGACCTTGAGAAAGACACTTCATCCTTCTTTCTGGAATCCTTAAAGCTCAAGAGTTTGGTACTTAATCCTATACAATCTCATTGCTTGGAGTGCAGTGTGACTGTAGACTGCTAGACAGCAGGACTCATATCACACTTCCACCCCCACCCCTTAAACTTGTCTACCAGCACTATGAAAACAGGGGGTGTGTGTGTGGCAGGGGGGGGGGGGAGGCGGTGGCTTGGAGAAACACTCATATTAAAAAATGCACACACTTTATAGGGTGCCCAGCTAAATTTTTTTTTAGTAGTACTGAAGATTGAACCCAGGGGCATTCTACCACTGAGCTGCAACCCCAGACCTTTTTAATTTAAGGAGGTCTTACCAAATTGCAGAGGCTGGACTTGAATTTGCAAATCTCTTACTTCAGCCTCTGTAGTAGCTTGGATTACAGGCATGCACCACTGCTCTTGGCTCATTTCTTTCATTGTACCCTCATCTCATCCTGAGGAATTAGTAGTCCCATTTTATAGATGGGAAACAGGCTCTAAGAAGTTAAGGAACTGGCGTTGGAATTCATTCTGCTTATAGAAAGTTCTCAATGAAGACTGGAAAAGTCCGAGAAAGGGTATGCATAGGAAGCCTGGGAATAATTATCACTAGGCAAGGGCAAAAATGTACAAATTGGTCCAGACTGTTTGGGGAGAGTAGGGAGAAGGGAAGGGGCATGCAAGAGGCCAGTGAGTTTGATTTGATGAAACAGGAAGGTATCCTAGAGGGAAATAGAAGGGAAAAGTCAGATCACAGCTTGGAAAAGACCACAGAACATCCTGAAAGAGCTGATGGAGCAAGTGAGGAAGTCAGTAAGACACGGTTAAGAAGGATAAATCTATAGTCCTTATGGGGAACTGGGTTGGAGGGAACAATGGGGTGGGACAGGAAGACTGCCCTCCACAAAGTACTTGGCAGGAGAGAAAGTAAACTCAGGGGCTAAGGGAATTGGTAGTATGGCTCCCAAGTTCTCAGATTCAGTGCTAACTTCATATACCTCAGGAGTGGCAAATAGGCCAAATGGTAGGTTCTGTGTCTCAGCTTCACTGAAGCAAGCTATTCTCTCTTCTCAGGTGTTCCTAATGAAGACTCAAAACTTTACATTTTTTCTTGTTTTTGCTTTTTGCATGCTACTGGGAATTAAACCCAGAGAGAGGTGTTTTTCCATTTAACTCTACCCCCAGATCTTTTTATTTATTTATTTAATGGTGCTGGGGATTAGAACCCAGGGTCTTGTGCATAAAGGCAAGCACTCTACCAGCTGAGCTATATATATCCCCAGCCCCTCAGATCTTTATTTTGATACAGGTCTTCTTGCTAAGTAGCTCAGATTGGCCTCGAACTTGAGATCCTTCTGCTCCAGGCTCCCAACTAGCTGAAATTACAGGCAGGCACCACTGTACCTGGCTAAGATACTTTTTGGTGGGTTCGTGGTGTGTGTGTGGGGGGTGGTAGTGGTGTGTGGTTCCTGATGTTTGAACCCAGGAGTGCTTTACCACTGAGCTATACCCCGGCCCTATTTATTTAAAAAATTTGGAGATAGAGTCTATGTTGTGAAGATGGCCTCAAATTTATAATCCTGCCTCAGCTTGTGTAGTTGCTGGGATTATAGGTACATGCCACCATATCTGGCTAACCTCCCACATTTCTAAAATGAGCAAAATGTGATTTTAGTCTTACTTTCAGTATGGCACTTGCTAAACTGTCATTGGGCAGTTAATTTTAGTTCTTTTTATTGTTGGTACTAGGGATTGATCCCAGGGGCACTTTACCACTGAGCTACATTCCCAGTCCTTTTTTAACTTTTTAAGACAGGCTCCCAAATTGCTGGGATTGCAGGTGTGTGTCACCATATATGGCTACTTCAATACATTTGAAAATGTGGATTCAGACTATAATCCATTTCTTTTTTTCCAACTTAAAACTGTGAACCTAATAAAAGTATTAGATCTGAAGGCAGTTAATGGTGCTTTCTATAGGAAGTATCTTTTGACTTGATTCTTCCATGCAAATCAAGATGATAAAATATGACTGAGGGAAATATTGACAGTATAAAAAACTTGAAATCAAACATTCAAGAAATGAATCCTAACCCAGCCTTAACTCTGTGCCCTGGGACACAAGGCACATTATTCTATTACTCATCCTTGAAATCACCAATCTTGCTACTTGATAGGGTGGCTCTGAGAAGATCCCATTTGGAAACTCTTAAGTACTTTACATATACACAATACAAATATGAATTTTGTTTTTGCTAGGCTACTTTTCACTACTCTGCTGAAAGAAAGTGGCTGATAAGAGTGCTTCTTGCCTTCACCAGATTCTCAGCCACCTGCACATCAGGATTGGTTTGGGTCTAGGCTCAGTTACTCACTGTAGCGGGGATCCTAGGTGAAGGGGGTGGGTATGAACTCCTGAAACTTGAGGCTCCCTGAGGCAGAGAACTTTGGCCTAGTCAGGTTGTCCTGCTTCCTGTCCACTGTGGCAGCATTTCTGTTCCTGCTTTGCCATCTCCATCTCTGGTCTGCCCAGCATTTTCCCTTTAGGAGGTGTGATCTTTATTTTGGCCATTTATACAGCTGAGGTGTTTCTTCAGCAGGGACTGTCACCAGTTCAACAATGCTGTAGTCTCACTGTTCTGTGCCTCAGAAGCCTGTTTTGCCTGCTAAGTTTTCCTCCAAGCCAGTCTTCTTGGAGTCAGACCCAAAGCTGGGCATTCTGGTTTGCCCTCTCTTGACTCCAGCCTAGGGAATGGTTAGCAAGGAAAAGGGAGTATCAGGACATGTCCATGAATGCTGGAAAACCACCACCCACCATCTCTTTCTCAGCTACTTGGCATAAGGAAAGTCAGAAACTTTATTTTTTGGTACTGGTGATTGAACCTGGGGGTGCTTTTTAAAAAATTACTTATTAATTTACTTAGCAGTACTTGAGATTGAACCCAGGGGTGCTCTAACCATTAAGCAACACCCCCAGCTTTTTATTTTTTGAGTCAAGTTCTTGTAAGTTGCTTAGAGCCTTGCTAAATTGCTAAAGCTGGCTTTGAATTTGTGATCCTCCTGCCTCAGCCTCCCAAGTTGCTGGGATTACAGGTGTGTGCCACCATACCTGGCTCTGGGTGTGCTTTACACTACATTCTTAGCCCTTAAAAAACAACTTTTTTTTCCTTGACAAAATGTCTTGCTAACTTGCCCAGGCAGGCCTCAAACTTGTGATCCTCCTGCCTCAGCCTCCTGAGTGGCTAGGATTACAAGTATAGACCATGACACATGGCTTTATTATTAAATTTTTACCAGCAGACAGGGCTAGACAGAGAACCATCTGAAGCTCCCTGAAGTTAAAGGAACAGAGCATACAACTATACTTTCTGGGGATAAAATTCAATCATCAGCACACTCCAGGATATCTGATTAGGAGCAATTTTAATTGTCATCCGAGAAGAGTCTCTTAAGCAAAACAGTGAGAGAGGAATGATTGAGTTCTTCCCATATGCCAGGCACTGTACCGAGCACTTTTCATGCATTAACTCACTTAATCCTTATAAACTCTGAAGTAGACACCAATGTTATTCCTCCTACTAGATGAATAAATAGAACTTGCCCAATATCAAATGGCTAGTGTGGTGAGATTGGGATCTAGGGCTAAGCCTAGGGGCAAGGTCAAGGCCCTTCTCTTATATTGAATAAGGCTGTGCTGTCTACCATTAAGTACTCATAGGAGTGTTTCTGCTTCTGCCTGGTTGTCAACCCCTATCCCTCTAACCCACTGTCAAAAGAAAAATGCAGCATCCTCCAATTCATCTATCAGAAAGGATAATGAAAATACTGGCATTGTTCTGGAACTTGAGGTCTCCTGAGAACAATGCCTACGCCTTCTGAGTTTGTTAGAATAACTTCTCCTATAAGGGGTATTAACCTATGTCTCCCCACAGTTGGCATACCCAGAGCCTTATCTACCTGGTTGGTCAAAGGTAATCCTGAGCCCTGCCTCTGCACTGTAGGGTGTCCCCCTTTTTGGTCCTGTGCTATACAAAATGGCATCTAGGTCAAGGGAATTTTTTCTAGCCCTCTTTGCCCAATAGCTTAAAGTATTTTAACCTAGATACCAGCAGGTAAGATTCCTAAGAGCTATCTGTGTTGTTTGTTACTAAATTCTTACTGGCTCCTTTAAAGTGTCTAACATGTAGTAGGTTCTCAATAGTTGTTAAATGAACACGGCAAATGAGGTAAAAATGAGATTACTGAAACTTCTGTAAAATATACAGAAAGTTATTAACTGGTTATATAAAAGCTTTTGTGTTTTCCAGAAACAGGAGCTAATGAGCTAGAAAACTGGAGAAACCAAAGAGAAAGGAATAAGTTTAAAAACCAGGGGATGAGCAAGGGAATCAACAGGGAATTCCAGATACCAACCCCAAACAAATATTACCAAACACATGTTCAAACTGAGAAAAAGCAGTTTTAATAACACACACATACATTCATAGGACTTTAAACAAGATGTAGTATAAAATCTTAAAAAGAAAAAAAAAATGAACGAAGAGGGAAATCTGCATTTACTACCTAAGAACTGGTGGACTCACTGGCTGACACAACTCTTAAGAAAACAAATGCACAGATAATGAGGTGTACCAACACTGCTGATGAGTGAGAAATAACCACCAAGATCATGCTTAACTGCTCTACATGGCCAGCCACCTGTACCTATTCTTGCCCCCTCAGAGACAAACCAGAAGAATCAACTTCTAATTCTCCAACTCAAGTCACTTGTTAATGGGTCACTTCTCAAAAATTTTATTATTTCTTTAATTTAAAAATTATTCTTAAAGACCCTACACATTATTAGTGGCCAGTCCTCACCAACTATAATCTGTTTTGATAAAAATAAAAATGCAAATGCTCCAACTAAGTCTGGATGATAACATGCCATTACCTATCTTTTACATCTGGGGAGATTTTGTGAAGTAAAAAGCAAGCTACTACTTGCATTTCAAAATGAAAACAAAGCGCCAACCTTCCAAAGGTGACAAAGGCACCACTGCCATCAGGAGACAGACAGCAAATGTACAAATGCTGTTACTTTACTGCTACGTAGATGTGTTTTTTTGCATGAGCCTGTTCACTTAACTAACAGAACTATATTTTCAGCTAACAAGAAAAGCAGGTTAGAAAAGGCAAATGGTTACACACAAAAGCATAAACACAAGTATCTTAATTTTCAGCTTGCAATAAGGGTAATAAGTTTGACATATATATTCAGATAATTAAACAAGGTGATTTTTGGCACAGTAATATTGCCAAACACACCACCACTCAGTGCAAGCTTTGTTTGCCAAGTCCCAAAAGCAGCCTGACATTTTCTGTGCAACGAACATTTTCTCCCTCTCTAACATCCCATTTACTGGGCAACAAGAGGAGGGAGACAAAGCATGGGGACTCGAGGGTGAAGGAAAATACTTTATTTGGGAGAAAAACCATGGGCTACTTGTGCTAAAACAGAATCACAAAATTTCTGAGAACCCAAATGCAAATGCTGACTGGACTATAACCTGGAGACTGAAGATGTCTACCAGAGTCATAAATAAAAGGGCCTAAACTGATGTCTGGCCATTTATTTTAAAGGGACAGATGAAATATTTTTCTTTTAATGGAGAAAGACAAAAATAGAGATTTTTCTTATTGGAACTGCTAAATAAAAATGTATCAAAGTGGTTTTAAATTTGATGAGCAGTTATCTGTTGAAACTGCAATACAAAAGGGTCACTTAAAAAAAAACCTGAATAACCCACTTGTCCCCCACCCCGTCAATGTACACAATTAGAAAATATTTACACACTATAATTACAAGCAATATAAGCAGTATTTTATACTTTGAGATTTTGTACACTTTACACAATGCAAAATGAGAAAAATATGAACACTTATAAAATTACACACAAATAATGTATCTACAAAATATTAAATTACAGAGTGAAAGCCCCCATTGTTGGGCAGATAGATGCCAGAGTTTCATCAAGCTTCTTTCAAATATAACTCTTTGTATCTATCTCTTTAACGTTCAGTTCATAAGTGGCATTTTGTAACAATACCTTTGAGAGGTAGTATCAAGATAATAATAATATTCTTACCAGTAAACTCAACACAGAATAAAACATGTTGGTCTGACTCTTGGAGCCTCATTCAGCCTGGGTTCTTAGAAACTGGATTTATTTAGTCCTGTCTATAAAAATCTCTAACTGCCCAATGCTTGACATGAGCTCAAAAGTTACTGATGCTATTTGAAATGAAATGATAAATTTAAGATAATTTTTTTTCTTTACTCCTAAGCCTCAGTTTAGAGGTAGAAAGTTAGTTCTTAATTAAAACTTAATTTCTCCTCTCAAACCATAAACATCAAGTCCAGTTCCCTTCACTTCCATCATCTTTTCCCCTACAACTAAAGACATGAGAGTGCTCAGAAGAGAGCAAGTCACCCAAGCCAATGTTGAAAGAACAAAAAAATAGTATTCTCTTTCAGGAACAAACCCTACTAAAAGAGACATTCAGTCAACAAAAGAATTTTTGAGTTGGCTAGTAAGAACCTGTTACTATCCAATGGCTTTAAAGGGCCCTTGGGCTAAATACAGCATTGTACGCTTCTACTAACCCTCCACCATTTAAAACCAAAGGATGGCTGTCCAGTGTTTAAGAATTTAGAGCAGCTGTGATTTTTCAAGTGCAACAATTTCAAAATACAAGCACACGAGCACACACATGCATGAGTGTGTGTGTATGTACACACACACACACACACACACACACACACACACACACAGTATCCCAAAGAATAAACACCATCCAGGTCTCTGCCAAAGTAATACACTCATGGAAACAAGGTTTTTGGAAACTTTTCCAGATATTTAAGTTTTTATAATAGAGACTTCAGTAATATGGCTACCAAGGGCCAGACTTCTAAGGTTTAACCAGTATTTAAAAAAAAAAGTGTGTGTGTGTGTGTGTGTATGTATATATATATATATATATATATATATATATATATGCATTTAAAAGCAATTCAAAACAAGCTGCATATGACTATTTTGGCATTTTAAAAACAGAGTCACTACAGCTTAACCTCTTCCTCTTATAGGGATCTGATGACATATCAAACTTCTGATTAATTGTTTAAATGTGTTTTTAAAAATCTTAATAGTGAAGGAAATGCAGGGATTGAAACCTATTGCAGTTTATAGAAGTTACAGAAAAGAACAATGCCTTTGTTACTAAACTCTGTTCTAAGCAATCCCTTTGCATACTAAAATAACAAAGAGGGAAAATTAAACCCAACTGGAACTTGGTCCTGGTTTCTATGTCCAACTCCTCAAGTTGGTCCAAACTCTTTTCTTCCATATTTCTCATGATTTATCCAAGTGCCACAAATACTCCCTACAAGAAGATATTGGCTTGTAATTTAACAGGAGGAATTAATAAGGGCAGGTTTAGATTATGAGGTGCTTCTATCCTTTCCCTCCTTTTGTAAGACTCTGCTCTTTTAAAAGGTCAGTTGCCTTAAAAACTAAGCAGATCACATTTCATATCTGCTTCAGAAATGGCAATTTTTTCATTACCAGCTTCATACAAGATATTCAAGTGGCACATTTGCTGTGTATTTTCTTAGCATTCTGTAGCACTGGAATCCATAGTGATTCTTTTTACTCTTCTTGGAAAGGCTCTTAATGAATTTCTCTTGGTTCATATTTTTGCTGCTATAACTTCTGTTAAGAATCTGGTACCCAGAAGTCATGAAGCTGCCCCTAGAAAAGGAAAAAAAAAAAAAAATGCAGAAGGAAAATTTAATCAAATTATGAATTAACCCTTATATAAAACTACTAATCATCATGGGTTGTGATAAAAATCATGGGTTTTGATAACAAAAGTAATAAAATCTTTATATTATACATTTTTTCTAAAAATTTCAGATAATCAGGTTCAAATGCCACATTTGTGATCTAACAATCAAAAGAAGTATAATGTAAACAGGATATTTTTTCTCACCATTGTACTCATGAAGGGTCATATTTTAGGAGATTATTATGTTAAACTGATTAATATAAGGTTTTGTTATTATTTTCTATTTTAATAACACATCAGCACAGATGGCCAGACTGAAAAAAGTCTACTGAGGGTTAGAAACTGAAACAACAAAGCAGTATAAATTTGCCAGGCATAGTAGTACACCCCTGTAAACTCAGCAGCTTGGGAGGCTGAGGCAGGAGAATTGCAAGTTCAAAGCCAACCTCAGCAAAAGCGAGGCAATAAGCAACTCAGTGAGACTGTGTCTCTAAAAAAAAATACAAAATAGGGCTGGGGATGTGGCTCAGTGGTCAAGTACCCCTGAGTTTAATCCCCAGTAACTGCCCCCCCCAAGCCCAAATAAAACAAAACAAAACAAAAAATACAAAGGTCTGGGAATGTGGCTCAGTATTGAGCACCCCTGAGGTTCAATCCTTAGTACAAAAAAAAGTCAGATTTACTTCTGCTAGCACATGAAGTGAACTATAAACAATGTTTAGGCCCTGGCTACTCAGAGTATAGTCTCTGAACCAGCAGCATTAGTATCAATCTGAGAACTTACTGGAATTGTAGACTATCACAGGTCCCTAATGAATAGACTATCTCAGGTCCCTCAGACCTAATGAATCAGAATCTACATTTCACCAAGTTCCAAGTTGATTCCTATATTAAAACTTTAGAAGTTATCATTTTATTTATTTTTAAAATTTTTTATTATGATTTCTTTGTTGACTCATAAGTTATTTTTTTAAACATTTTATTTTATTTATTTATTTTTAAGTGGTGCTGAGGAGCAAACCCAGTGCCTCGTGCGTGCTAGGCTAGTGCTCTGCTGCTGAACCCCAGCCCCAACTCTTAGAATTATCATTTTAGACAATCCTGTATTAGTTTATAAACAAAAAAGATGGCGAACTGTTGAGCAGATGTGAAGAAAAATGCCAAACTAGGCAAAAACCTCTTTTTTTCTCTTTTTAAAGAGAGTGAGAGAGAGACAGAAAGAGAGAATTTTTTTTTTTTTAAAGAAAGAGTGAGAGTGAGAAAGAGGGAGAGAGAGAGAGAGAACTTTAATATTTATTTTTCAGTATTTGGCGGACACAGCATCTTTGTCTGTATGTGGTGCTGAGGATCGAACCCGGGCCGCACGCATGCCAGGCGAGCGCGCTACCACTTGAGCCACATCCCCAGCCCGAGATAATTTTTTAATATTTATTTTTTAGTTTTCGGCAGACACAACATCTTTCTTTGTATGTGGTGCTGAGGATCAAACCTGGGCCGCACTACTGCTTGAGCCACATCCCCAGCCCCCGAAAACCTCTTTAAATGAGGCCAAAAGCATGAATGACAAAAGGGGGAAAAAAAAAAAAGATATAAACTGGATTCTACAAGTAAAAATGTTTGTGTTATAAATGATACTACCTAGACAATGAAGACAACAGAGGAAACAAAATACTTGTAAATTATCTAATAAAGAAATTCTATCCAGAACACATGGAAAATTCTTACTATTCAACAATAAAGATAAATAAACTATAAACCATTAAAAAACAGGCAGTGAGTGGCTGAGGCTGTAGGTCAGTGGCAGAGCACTTGCCTGGCAAGCGTGAGGCACTGGGTTGGATCCTCAGCACCACATAAAAAATAAACAAAATAAAGGCACCCTGTCCATCTATAACTGCAAAAAAAAAAAAAAAAAAAAGGAAAGTGAGCCTCGCAAAGTAGCACAGGCCGTAATATCAGTGATTTTAAAAACTGAGGCAGGAAGATTGCAAGTTTGAGGCCAGCCTTAGCAACTTTGCAAGACCCTGTGTCAAAATTAAAAATAAAAAGAACTGGGAATGGAGTTCAGTGGTAAAGTACTCCAGGGTTCTATTCCTAAGTACCAAAGGAAAAAAAAAAAAAGGAGCAACAAATCTGAATAGACATTTCTCCAAGGAAGCTGTATACATGGCCAAAAGGCATATTAAAAGATGCTCAACACCATTAGTTGTCAGGAAAATGCAATTAAAACCACAATATTTCACTTCCCACTCCTTGACTATATAGTTTTAATAAAAAAGACAGATAATAATTGGGAAGAATGTGGAGAAACTAGAATCTTCAAACACTCTGGTGGAAATGTAAAATCATGCAGCACTCTGGCAGTTACTTAAAACACTGATCATAGAAACTGAGTTTGGTAGCATGTGCCTATAATCCCAGCATTTTAGGAGGCTGAGGCAGGAGGATTAAGTTCAAGGCCAGCCTCAGCAACTTAGTGAGTTCCTATCTCAAAGTAAAAAATAGCTCAGTGGTAAAGATGGGCTCAATTCTCAGTGCTGCAAGACAAAACAAAACAAAACCCACATATGAAAAATCAAAAAGCTCACAAAAACAAAAAAAGTTGAACATAGAATTACCAAATGATCAGCAATTCTACTCTCAGTTATTTGCTTAAGATGTTTTCATTTGTAAGCATATTCACACAAAAACATATATACAAATGTTCATGGAAACATTATCCATAACAGAAAATAGAAACAATTCAAATGTCCATTTCATAAAATGGACAAGTGATATATCCATATAGTCGAAAACTGTCCATCAATAGAAAGAACATGCATACCACAACATGGATTCACTTATCATTATGTTAGGTGAAAAAAACTAGTCAAAGACCACAGTGTATTTCATGTATAGGAAATGTTCAGAACAGGCAAATCTATACAGACATGTCTAGATCTTAAGGGAGTGAGGAGGGGAATGAGAGTAGTGGGGGAATGGTGAGTGACTGCGAATGGGTATGGAATTTCTTTTCAGGTGACAAAAATGTTCTAAAGTTAGGCTATGATTGTAATGGCATTCACTTCACAACTCTGGATATATTAAAAAGCATTATATACTTTTAAGTGGGTGAAATATATATTGTGTGTATTATATATTTATAGAACTAGTAAGAAAAAAATGTTCCCTAGCTGGGCATGGTGATGCAAGCCTGTAATCCCAGCTAACAGGAGGCCAAGGCAGGATTATTGCAAGTTCAAGGCCAGCCTGGGCAATTTAGTGAGAGTCTATCTCAAAATTAAAAATTAAAAAAAGTAAAAAGGAATGGGGTTATAGTTCAGTGGTAGAGCACTCCTGGGTTCAATTAATAACAAGGGAAATAAATGGGGGTAGGGAGTAATACTTCTTATGAAATAACCTCCATTTGATGTATTCTGAAATGGATTTGGCCACCTCTGAAAATAAATTAATAAACATAATAAAGCAAACAAAAACCATTCATATACAAACAATCTATATTATACTGGCATTTTTAATTTATAGATAATTAGAAGCAAGTCTTCTGTTGAACTCTGTTTCAAAAGTATGAAAAGTACCACTTAGTAAAACTATTAATAAATTGTTTAATAAAATGACACCTGAGTAGGCCGACAGTTCTGAATTATTTCCTGCCATTTTCCATGTATCCTGGCAACCAAGTCTTTCACCTTAAAAATATCAAAGAGGAAAATGTATCAGATCAAAACATCCTAACCTACAATCAATCCATTTACAACTTGATACAAAAGATCTTAGAGCTTTGACAGACCCACACTTGGTTTGATTTTTGTTAAGAGAAAACAAGTTCCTTATCTTTTAGAGGGGCTTTCAAATTACAGTGATCAACAAAATTTTCCTTTATCATCATTAACAAAAATATTGAATGCTTAGAGTTCAATTTTCCTATTAGTGATTAAAGATAATCCAGAAAAACATAAATCCTGCCTTCAAAGGAACTTACATTTTTGATTTGCTGGCTTTATAACAACTAAATAGAGAAACTAAGGGTGGACTGTGTTATAGGGCTCAAGGCTTTAGTTGTTCCCTATCTTACCATCTTCTATTTGAAAGACTCAAGACCACAAAAAACATTTGTCATTTGTTCCTTTCCACATTATCAGAAGACCCAAAATTCACCACTATTCTTCTCCATGTTTTTACAAAGTGCTATGAATCCCCTTCAAATACCTGGTATATTCCTATGTTTAGACGTTTAGCAAAATTCTGCCCCACTAGAAATTCTTGATTAGCTCTTGCCATAACTGCTTGAGAAAAATATTTTAAACAAGGAATTTTACACTGCCTGAAGTAAATTACAACTTCTGCTTTGTTCCCCATCTATAGTTCAGCAAATTAAGTGTCGCCAAAATAAGTTTTCTAGTAGAGGCTTTTGGAGAGGCTTGCAACTCACCAATTTCAGTAGGACCACCTTCTGAAACAATTTCCACAAACCACTGTTGTCAATTCCACTGTAAATAAGAGAAGCCTTGGTACTAATCTATGCTAGGCCCTTGGTTTTAAGAAACATAAAGAATGTCTGTAATCTCAGTGATTTGGGAGGCTGAGGCAGGAGGTGGTCCATGGTAAGCATGTCTGTCAGTAGTGGTCACAACCACCAAGTTCAGAATGTGCTTTGAGATGTAGGGCTTCCCTTCTAAGGCAAAGAGTTATCCCATATGTGTATCTGGAAATCTGAAATGTGTTCTAATTTCTACAATTATATTTCTGTACTTAACTTCAATGCACTAAAGTAAATATATACTATATCCAAATGCGTATTAACCAAATTACTAGCCTTTACAGCTAATTAATGTGAGAGATAAAAGTTACAATGCTGAGAGACAATGACAAGCCAAACACCAGAGGAACAAAAGAATCCACTTTACAAAAACTAAAAGATGATTTGGAAATTAAAAAATCCTTTTAAGTTTTAAAAAAGCATTATTTAATTTTGTTTCAGGAAAAACTCACATAATTAATACTAAAGTTGCTTTCCTACCCTATGGTTCATAAATTTGGTTTTTCTACTATCTTTAAGTATACAAAAACCTTTGAAGAAACAAAACAAAACAAAACAAAACAAAACAACTAGCAGGCTTGAATCATTTCCATTCTACAGCTCAGAATAGGTGACCCAGAGATTTGAAGGGTCAAATGAAATATTCAAAGAATAATAGTTGCCTGGTTGGGTGTAATGCCTGTAATCCCGTGACTTGGGAGGCTGAGGCAGGAGGAATGCAAGTTCAAAGCCAGTCTCAGCAATTTAGCAAGGCCCTAAGCAACTTAGTGAGACCCTGTCTCAAAAAAATAAAATGGGCTGGGGATGTGGCTCAGTGGTTAAGTGCTCCTGGGTTCAATCCCTAATACCAAAAATAACAACAAAAAAACTAGCTAACCTTATTTCTTCTTTAAACAAGTTTTCAACCATTATAAAAATTTTTTTAGATTTTCTTTTTTTTAATTTGTTTTAATAGTTACACATGACAGTACAACGATCTTGACATATTTAAATCAAATGGAGCATTATAAAATTTTATAGCCACTATTTTTTAGTTATATCTTTATTTAAACAATGGTTCAATCCTTGATACTTTGACACCATCTTAAGCATAAGGGCTTTAATATGTACTATGGGAAAAAAACTAAGAAATTCCACTAGAAAGAATTTTTTCTCTTTTGGTATCTGGAGTTTCAGAATAAAAAACAAAATGTATTTGCTTTTGAGATTTTTTTCTCTGTCAATCTAGCTAGAAAAGTACTTAGCAGAAGATGATTTGTTATTAAGAAAGTCTTGGGCTGGGGTTGTAGCTCAGTGGTAGAGTGCTTGCCTTGAATGTGTGAGACACTGGGTTTGATCCTTAGCACAACACAAAAATAAAGGTATTGTGCCCATCTACAGCTAAAAAAAAAAAAAAAAAATTTTTTTAAAAAGAGAAGAATCTTTTATTTATTTATTTTGTAGTGTTGGGAATCTAGAGCCTTGGCATGCTAGGCAAGCGCTCTACCAGAGCATTAAATAAATCCCCTGCCCTTTTTATTGAGGCAGGGCCTTACTAAGTTGCCAAGGCTAACCTCAAACTTGTGATCCTCCTCCTGCCTCAGTCTCCTGAATGACTGGGATTACAGGTGTGCACCACCATGCCCAGCACCTATTACTCTTTTTTTCTAAAAGAGAAGCTTATGTGGTTTTCTTCCTTAAATTTTCTTTCTTTTTTTGATCCTTAGCACCATACAAAAATAAAGGTATTGTGTCCATCTACAACTAAAAAAAAAAAAAAAAAAAATCTAAAAAAATATTTTTTTAAAAAGAGAAGAATCTTTTATTTATTTATTTTGTAGTGTTGGGAATCTAGGACCTTAAATTTATAAAAATCTTTGTTTGGATTGAACCCAGGGGAACTTTACCACTAAGCTACATCCTCAGTCCTTTTCCTTTTTTTATTTTGAGATAGCCTTACTAAATTGCTGAGGCTGGCCTCGAACTTGCAATCCTTCTGCTTCAGGCTCCCAAATTCCTGGGAATTACAGGTGTGTGTCACCATGCTTGGCTTCTGCTTTTAAATATTAATCTAACCAAGACTTAACACAAAAACTAATTTAAAAAAAAACACTTACCTTAGTTCTGTAAAAAAGTCTTGCATCTTCCCTAATATCACATTTAACATGCTTTTCCAAAGCCCCACAGAGTAGCACGAAGTGCTTCTGTACAAGACAAAACAAATGCAAGGGATGAAAACAATTCTTAAGCATTACAAATTAATAAAGAATTAGGTAATTAGAACAATTAAGTTATTAAAAAAAATCTATCATTCTCTAGTTAGCAATTTCTGATGTTAATCATCCAACATAATATCAGTCCTATCAGTGTTACTTCCATGATAACAGGATGGTTGTGGTCTATTGCTTGTTAAATGTAAAAATATACACAATCCACTACTGATGGTGCACACTTGTAATCCCAGTTACTTGGGAGACTGAGGTAGGAGGATCATGAATTTGAGGCCAGCCTAATCAACTTAAATTAAAATAAAAGGAGGACTGGGAATGTAGCTCAGTGGTAAAGCACCCCAGGTTCAATCCCCAGTATCAAAACTGTAATATGTGGATATAATTTGGAAATTAAACCCACTCCTAAAGTGGCATGGCTTAACATCAGTTTAGTGTTGAAGGCAAATATTATTTCTTTTTTTTTTTTTTTATTTTTTAGGTACTGGCAACTAAACCTAGGGGTGCTTAACCACTGAGCCACATCCCCAGCCCTTTTTTGTTGTATTGAGAGACAGGGTCTCACTGAGTTGCTGAAGGTGGCTTTGAACTCAACAATCCTCCTGCTTTAGCCTCCTGATCTGTTGGTATTATAGGCATGCATCACCATGCCCAGCCAAATGTTATTTCTTTTAAAAGAATAGAAAGAAAAAAGAAATGTGAAAAGAGATGAGAAGAAATCAGCTAAAAGCTGCCCAAATGATATCTGGTGACCTTGGTTGTGAATATATTATACTGTTGCCAAGTTATGATGGGTAAACTGTACTCCAACCAACTGAACTAACATTTGTTGACAAATAATTCTTGTTGATATGATATGTTTGCAGGTTACTATCACTCCCCTCTTTTCAGTTAACCTTTATTAAGTATTCTCCTAACTAAAGCGTGCTCATTCATTCTAGCAATAGTTACACCTTTTAAAACACAACCATTAAACATTACCTACCCGTTGTCCAGAAGAAAAAGAATGAGAACAACTAACTTCACCAACTAAATGAAGAAGAATGTAGGTCAGGTAATATGCCTGTTAGAGAAATAAATAAAATTAATACCTAGGAATTAGCTAGCACTGATGTCACTCACAATTTACCCATTAAGAAAGTGGTTTGGGAGGATAAAGAATTTAATCCAGCTAGTAAGAAAGAAAAAGACATGCATTTAAATTAGGCCTTTTAAAGATTTCTAACTCAAGTGCATCCTTCACAACTACCCTAGTACAGAGCTACAAAAATTCCTTCCAGTTTTACATTATCAACAACCATCCTTTTACCTAAATTCTTAGCTCTCAAGTTTACTGAGTTATGTCACGACAGTAATTAAAAGGAAAAAAAAAATCACTTTATGCACTTATGTACTCTTTAAGATTCTAGATACCTGCTTTTCAAGTTCTAAATGAAGACTGTCATCAATAGTGCCATTTGGTTGTTCAGCCCTTTTCTTTAAGACCATTTTCTTCAACAAATCAGAAGGTTTCATTTGCACAAGATATCGATGCAGGACGGATATCTATCAAAAGAAAAAGGAGAGAATGAATAATGCTAAGCAATACAGTTGTTTAGGCTACTTTTCCCTAGTGTTCCCCACTGTTCATTTTGCCTTCTCTAATTTGTCCTCTCTAGCTTATTTTTTTAATAGTCCAGTGATATTCATTTCCTCTTTACTTAAAAGTCCTCAAATACTTAAAATGAGATTTTAAGTTAAAGATTTAGTACTTATAAATAAGGATAAATGTTTAGAAGGCCAAATAACAGAAATAACAAATTTCTTTGTGAAATTATTTGAAAAACAGTGAAGTTCAATTTCTTAGTGGATAGAAATCACTAAATTCTGAAAAGAATCATTATAAAGAGTTAAAAAAAATCTAGACGGTATAATTCAAATATGAATTAGTGCATCTCAGGATTTACTATTATTATTTTTAAATTCAGAATTTTTTTATATCTTTATTTTATTTATTTATTTTATGTGGTGCTGAGGATCGAACCCAAGTACCTCGAACATGTTAGGTGAGTGCTCTGCCGCTGGGCCATAAACCCAGCCCCAGGACTTATTTTTATGTTCTTTTTTACATGGGTGATAAAGGAAAAAGTTGCAACAAACAAAATTAAGAACCTGATAGAGTATATTATACTAACTGCATTCAAACAAGAACCCTTTATTTTTAATTTATCTTTTTTTTAATAGTAGCACTATGTGCCAATAATAGGTTCTCTTTTATGTTTTTTTTTTTAATTGGTGCACTATAATTACACATAACAGTGGGATTTATTGCGACATAATTCTACTTGCAAATTAATTTGATCAATCTCATTCCCTGGTGCCTCCCCTTTCCTTCCTCTCATCCCCCACCCCCCAAATTCCTTCTTCTAGTCTAATGGTCTCCCTTCTATTATTATTTTAACGAGTGCATTATAAACATACATAAAAGTGGGATTCCCTACTGCTATATCTGTACATGGACATAACATAATTTGGTCAATTTTATTCTCCAGTACCTCTTGCATTCCTTCCTCCTTCCCTCTTGATCCCCTTCCTTTGCTCTATTAGTCTCCTGTTAAGAAACTGGATCTTGTTAGGCAAGTACCATGCTAAAGATTACATGAATAGTAACATGACTAAGGGTTTTTGACTTAGGTGTCAATTTCGCTACACTTCACTACCATTACCACATTAAAAAAGAAAAAAGTAGGGACTGGGGATGTGGCTCAAGTGGTAGCGTGCTCACCTAGCATGCATGAGGCACTGGGTTCGATTCTCAGCACCACATACAAATAAAGTAAAGATTGTGTCCACCTAAAGCTTAAAAATAAATTAAAAAAAAAAAAAGAAAAAAGAAAAAAGTAGTACTTATACCTGCAGATTATTGGCATTTGGGACATCTTCATGTTTCTCATCCAAAAGCTTTGAAATTATCACTAGACTGAGGCACTGTCTGAGTTGCCTGAAATTAGAATTTTAAAGTATTTAGAAAGCTGGGCTGGCGACACAGCTCAGTTGGTGGAGTACTTGCCTCATATGTACAAGGCCCCTGGTTCAATCCCCAGCACCACAAAAACAACAACAATAACATTTTAATCAATATCACTTGAGAAACAAATGAATGGGCCAAAAGTTGTTCTAGTTCTAACTGTAAATATAAGCAATGTCTCAAGAGAAGGCTATATAATTCATTCATTTTGTAAAAAAAATTCTTAGTTGTAGTTGGACACAATATCTTTGTTTATTTTTATGTGGTGCTGCAGATGGAACCCAGTGCCTCACATATGTAAGGCAAGTGCTCTACTACTGAGCCACAGCCCCAGCCCTAATTCATTCATTTTTACAGTATTCGTCATCTATTATCAGCTAAACTAAAACTCAAAAGTATCACAGTAAGGTTCAGTGCTGCATTCCTATAATCCGAGCTACTCAGAAGGCTAAGGCAGGCGGATCACAAGTGTGAGGCCAGCCTAGGCAACAAAAAAGTGGCTGGAGATGTAGCACAGTGGTAATGGTGGTAGGAGAGGGGTATGTAGGAGGAGGATTACAGAATGACTTGAATTAAAAATGAGAATCAGCTGGATGTGGTGGTGTATACCAGTAATTCCAGCAACATGGGAGGCTGAGGCAGGAAGATCACAAATTTGAGGCCAGCCTTGGCAATTTACCAAGACCCTACGCAACTTATCAAGACTCTATCTCAAAATAAAAAATACAAAGGGCTGGAGATGTAGCTCAAGTACTCCTGGGTTCAATCCGCAATATAAAAAAAAAACAATCAAAATCAGGTTATAAATGCTTTTACCCTCAACTGAATATGATTAACAATTGGCTCTTATGTAACATTCAAAGAATGGTGATTGAAAATAAAGGACCCCAAAGTATTTCATTATAAACATAAAATTTCTTAATGTTTCATTCTCACTTTTCAATACCTTCCACGTGATGTCCAGTTAGGGACTAGCTGTACCAACCACAGAAGATTATGAGGATGGCTGGAGAGTTCATTTATGCCCAGACAGAGTTCAGGTACCTGAGAAAAAAGAAATGTGCAAGATTTTTTTCCAAACAGAACAGCAGATAATCAAATCTACATCCCTTCCTATTCTAATGGAAGCACTAACAAAATAGAATGCTCAATTTTTGAAAATGCATGGAATCTAGAACCTGCTGAAAGGCATACAACACAGATTCTATACTATCATAAACCAAATGTATTCATCAGAAATTCACTTGGCTTTCATATTCTGTCATAACATATCTTTAAACAGTCCTTATTGGAAGAATAAAGCAATCTAAACACAAATGCCAGTTTCCAAATGTGTATAATGAGAACTGCACAAAATCATATGTTTTTGACCTGGAATTTCTTGCACTTTAGGGATCCTACTCCAGCATTTCATTTTATCTATTTGTTTGGTGGTGGTAGGGTGAGGTGGGAGCTTAACGGGAAATTGAACACAGGGGCATTACCACTGAGTTACATCCCCAGCCCTTTTTATTTCTTGAGACAGGTTCTTGCTAAATTGTTTAGGGCCTTGCTGAGTTGCTGTGGCTGGCCTTGAACTTGCAATCCTCTAATCTCAACCTCCCAAGTCACTAGGATTATAGGCGTGCACCACTATGCCCAGCTTCAAGTATTTTTGAAAGCCTAACAGTTGCCAGGTACAGTGGCATACACAGCTTGGGAGGCTGAGGCAGGAGGACTGCAAGTTCAAAGCCAGCCTCAGTAACTTAGCAAGGCCCTAAGCAACTTAGCAGGACCCTGCCTCAAAAAAAAAAAAAAAAAAAAAAAAAAAAAAAAAAAAAAAAAGAAAGAAAGAAAGAAAGAAAGAAAGAAAGAAAAAGAAAAGAGCTGGGGATATGGCTCCGCGGTGAAGCACCCCTGGGTTCAATCCCAGGTACCAAAGGGGAAGAAAAAAACCTAATAGTTGGTTCAGAATAATCTTATAAGTAGGGGAATTGTGGGGTGGGAGTAACAGTAAACAACACTGATTGTGTTTTGATAATTTTTGAAGCTGGCTAGTAGCTACTTAAGAGTTTATTACACTCTCCCTACTATTGTGTTTTTAATTTTCCATAAAAAGTGGTGGAAAAATTTAAAAGTTCTATATAAAAATTGTACATGGCTACTCCACATGGCTACTCAAGTTCAACTTCAATTCTAGCCTTAAGTATGAATTATTCCCTAATTTTACTTAGGTCTCTTTGCTCAAAGGTCACTTCAGAAAGGTCTTCCCCTGACTGCCTCATATGAAATAACCTGGCATCCATATCTTTCCACTCTCTCTACCCACGTCCTGCTTTTAATTTGCAACACTTAATTACAACCTGATATGTTATTTCAATCTATCTTTACTTATCATTTAACTCTGAGTAGGATGAAAACTTCATGAAGGCAAGGGCATTGTCTTTTCCACAACTGGGTTTCTAGCACCTATCATATGAATACCTGTCCATAGTAAATCCTCAATAAATACATCTCTGTTGAATGAATAGCTGCAGTTTTAGAAAATAAATATTTTAAATTTATATAATACAGGTTCCAGGAAACATAGCCCCTTCCACAGTCTCTTTTCCACTTGTTAAAGATTTTAACTGAGCTTAGGAACAATTTTAATTCTGTATGCACTATGAAAGTCAAATTGTGATGCTATTCAAAAGACCAATACTCAAGTTTTAAGTAATGTTACCTTTGTGTTCCAATCTCTGATATTCTTCATCAGGTTTATCAGGAGGCTCTGAAAGTCAACTAGAGGAATCTGTTTCAGCTGTTTTTCCAAACTCATTTTAAACAACATCAAAATCAGCAACATTATTTCACGGTCTTGGTAACCTTCTGGATGTATGGATGTACACAAGCCTAAAAACTTTTTGACACAAATGCAGACAAAGCAACTTAAGAAGGTTTATTTTACTTGATGAATTTTAATTGTAAAATCTTTTTAGCAAAAGAGAAATCTACATAAAACAAGTATCAGATATCCAGAAAAGGGGGCCCAGAAATGCTCTTCTTGCTAATAAGCTGAATTAAATGGTAAATATTTTTTCTTTCAAGATTCTGTTAATGGGAGCTGGGGATGTGGCTCAAGCGGTAGTGTGCTCGACTGGCATACGTGCAGCCCGGTTCAATCCTCAGCACCACATACAAACAAAGATGTTGTGTCCGACGAAAACTAAAAAATAAATATTAAAAAATTCTCTCTCTCTCTCTAAAAAAAGATTTAAAGATTTTAAAGATTCTGTTAATGGTTCAGTATCACTGATTTGACATTTGATTCAGCCATGAAAATGTTTTACAGTTATTATTATTATTATTTTTTCGGTGCTGGGGATTGAACTCAGGGGCACTTGACCACTGAGCCACCACCTCCCCAGCCCGTTTTGTATTTTATTTAGAGACAGGGTCTCACTGAGTTGCTCAGCACCTCGCTTTTGCTAAGGCTGGCTTTTAACTTGCAATCCTCTTGCCTTAGTCTCCCAAGCCACTGGGATTATAAGTATGTGCCACCATGCCCAGCTAACAGTTATTATTCTTGATCACTAAATTATACTGAGACACTTTGGTCTTTACATACCCCAATTCCAAAAAGGAATTGGTCTCAAAACTACTTTAATGATGTAACACTGACCTAAAGTTCCCTTCTGCTCTTAATATTTAAACAAAAATAAAAACAGCAAAAACCCACCTTCAATAAAAGATTAATTATTGCTAAGAAATTTTATTAGGTAAGAAACTATTTTTTTCCTTTCTCTTTTCTTTTGGTTACTATTAACCATCTAGCTCTGTCTGCTAAGGACATATACACACACAAACTCTTTTTTCCTACCTTAACCACATTTAAAATGTTGGTTTCAGGAAGAGTTGAAAAAATTGGCTTATAAGATGAATCTTCACTTCCTTTCTCCCCCAATGTTGTCTGTGTTTCAGAACTGTTGAGAAGTGAATAAAGTAATGTGAAATTAGGCAGAAAAATGATTACTCATTTTAAGAAATACTGAACACTACTTAAAAAAAAAAAGTTGTTCAAGATGCCCAGTTTAACTTTTTTCTTAAAATTACACTCTAGTGAGAAATAATTCACATACAGTAAAAGGAATGTACCTATTTAAAGTTTTGATGAGTGTGTATACTAATATAATCATCAATCAAATCAAGAAATAGAACATTTCTATGATTCCCCAAGGTCCCTTCATGCCAGAAACAAGTCAATCTGCTATTCCCCATTGGTAGCAAACACTAATCTGAGTTCCATCTCTGCATTAGTTTTCCTTTGAACCAGTTACTTTTTACTAGGTACTATCCTCAATGCTCTTGGTGTCAGAAAGCTATGTAAGGAGGTGGCTTTGATGACAAAATTTTAAATGCCTAAAGAAACTGCCACAGTGATATGAAGAAATAATTCTTAACGCTTTCCAATTTGGGTTGAAGTTGTCAGTAAAGGTTCATGGAAGAGGAGATGCATGAACTTGGTTTTTGAAAGATATTTTTAATTTTTTGAAAAAATATGTATTCATATGTTTAAAAAAAATCAAAACATATCAAGGCACAGTACTCTGTGAAAAATGTTCTCCCATCCTAGCTCCTTTTCACCACCCATTTGCTCAATTACTATTAGTGTTAGTCCCTTCCTTCCAGAAGCATTTTTTATTAACAAGAATGAGTTAGGCAGGATTGGGCATGCCAGTTAATACTCAGGCAGCTGAGGCAGGAGAACTGCAAACTTACAGCCAGAATGAATAATTTAAGGAGACCTTGTCTCAAAAGGAAAAGGGCTAGATGCATAGTTCCACGGTATGGCACTTCCCTAGCAAGCCTGAGGCTTTGGGTTCAATCCCCAGAACTGTGCGCATGCATACATACACACACACACACACACACACACACACACACACACACACACACACAAATAAGAATATATATCCTCTTGCAGTGTAAGAAATACATCTGGTCTTTGAACCCAGGCACAGAACTCCTAAAACCCTAGAATTTCTGACAGGGGTCAAAAGAACCTCTTTTGTTAAATCTCCTTCAACCATAACTGAGTTCATGCTAATGAGATGACTACTATAGGATGGGTTCTACTGCCAACCTGTGATGAGAGGGTTAAAACTTTGAGCCCACCCAGAGGGGCCAGAGATCAGGTTAATTATCAAGTGGCCACTGCTTTAGTCAATCATCTTTATGTAATAGAAAGTCCATAAAACCCCTAAAGTTTGGAAATCTTCTGGATTAGTTAACACTGACAGATGATGGGAGGGGTGGTAGACTTGGACGGCATGGGATGTTGCAGGCATACTCTCCTCAAGCCTTGACCTAGGCTTCTCTCCCATTTGGCTGTTCCTGAGTTGTATCATTTACAATAAATTGGTAATAGTAAATAAACTGTTTTCCCAAGTTCTGTGAGCTATTCAATAATTTTATTGAACCTAAAGTGGGGACTATAGGACTTCCCAATTTATAGCTCACTGGTCAGAAGTACGGGAGATCCAGATTTGTGACAGGCATAAGTGGGGACAGTCTTGTGGGCCTGAGCCTTTCACTGGAGTCCACACTAACTCTGCTCCAGAATCAAATTAAACCATAGGACACCTGGTTGGGGTCTATAGAAAACTGGAGAATTAAAATGTGTGGAAAACCCATACAACTAGTGTCAGAAATGTTTTCTGGTACTGAGTATTGAACCAGGGATGCATTACCACTGAGCTACCTCCCTAGTCCTTTTCACTTTGTTTATTCATTTTTTGTGGTATTAGGGATTTAATCCAGGGGCACTCTACCATTGAGCTATATTTCCATCCTTTTTTATTTTGAGACAGGGTTTTCTTAAGTTGCTGAGGCTGGCCTCAAATTTGCAATTCTCCTGCTTCAGCCTCCCCAGTAACTGTGACTATAGACATGCACCACCACACCGGAAAAAAAACTCTCTCTCTTTTTTTTGGTACTGGGATTAAACCTAGGGCACTTAACCACTGAACCACATCTGTAGCCCTTTTTATTTTTTATTTTGAGTCAGGGTCTCACTAAATTGCTTAGTCTTGCTAAGATGCTGAGGCTGGCCTTGAATTCGCAATCCTCCTGCTTCGGCCAGTGATGGGATTACAGAAGTATACCACTGCACCTGGCAATAACTTTCTTATTCTTTTTTTTTTTTTTAAGTTTTAAGTGGACACAATATCTGTATTTTACATTTCTTATGTGGTGCTGAGGATCAAACCCAGTGCCTCGTGCATGCTAGGCGAGCACTCTACCATTGAGCCACAACTCCAGGCCCAATTTTCTTATTCTTAAAAATAGCAGTTTAGGCTAATGTGGTGGCACTTCGTACGATATTAGTGTCAGCAACTTAGCTAGACCCTCAGTAAATTAGCAGGACCATATCTCTTTTTTTTTTTTTTTAAAGAGAGAGTGAGAGAGGAGAGAGAGAGAGAGAGAGTGAGAGAGGAGAGAGAGAGAGAGAATTTTTAATATTTATTTTTTAGTTCTCGGCGGACACAACATCTTTGTTGGTATGTGGTGCTGAGGATCGAACCTGGGCCGCACGCATGCCAGGCGAGCGCGCTACCGCTTGAGCCACATCCCCAGCCAGGACCATATCTCAAATAAAAAAAAAAAAAATAAAAATGATTGGGGAATATAGTTCAGTGACAAAGTGCTCCTGGGTTCAATTCCCTTTACAAAACAAAAGGAAACAGAGCAAAACCCTACTTAGAAGTCCCTTGCGCCCCTTCCTAGCTGTATAAACCGGGGGCAAGTTAACCTTAACCTTAATATTAACCTTTCTGTACCTTAATATTAACCTTTCTGTGCCCCACTTACTCAAAATGGGAATGAAATACTATAAATATTTGCAGTTACTATTAAGTGAGATATTATGTTCAGACCTTAGAATAATGTATGGCATATAGCAAAAACCACGTAAGGGCTAAAAACTATGATGTGGAGGGAAAAGGAGTAGACCAATTAGCTTAGAACAAAAGTCTGAGAGCAAAACAGAAAATAGGTCAGAGTAAAATTGCAAAATCTTAAATATGGGATGCGAAAGGGAGAGAAAATTGTTTCTAACAGTGAAACTAATATCTTGGAGGTAGAAAGATGGTAGAGAATAGGAAATTTCACCAGGCTAGGCATGAAAAAGAAAATCCGAATTAGAAAACTGATACTGGGAATAAAAAGGAAGAAATAGTTATGAGATAAGGAGGAGGAGGAGGAACACAGGAATGTGAGAATTGAACTGAAACAAATTTGGATGTACTTAGTACTCAAAGTCTGTGTATAGGAAGAGGTACAAAGGAAATACAAGCTACATGGCCAAGCAGATGACAATGATGGTCAAGAAAAGAAATGTACCAGTATCCCTGATATATCCCTGAGTATCTAACAATCTACAAACATTTTATCTAACAATCTACAAAAGTTTTTATGTCAACAGGATTCAGACTCATTCTCATGTTATTAAACAGACATTTCATTACATTGCTGTCATTTCTATGCCACCCTTTTACTGACCTGTTCCCAATCTTTACTCAGTGAAGCAACAGTGCTACAGCCACAACTTCCCTGTCCAATCATTAAACCTAAATGATGCAACTTTTCAATTTTAAGTAACTAACAAAACATTGTTTGATTTTGCCAAATATTATTTGCATTATTATGTATTGAAGGAATCACTATGTATCTTTAATTTGTTGTTTATTTCAACTACTGTATATACTTTCAACAGTTAAGAAAAACTCAAATCTATTGCATACAACATAAAAAATTACCAGAGAGTTCATTAAAATGTTAACTAATAAAGTAGTTGGTATTTTAAATGTTTATATTATGCAGAAATATAAGGTAAATTTTTTATTATAGATGTTTAAGAGTATTCTAGTTATATGTGGGAGAAATGTGGGGTTTTTGCATGGGCTGCAAAGGCATTAAGTTTTTTATTTAAAGTGATGAAACAGGTCTGGGGGTGTAGTTCAGTAGTAGAACACTTGCCTAGCATGTGTGAGACCCTGGGTTCAATCCCTAGCATCACAAAGGTGGGTAAAAGTGGAGTATAACCTCCATTTAAAAATTTGCTATCCAACATATATTCAGATATAAATGACATCTGAGGATGCAAGATGAAAAAAGAACCTAAGAAATGAAGAATTTTTTGGACATGCCAAATTATAATAGTTTGCATTTTTCTCTTAAGTGAAGCTGAATATATTTTCTTTTTCTTTCTTTCTTTTTAAAATTATTTTTTAGTTGTAGTTGGACACAATATCTTTATTATTTTATTTATTTTTATGTGGTACTGAGGATCAAACCCAGGCCTTTGCGTGAATATATTTTCATAATATTTAAGAATTGCTCTTATATCCTTTTCTGTAAGTTTTTCATTTCCTTTGCCACTTTCCTAATAGGTTATTTATCTTTTTCTTGCTGATTTGACATTAAGTTTCATATACACAGCTTCTCATACACACACACACTTTTTACCTCCCTCTCCATTTTGAGGTTTTTCTTTCATATTGTTTATAATGATTTTGCATGCAGATTTTTTCAAATGTGGTCAAATAAGTTAATATTTCTTTTTATGGAAGGTATTATATAAAACCATCTTCCTCTCTTCAAAGATTATAAAAAAAATCCTGCCAGTTTCTTCTATTACTTTTATGTTTTCATTGTACACATTTAAAATCTTTGATCTGTAACTTTGAGTTATAAATCTAAATTTTCTTCCAGGCAGCTAGTAGGTTTTCCAGATATAGGATAATACTGGATATTGAAGAGCTCACTCTTTTTGGACTTCTCTATTTTGTTCCACTGATGGAACTTTTGTATCCTCCCAATTTGTAATATACTGCTTTATGATCTTCTTGGGCCAGTTCTGCCTCATAATTTTTAACAGAAAAGTCAGGTCATTGGAGAGGCCAAACAGATTACAGGAAGAAAGAAGAAAGTTAAGCTACAGCAAAATATCTAATGTGAATATTTGCAATTACAAAGCAGGAAGCAAATTTGTGTTCTAGAAGACTATGGTACAATGATTGTTTGGGCCCAAGAGGATATCTGGCCAGGAAAAGGTCAAAATGGCTGAAATTGTAAAGCCATAGAAAGGAATAGGTACAAAGGAAATATAAGCTACATGGTCAAGCAGATGACAATGAATCAGGCTTCTTCCTCCCAAAAAACATTTGCTGCACTGTGCTATCCCCTCCTCTCTCAGGATCCCACCCAACAGTTTTTTCAGGCTGAGTTGCCTGCTCCTGCCTTAACAGGGTGCTTGCTCAGGAGAATAGGTTTGGGAGTTGCCCAGGGCTCTTGTTCTTAATTTATCATAGATCTTGGAGAACTTGTCACACATGGGCTGCTTTGTTGCTAGTTGTTCTGACAAAGAAAAATCCCCAAAGCATTCACATGCAAAGTCTGAGCTTCCCCAATCATTCAAACAGCCTTATTCAATACCCTCATAAGTCTGAGATCTTGCAGCAGCTGAACTCTAGTTAAAGCTGCAAAGTTCACAAAATCATTATGGAAACCAGAATGAGACAATGCAGTTAAAGAAATCCCAGCAGTTAATCTCAATCTGTCTTCCCCCAGTTTACAATAAACTCTCATTTACATGATGTGGGATATAGAAAGCTATACTGGAGCAAGCTGGGTCTTATGCTGAATTTGCCATAAAATACCAAGGGAATCAAGGGGTAGAATTGATTTCATTTTTAAAAAAGCCTCAAGTTATTCTATTACAAAGGAACATGGCGAATAGGTAGGAAACAGATTCCCCATTATGAGTTCTGATGGCTTCTGCAAGGATCATAGAGATGTCTATCACCTGTATTTTAGAGCAATGCTTCATCTTGTCCTCCTGAGGTATGGTATTGGTAACCACTACTGCTTCAAAACATGCATTATTGATTCGAGAAATGGCTGGGCCAGAAAAGATTCCATGAGTCAAGACAGCATAAACTCTGGTCACTCCAGCTGAGAGAAGTTTGTCAGCTTCATGGCAAGTTGTGCCACATGTGTCAGCCATGTCATCCACAAGGACAGCCACTCAATCCTTCACATCTCCCACTAGCACCATGCGGTCCACTTCTTCTTCTGTTATTTGTGAATCAAGGCAAAGTCCACAATCAACCTGTCTGCAATGGAGGTCACTCTCTTGGCTCCACCAGCATCAGGTGACACAACAGTGCAATTCCTCCACTCAGAGATATTCTCCCTAATCCACTTCAGGACAGCTGGCTCTACATACAGATTGTCCACTGCGATATCAAAAAAGTCCTGAATTTGAGAAGCATGCAGATCCATGGTGATAATATGATCTGCACTAGTTACAGACAGCATATTTGCAACAAGCTTAGCTGAGATTGGTGCCCAGCTCTTTTCCTTCTTATTCTGCCGAGTGTAAGGGAAACATGGGATGTCTGCAGTAACCTGGCTGGCTGAAGCAATTTTGCAGGCATTAATCACGATCAAAAGCTCCATTTGATTGTCATTGATTTCACCACAACCACTTTGAATGATGTAGACATCTTCTCCATGTACACTTTCACCAATTTCCATAGAGGTCTCCTGGTTGCTGAATTTCTTAGTCACCACCTTGCCTAGCTCCAGGCCCAAGTGGTCAGCAATTTTCTGGGTAAGTCCTGATGAGAGCTGCCACTGAAGATTTTGATATTCAGCATCTTGGGCAATTATCCTAGGCACTCATCGCTCAGCGATCACTGCTGCTGCGGAGACCAGAACCGAAGTCGGCCCAAAGACTTAATACTGACCACTTCGCATTGCTACTCCGCCATCTTCAGGATCTCATTATAAATAATGTGTAATTTTCATATTAGAACTATGACAGGCTTTCCCCTAAAGTCCTTTTTGTCCTTTAGTAATGTTTTACCTACACACAAGCGCACACACACACACACACACACACACACACTCTCTCTCTCTCTCTCTTCCAGTTGAGTTTATTCCTAGGTATTTCTTTAAAAAAAAATTACTGTCAATGGAAATTTTAATTAAAAAATTTACTGTCTTACCTTTCAGTGTTATCATTTAAATTAGCTGCAGATCAGCTATCGAACGGTTATTGGTTTTTCATAAATCCTGTATGCTGGCACCCATATCAAATTCTATTTTTCATCGATTTTCAACTGATTATACAATTCTATGTATGGATTAAATCACTTATCAAATAAATGATTTATCATCAACTTCTTTCTGATTTTTATATGCTATTTCTTTCCTCTTGCCAATGACTTTGGTCAATATCTACAAAACAATGAGTAATCTTACTTTTTTGGGGGGTGGGGCTGCTGGGGGTTGAACGCAGGGGTTCTTTATCACTGAACTATATCCCCAGACCTTTTCATTTTATTTTGAGACAGGGTCTCACTAAGTTCCCAAGGCTGGCCTTGAACTAGTGATCCTTTTACCTCAGCATACCCAGTCACTGGGATTATAGATATGTGCCACCACCACACCACACCTGGATTTAAAAAACCTTTTTATGGGAGCCGAGTGTGGTGGCATGCACCTGTAATCCCAGTGACTTGGGAGGCTGAGGCAAGAAGATTACAAGTTTGAAGCCAGCCTCAGCAACTCAGTGAGACCCTGTTTCAAAACAAAAAAATAGGAAGAGCTGAGAATGTGGCTCAGTGGTTAAGCACCCCTGGGTTCAATTCCTAGTATCAAAAAAAAAAACAAACAAAAAACAAAAAAACAAAAAAACCCCAGAAAAACCACAACATTTTATGGAGATGTTTCTATCATTTCCCTGTTAAACATGATAATGACTTTTAGATTAAGACAGATGTTAAAAATGTATCTATTTTAAGATTGATCTCAACTCTAAGAGATTCCTTTAAAATAATAAAGAACAATACTGAACTCATTAAACCAATATCAATTGTTATTTTATGTAACTTATTTTAAAATGTTGTTTGGGGAGTTAATTATGAAAAGGAAACTTACACTAGATTGTCTTCATTAAAGTCTGGTTGAAGATTCTCCAGAGGAAACAAAGATCTAAAATCAATCCCCATATTGAAAAACACAGCTGCTATATCAGACAATGATGGGATCCAAGGCCAAATTGGTGAGTCACTGAAAGTATCTGGTTAACAGAAGAAAATATTTTATTCCAAATCACTGGTCTACAAACCCCATATTTGCAAAATGATAGCCTGCATGTAAAACATAGATTAAAATGATTTTATATAAAATATCATCTGCTAATAATGTTAATAATATAGTTTAAGTTACAGAATGATCAAAGGAATTATAGATTTTCAAACAAGTATGAAGGAAATGACTTTAATGAAGAAACTACCTGAGAGTGATAGATGAGTGTAACTCAGAAGGAAGTAATCATTTTGTTTTGTTGTTGCTGTTGTTGTTTTTTGGATACAGGGTCTCACTATGTTGCCTAGGCTGGCCTTGAACTGGTTAGCTCAAGTGATCCTGCTGCCTCTCTCCAGCCTCAGCCATATCCAGCTTGAAGTAATACATTTTGAAATGAACGGATATAACAATGGTAAAATCCCAACCACCATCCACATAGGAAGATTCTATTATCTTTATAAGTCTTAACTCTCCCAAACAAGTAATCAAGTAAACCATAATGCTTCTTTTATTTAATATAAGGGTTCTCAAAGGTGAAAAAGCAACTATCACACTTTTGCAATAGATGCTTTCAATATGCATTAGTGCAATATCAATACAATACTGTTGCTCACCAAAAAGCCAATTAAAGTTAATTGGTTGAGGGGCTGGGACTGTGGCTCAGTGGTAGAGCACTTGCCTAGCATGTGTGAGGCACTGGGTTCGAGCCTCAGCACCACATAAAAAAATAAATAAAATAAAGGTATTGTATCCATCTACAACTAAAAAAAATTTTTAATTAATTTTTTAAATAAATCTTAATTATTTCCATTTATTGCTCCGAAATAGGCCATGATTTGCTAAATATTAAGAAAAGATTGCCACTTGCAAAATCTTACACTGCCTTTTATGAATGCAACTAAAAAAATACAGATACCAGTACATTTTTTTTGCAGTAGCACACTGGATTGAACCCAGTAATGCTCTACCATTGAGCTATATCGCTGGCCCTTTTTATTTTGAGACAGGGTCTTGCTAAATTGCCCAGGTTGGCCTCAACTTGCAATACAAAGGAACTGAAGTAGCTGGGATTATAGGCATGCCCCACCATGCCCCACACATATACTCACTTTTTATTGGAGTTCATTTCATCATTAAAGATATTTGGTTACAAAACAATTTTTTAATTCAACATCTCCAAATACATTAACATTTAGAATATGAAAGAGATCGAGAAATAACCAATATACATGCTATAAATCACAGCAACATTTATATACTTACCATTTCTAATTGTTATTTCCATCAACGTACTTAAAATTTGCACTGACACAATACAGTCTGTATGAACTGACATCATCTGTTCAAAATAAATGGCAAGAGTATTAAAACATGAGCATTTATACTTCCCAGGCACATATAAAGATGTTTATAGTTAATACTTATAGTAATGTTGTGAGGTAGTCCTCATTACATGTATGAGAAAACATAGATTAAATACCTTGCCCAATGTAACACATGTGATACATGGAAGATGTGGAATTTAAATTCAGGTCTCATTCCAAAGTCAGGGCTCTTTCTATTGTGTTACTTTTTTTTTTTTTTTAAACAACTTTCATTTATAATTAGACAACTATAACATTTGAAACCATCAAAAAATGCCTCTCCTGGATGCATGATGACATGAAACCAAGACCCACATAAGTCTGCCAGGTTTAACATTACATAATAGGCAAAAATCAAACCACAAACTAGTAAAATATTTGAAGAGATACAAATATAAAACCTAATATACTAATATACTTTTTAAAAAAATTCTTATAGTTGTTGATGGATTTTTTAAAATTTTTTTATTTTTTATTTATTTTTTTAAAGAGAGAGTGAGGAGAGAGAGAGAGAGAGAGAGAGAGAGAGAGAGAGAGAGAGAGAGAGAGATTTTTTTTTTAAATATTTATTTTTTAGTTCTCGCCAGACACAACATCTTTGTTGGTATGTGGTGCTGAGGATCGAACCGGGGTCGCACGCATGCTAGGCGAGCGCGCTACCGCTTGAGCCACATCCCCAGCCCGGATTTTTTTTTTAATACTTTTTTTAGTAGTAGTAAGACACCATAACTTTATTTATTTATTTGTATGTTGTGCCAAGTATCCAACAAGTGCCTCACATGTGCTAGGTGAGCGTTCTACTGCTGAGCCACAAACCCAGCCCCCTGTTGATGGATCTTTATTTATTTATATGGGGTGCTGAGACTTGAACCCAGTGCCTCACACACGATAGGCAAGCGCTCTACCACTGAGCCACAATCCCAGCCCTACTAATATACTTTTTTTTTAAATTATTTATTTATTTTGATATGAGGTCTTATTATGTTGCCCAGGCTCATATTTCTGGGCTTAAGCAATTCTCCTGCCTCAGCTTCCTAAAGAGTTGGGACTTCAGGGATGTACCACTGTGCTGGCTTACCAATGCACTTTTTAAAACATGCTCAATGTTACTAGCAAACAAAGAGATGCAATGGAAAACAATGACAAGATATTATTATTTGACCTCAAAATTAGCAAAGATCAGAATGTTGATAATACTGTGTTCATAAGAGTACCAGAAAAGAGATAAGAAGTCTATGCCTACTGTTGAGTGTAATTCTGTAAAAATTTTGAAGTAATTTAGTAATACTTAAGCCAAATCATTGTATTTGCACTTTGATCTAGTCAGTCTTTTTACATATAGGAATTTAGATGCAGAGAAATAACTCTCAGAAGACCACCAAAACCTCATGTTTAAAAGCTGTTAGGCGGGGCATGTAGCTCAGTGTAGACTGCTTGCTGAGCTTGCTAACTTTTTTTTTCTTTTTGGGTACCATGGATTGAACTCAGGGACACTCAACCACTGAGCCACATTCCTAGCCCTATTTTGTATTCTATTTAGAGACAGGGTCTGAGTTACTTAGTGTCTTGCTTCTGCTAAGGCTGGCTTTGAACTCATGATCCTCCTGCCTCAGCCTCCCAAGCTGCTGGAATTACAGGCACGTATGCCTGACTCAATTGTTATCTTTTTCTTTTGTCAAAAATTAAGTTTATAGTAAATTTAAAATGTAAGGGGGAAAAACCCAAATTCTGATCTCAATTAGGTGTATGACTATAAGATTTCAAAAACAATCTATGTGAAAAAAATGTCTATCTTGTTTGTGCTGTTAAGTTCTGCAACCAGGAACTTACTAAAAAAGACATGCTGCACAAAGGACAAAGTTCAGATAACAGTTTTTTGCTTTTGTTTTTTTGTACTAGGGATTGAACCCAGAGATGCTTAACCACTGAGCCATGTCCCCAGCCCTTTTTTGTGTTTTATTTAGAGACAGGATCTCCCTGACTTTCTTAGGGCCTCACTAAGTTGCTGAGACTAGCTTTGAACTTGCGATCCTCCTGCCTCAGCCTCCCAAGCCGCTGGGATTACAGGCATGTGCTACCATGCCTGGCTTGGATAACAATCTTTTAATGGTGGGTGAGGAATTCTAGGATGAGCAATACAATAATTTCAGAAAATTATATAAATGTGTAATATGCTATACAACAAATCTAATGTCTATCAAATTAAGACTGGTTTAAATAAATGTTAAGCAGCCTGACAAAGGAATACTATAAGGTCATTAAAAACGATAAAAAGAAAAATGTTTTACACTGCGATCATAGTTTGTTATCTGAAATAAACAAGTTATAAAACATATTCATGTTTTGTTTATGCTAAGTTACACAGTAAATTTTGTTGTTGTTGTTTTTGTAGTGGGGATTGAATCCAGGGGCCCTTTACACTGAGCCACCTCCCCAGGCCTCTTTTCCCCATTTTTTATTTTAAGAGAATATCTTATTAAGTTGCTGAGACTGGCCTCAAACTTGTGATCCTCCTGCCTCCATTGGGATTATAGGCATACATCATTTGTGCCTAGATATCCAGTAATTTTTGTACATAGAGAGCAACCTAGAAAACATTGACCAAAATGTTAACAGATCCTGAAAATTAAGATTTGAGATACATTTAGACAGCTTTAAAAAAAAAAATTTTTTTTCTCTCTCCATTTCACTTGAATTTTTCACAATAAAATTATTTTCTTTTGAAAATGGCTAAAAAAATTTTTTTTTTAAGTAGTAAACTTTATGGTCTGGTCTACTACATTTAAACACACATGATAAAAAAGTCACAAAAATGTGAATATTTTTATTATATTTTAAACAAATCTACAAAATAGTTGTTACAAAATAGTGAGATGAATTTGGACATATTTTCTTTTTCTTTTTTAAAGAGAGAGAGAGAGAATTTTTAATATTTATTTATTTATTTTTTTAGTTCTCGGTGGACATAACATCTTTGTATGTGGTGCTGAGGATCGAACCCAGGCCGCACGCATGCCAGGCGAGCGCGCTACCACTTGAGCCACATCCCCAGCCCGAATTTGGACGTATTTTCTAAAAAATAATCATAAGTTGGTAAAGCCTTTCTACCATGAAATGGATTTACAATAGAAAAGGAAAAAGGAGACAATGTGTCATATATAGAGAAAATACTTAGTGACTGATTATTAATTTGGTTTTCAAAGAATGAAATGAGTAAAAAAAAATACTTAGAAGATATGCTTGTTATGTCACAATAGCAGCTTTAAAGTCTACACTGAGGGGATGAGGTTGTGGCTCAGCGGTAGAGCGCCCGCCTAGCACGTGCGAGGCCCTGGGTTCGTTCCTCAGCACCACATAAAAATAAATAAAGATATTGGGTCCAACTACAACTTAAAAAAAATATTTAAAAAATAAATAAATAAAGTCTACACTGATAGACCCACATCAACAAGATGAAAATTAGCATAGATAAATACAAAGTCATACTTGTAAGTTTAAGAAAAGATATATATAATTGGAGATAATGAAGCCCCGGCATGATAGCAAATGAAGTTTTGAAATACATGGTTGAGACAGATGGAAGTGTGTCACTGGAAACTGCTGGAAGACAAGACTTTATCTGGAACATACGTCCATTTGTGGTGGGAGGTGGAACAACTTAGGAGTAACATTGACAAGGTAAAGATCACTCAGAAAGATGATCAAGATAGTAAAGGGATGGGAGAATATTTAGAGTGGGGAAGGATGAGGGTAGTGATAACTATTTAAAATAACTGCAAGACTATCTCCCACTGGGAAAACTTAACCTACTAATATTCTTCCTAATAGTTAACATCTAACATATTTATGAATGGTTCAAGCACACATTTGTTTATTGTCTGTATTCTCAATACTAGAATGTGAGCTTCTTGAGATCAGAGAGCCTGATTTTTTTTCACTGCTGTTTTCTCCAGTGCCTGGCACAGGTGACACTCAAAACTGAAAAAAAAAAAAAGAATCAAAATCCATACAATCTAGTCTCTAGTTCTTGCCAAATATAACTTGAAATGCTGTATTAAAGCCCAATGTAGAAACTTCATGTTTTTTCCACTTCTCAGTTTGCGTATAATTATGGTTCTCTGATATGCAACTTTTACATATTGTTATTTTACCCTAACACATACTTGTTAACTCTAACACATATCCAGGATTTTATTAAAATGGAACACCCCAGCAACCTGATAAAAACATTTGTCATTCATAGTTTTAGTTTCTAAAAGAATGACAATTGCAACCCACCTGGGCATAACTATATTACTTGTCAATATAGAACCTAGTGTAGTGTAAAAAGCCCTTACACAGCCTCTCAGCTCTGCCAACAAACATATTTTAATCCTGAATAGGTATTTTCTGGATGATAGAAATGTCAAGAATAGTAAATTCTAATTTGAAGTTTTCGGTCTGAAAGTCCAAATTATAGTAACAAGAGGATTCTATATATAAAATCAATAATAGCATTATAAAATTATAATTTATATATAATAAAAATAAGTATTTATGTGAATTTAAGTATTACATATGCATGGAGAAGAGAAAAGTTGTATTTGCATTAAAATACACACATGAATAAAGAATATTTACCATAAACATGAAAAAAGTTCAAAAGAAATTAAAGGACCTTCCTAAGTCTGTGTGCCTGCAATATTGATTTTCCAGTATACCAGTGTGACAAAAGCATCTAATTGTGTGAAACATTATTTTTATCCTGACCTGAACATGATCTACATTATCATTTTATGTATGTGTACATGAGTGTGTGTGTGGGGGGGGGCGGTGAGGCAGGGAGGTACTGCTACCACTGTATGACTCTAACCCTTTAAATTTTTTTTTTTTTTTTTTTAATTTTGAGTCAGGGTTTGAAGCCCAGGCAGGCCTCAAACTTGTAATGCTCTTGCCTCAGCCACCTGAGTTTCTGGGATTACAGGCATGTGCCATTGTACCCAGCTCATTATCATATTCTTCCATTTATTTTGCAGTTCTAGGGATTGAACCGAAGGGTGCTGTACCACTGAGGTACATCCCCAGACCTTTTTTTAATTTTGAGATAGGATCTTGCTAAATTGCCTAGGCTGGCCTTGAGCTTGGCAAGCCTCCTGCCTTAGCCTCCTGAGTTAGTGGAATTATATGTGTGTGCCACTATGCCCAGCTCATTATAATTTTCTTTAGAATTTCTTTATACTGATTTGACTTTTTTTTTAGATTTTGACACAGGGCCTCACTATGTTGCTGTGATTGGCCTGGGATCCTCCTGCCTCAGCCTCCTGAGTCTCTGGGATTATAGGCATGCACTACTGTATCCAGCTCATCACATTGACCTTTCCTCCCTTATTCTAAGTCATTGAAACCAAGGTTTGATGAGCTAATTTTTTTCTCTAGAAACGTACAAAAAAATTATATTTAAATAGTTTGTTTTTGGCTAAGGAAGAGAACTACCAAACATTTCTTACCCGAAACAGCCACTTTAATACAGGTATAGGACACTGAACATAATGGTAAGCAGAGGTGAGGAAACCTTGTGTTGTCAAAAAAATCTGATCTGTTTTTCCCGATCTGAAAAAATAAAGTAAAACAAATATGAGTGTTTTCATGGCAAAACACTTCCACCATCACCACATCTGATACAATCAGGAAAATGAGAAAATTATCCCTAGTCTATGGAAGTGGACTATACACCAATATTGATTGGTTACTCAAGAAAAAAAAAAAAAATCAATTCATGGCGTAAAGCTGATTCAATCTGTTGGCCTAACTCTATAATTATCTGATGGACAAAATAATTCTAATGTTGTATGGGATTTTGGGAAATTAGAACATAAAAGCTGAGCTCCAATAATACCTGAAGCAATGAGGTGCAAAGAATGGTGAAGAACAAATATAGTGAAAACAACATACCAGCCCTGAACTTCCTATTTCTGTTCTACTATTTTTTTGGTACTGGGAACTTAACCCAGGGGCTATTTACCACTGAGCTACAGCCCCAACCCAGCCCTTTTTATTTTGAACAGTTTCACTAAGTTGCTGAAGTTGGCCTTGATCTTGTAATCCTCGCTTCAGCCTCCAGTGATATTGGGATTACAGGCCAGCACCACCACATCTGGCTAACCTGTTTCTTTACTTCTTTCACATAAGAAAGCAATATGTTTATTAAGTCCCTGCTATTTTAACAGTCCAATATTATGCACTGATCATAAGCCCAACTAACAAGAGCACGTGATATGCCAAAAAACTATTAAGAAAAACACAAAGAACAATAAAAAGATTAGGAAACTAGATAGATCATAATAGAAATTAACCTTTTAGAAAATTACATTGGTCAAGTCTTTTAGGATAATTTTTGCCCCCCTGCCCAGTCCCCCAAAAGCAAGCCTACTTTCTACTTACTTGAGAATAAGCTTTTCTACAGCACTTTGTCCAATAAAACCAGAGTCTCTTAAATCCAAGGTATACTGATTGAAAATTTTCCCAGAGTTGAGAAAATTAAATATTTCTTCACCTGGATGATGATCAGGAATAGCATCAATTGTAACTGAAAATTTCTTAAGAAATTCCCTGAAATAAAAAAAGTCATTGAATACCAAATAGTTATACTGCATATGGTTTGGTACTTAAAACATTGTTAGAATCAATGTTAATCCCAGATTAGAACACTAGCATAAGAAAAAGTTGTTTTGCTCCTCCCCCTCACTGTCCATACTACTCAAAAGTCATTGAATAAATCTGTATGAAAAGGAACCATAACCCAAAGAAAAGACAAAAGATGCCTGGGCTCTAACATTTGCCTTTCAGCATCATCAGAGATGAATCTGAAATCCAACATACTTTATTCTATATGTATTTAACAAAAACAAAATTAAAAAATGTAAGGCTTGGCATGGTGTGTAATCCCAGTGGCTTGGGAGGCTGAGGCAGGAAGATCTCAAGTACAAAGCCAGCCTCAGCAACTTAGTGAGACCCTAAGCAACTTTTAGTGAGACTCTGTTTCAAAATAAAAAAATAAAAGAGTGGTGGGGATGTGGCTCAGTGGTTAGGCACCCCTAAGTTTAATCCCTGATACCAAAAAAATTAGATTTTAAAAAAATCTAAAAACTTAATAGGGCACATATAATGAGAAATGTACCTGTGCTCTTCCAAGAGGCCATCCTCATCATCTGTACTGTCTTGATCTCCGATTCTGATTGGTGATTTAATGCCTCGGCCCTGCCTTATGTCTTCTTGTAGTTGCTTCTGCAGTTCATCCAGCCTGATAATTAAAACAATGCTTTGATAAATAGATTACTCTAAAAAAAAAAACAAAAAGCCCCTGAAAACTTTACCTGATATCAATCTAAAAGTAGTATCAAGGAAAAATGTTATTAAGTACCCTATTACCTTATCCTGTTATACTATAGATCAAATCATGTCTCCCAAATATATTATGATGTTTAAAACAGTACACCATTTTTCCTAAGACAAAGAAAGTCTACTTAGGTACATTCATAATTATCAGAACAGTGTTCCATTACAAAAAAGATTTTTAAAAAAAATTTTTAAAAACTATCTTATTTTTATGTGGTGCTGAGGATAGAATCCAGTGCCTCACGCGTGCTAGGCAAGCTACAACCCCTACAAAAAAGACTTCAATATTTCTTCATAGCAAAGGACTTTTAAGAATGACCTGTCCAGGGCTGGGGATGTGGCTCAAGCCGTAGCGCGCTCACCTGGCATGTGTGCGGCCCGGGTTCGATCCTCAGCACCACATACCAACAAAGATGTTGTGTCTGCTGAGAACTAAATAAATAAATAAATATTTTAAAAAAATTAAAAAAAAAAAAAAAGAATGACCTGTCCAAATTATTTTGGAGATTGGGAAAAGAAAAATGGCAAAGAGGGCTGGGGATGTGGCTCAAGCAGTAGCGTGCTTGCCTGGCATGCGCAGGGCACTGGGTTCGATCCTCAGCACCACATAAAAATAAAATAAAGATGTTGTGTCCACCTAAAACTAAAAAATTTTAAAAAATGGCAAAGAATGAACATTGTTAATTTGGTTATCTTCTCTAATCTTTTAATACTCATTTGATGCCCAGTATACAACTGTTTTTGTGGCATTAGGGATTTAAACCAGAGATGCTCTAACACTAAGCTACACACTCAGCCAATTTTACTTTTTAAAATTTTGAAACAAGATCTTGCTAAATTGCCCAAGCTAGCCTAGCACTTGCAATCCTATCTCAGGCCCCTGAGTAGCTGGAATTACAAACCTGAGCAACCCCAGATAATGTTAACAATTTTTTGAGGGCCGTTTTTGTTGTCATCATGGTTGTCATCACAATACCTAACCCTTAATAAGCACTTACTACATTACGATTAGTAAGATGTATGAAAACTTTCTTTCTTTTTTTTTTGGGTACGGGATTGAAGCCAGGAGTGTTTTACCATGGCGCTACATCCCTACTCCTTTTACATTTCAAGACAAATTCTTGTTAAATAGCTGAAGCTGGCCTTGAACTTGCAATCATCCTGCCCCAAATGCCTAAATTGCTGGAATTATAGGTGTGTGCCACCATGCCCAGCTGTATTAACCCTTAATCCTCACAACAACCCCATGTAGTAGTTTTCTTATTATCCATTTTAGAGAAAAAAAATCCCAACCACTTAAAAGTCAAATCAGATTGACTATATCTACCTCTCTTATGAGCAATGCTCAATTTTTAATAAGTGACTTCAGCCAGTTATTGGTGGTACATGCCTGTAATCTGGGGCATGATGAATGCAAGTTCAAGGCCAGCTTCAGCTATTTAACAAAAAATTGTCTCAAAATATAAAAAGGAATAGGGATGTAGCGCCATGGTAAAACATCCTGGCTTCAATCCCTAGTACCAAAAACAAAAAAAAAAAAAAAAAGAAAGAAAGTTTTAATACATCTTACTACCGTAATGTACTAAGTGCTTAGTAAGGGTTAGGTATTGTGATGATAAACCAGCACTTGGGAGACTGAGGCAGAAGGATTGCAAGTTCAAAGGCAGCTTCAGCAACTTAGCCATCCTAAGCCATCCCCTTAGTGAGATCCTGACTCAAAATAAAAAATAAAAAGGGCTGGGAATGTCACTCGGTGATTAAGTACCCTGGGTTCAACCCCTGACACCAAAACCCAACCAAACAACTTTAGATTCATCCTATGAGTTCACAAAACATTTAAAGAACTTTATAAGAGACAATTTCTCTAATTAAATTCAGAGAGAGAGAAACTTTTGACCTGCTAATTATCTGTAATTCCTATAATTAGCTATTTGGTTATCAAATTTGAGATACATATATACCAACTTCTATGTTATCAAGTCAGCTTGCTTATTTATTTATTTATTTTTGGTACTGGGGACTGAACCCAGGGGCATTTAACCACTGAGCCATATCCCCAGCCCTTTTTATTTTGAGACAGGGCATCACTAAGTTGCTAAGGCTGGCTTTGAACTTGTGATCCTCTTGCCTCAGCTGCCCCAGCTTCTTGAGAAATTGGGATTTTAGGTATGCCCCACCATGTCTGGCAAGTCAGCTGAACTTTTAAGTGAAGTGCTCTGGATTCACGGATATTCCTTGAAATTAATAAGGAATGTATTTCCCCCCTCTCATTAGCAACATCAGGTCTCTATCTAGTCACATAAATTTCATTAGAAAAAATTATGATCCTCAACTTTCTGCTTTGTGGGAGGTAGGCAGTGGAGAGGAGGGATGTTCATCATAATCTGCAGCTATTCAAGAGTAACTTTGATGTAGAAATACCATGTCTGGTTATTAACCTCAAAGCTTGGAGTTGGTGTACATACTAATGTTCATTTTTCCTGTGTGAATCACAAAAACATGAAATAATCTAATTAAAAATAGGCAAAGGATCTTTGGTATTTCTCCAAAGAAACTATGCAAAGGCTCAATAGCACATGAAAAGGTATTTAACATCTTTAGTCATCAGAGAAGCACAAACCAAAATCATAAGGGGTTACTATTTCATACCCATTAGTATGGCTGTTATCCAAAATGAAAAAATAATTAGACTATGTGGAAACAGGAAAGCTTTATGCATTGCAGGTGGAAAGCAGTGTGGCAGTTCCCCCCTAATGAAACAATTACCTTATGATTCAGCAAGTCAACTTAGGATATATACATGAAAGAACTAAAAGCAGGAACATAAGATACATGTACATTCATGTTCACAGCAACATTACTCACAATAGCCAAAAAGTGGATATAACATGTGGCCATTGACAAATGAATAGATAAACAAACAAAATATGATCTATACATAATACAATAGAATAACTGACCTTAAAAAGAAGGAAATTTGGACAATTCTTCACCATCAATGAACAATGAACACCAAGTGAAATAAATCAGTCATAAAAGGACAAACACTGTATGATCCTCCTTTTATGAAATACCTAGCTAGACAGTCCATTTCATAAAAATAGAAAATAGGATGGTAGTTGCCAAGGGCAGAGGGAAGTATGGACAATTAGTTTCCTGGGTATAGTTTCAGTTTGGGAAGATGAAAAAAGTTTGGAGCTGGATGGCCCAATGTTTGCAAAACAATGTCAATGTACTTAAATGAACTGAACTACTGTACACTTCAAAATAAATTCTATCCATTCTTTTGATTAAGGATTTCCATTATCAGATACTACTGATAAGCTGAATGGGATCTATTAGTTAATGTAATATACAATAAAGTATAAAAATCTGGATTTTTTTTTTTTTTTTTTTTGGTGGTGCTGGGGATCGAATGCAGGGCCAGGGCATGCTAGGCACATACTCTACCACTGAGTTACATCCCCAGCCCTGCAAAACCTGGATCTTTTGATCCAGCCTATGAACAAGAGAACCCATCTTATTTCTAACACAGCTCACATAGAACTATTGTTATAAAGGTACTAACACAGCATGTATGCTATTTTTTCTTAAAAGACAAAAATTAAAAGGCGGTCATACAAACAATAGTATGTTACATTTAGTAAATTAATCATGATGCTAACTAACCTTTGTGTGTCTTCCATCTCTTTCACTAGACGGTCTAAAGTATTTGTATAAGTTCCACTATGAACATACTCCTAAAACAAGAAGAAAATTCAGAAATCCTTTACAACATATCTTCATAGAAGATCTGAGGTGTTTTAAGCTATTCTGAGTACTAAAGATTACTTTCTATTTCAATAACAAAGGCCAGGGTGAGACCTTTCTTAAAGGAGAATTTTCATGCTTTAAATCTAGTATTTTATACTGCAGGCAATTTGCTTTTATCATCTATTAGGAAAGGTATGGCTTATAAAACCCTGCTAGCCTTAGGATCTGCTTGTAAACATCCAAAGGCTCTATAGTTACCCTATCTTTACTTCTAAGTTTTATTTTAGTGAAACCAAACTAATCTTTAGGTGTTACCATGGAATATAAACACCTTCCCCACCAAATTTTACAGACAATTAGAATTCAGCTTACTCCCAAGATAGAATGAAGCAATTTATAAATAAAATTGCACACCACAATTAACAACATTTCTACACTCTACCTTCATTTACAGCAGTGGTCTCCAAAGCAGGGGGTGTGCAAGGTGATCCATTGGGGTGCAGGAAGAAAATAATAGAACTTCTATTTATATGGAACTTCTATAGAAACTCCAATAGAACTTACTCTATAGTAACTTCTATATAACTTTAATAGGAAAATACTTTTTTTTCTTTCTTTTTAAATTCTGTTTTTGCATATGCTTTAGAAAGTACACAATATTATTATAGTGGTACATGTATATAATCTATCAGTATACATATATATGTTGGGGTACATGCTCAAATTTTTTTTTTACTAAAAAAGTGTGATCAAATAAGCTTGGAGACCACTGATTAACAGTAATAAAACTAAAGATATGGGAAACTCAATTACTAAACAAGAATTATACTAGTTTTGGTCTAACTAGGAGTTATAATAAATACTGAATTTTAAAGTAAGTTTTAACAACCTATCTTCCTTCACTAATCCATCTTTTCAAGTAAATATAAATGTTACAGAACTACTTACTGTATAGTCTGATGACTGAGATCTAAGCCCCTTAGAAAGAGCAGGAGGCTTTCCTGAAGTTGCAGGAGTCTGACTGAAGTTCAAGGCCATTATTTCTTCCAGTGATTTTAAGGTTTCCTCTTCCTCATCACTGTCTAGGTTATAACCTAAACTTTCTTCATCACTATCAAAATCACCCCTTAATTTTCTTTTCAGTGCACTGCTACCTGCATTGGAATTTCCTGAACTCTCTTTATCTGAAGGGGTTTTATCTGAAGGTTCTGTAGGGCTTGGGATACATGGCACAACTTCCAAAACAGCTGGGGGAGACTTTGTAGAAGTGCCACATTCTGAACGTAAAGATCCCCCAGTAATTTTCCCTGAAGATACATTAGAATCAGCCTTATTAGTCTTTGCTTTGTGTTCCTTGTGTTTGGAGGATTCTGTAGAATGCCCAGAACATTCTTTAGATGAGGAACGCTCTTTATCTTTTTTAGGAACTGGAAGAGTGCAATTTTTAGCATTTAATGGTACCCGAGAAGAACCAGCACTTGGAACATGGGAGAGCAAAGGTAGAAGTTTTGTCTCTTTTGATGTCACAGAGCTAGCAGTTTTATTTTTCTGAAGGTTGCTAGCCTTTTTAATTGTAGATTTTTCCTGAGGTAACGATAAGTGGGGTTTCTGTATCTTAGTCTCTTTGGTACTTGCCACACGGATTTGGTCACTATTCCTGGAAGAATGGTAGCCAGAATTTGAAGGTGCTAAGCTTGTGGAGGAGTGATCAGTTTCATCATTTGGTTCCTTGGATATATCTTCCAAGCGCAGCACACCACCAGGTGTCTTCAGTGCAATATGTCTTATAAATTTTTCTTTCTGATGTGGTCCGTCAGGACGCTTCTCAAGGATGGACTCTTTTGCTTTCGGTATTACAGATTCTCTTGTGCTTTTCAGATCTGAGTCCACAGAGTTCCTTTTTCTCTTGTCAGGGAATTTATTCTTAGAACCTGCTAAAAGTAATTTTTTTTCAGATTAGTGAAAAGTATACTGTCCTGAGTTCAGCTTATTCACTAAGTATCTAGAATACACTGAAAAAATGTTTAAGTTTTAATACTATAGGCTGAGATTATTCATCATATATGGAATGAGCAAAGAGCCATTTATTTATCAATTGATAGATACTGGTATCCAAGAAATTTAGAACTAATAACAAACATTCACTTTCATTCCAAGGCTATTAAACATTCACTACCTTAGTAGAATTAAAGTCACCACTCCCTAAAACATAAAAAACCCATATTTATACCCATGAAAGGGTTTTAAAAGCACTTTGGATATTCTTTCAATTACAGGACTAACTTGTTACAGAATAACACTTCTATATTTAAAAGTATTGCACCAGCCTGGGAATGTGGCTCAGTGATAGAGCACTTGCAATCCCCAATACTACAAAAATAAATTAATAAAAGTATAGTACCTTCAGATACATAAAGGATAAGTAGTTGCAGATAGATTATTATGTTGTTATTAATTTTTGGTACCAGGGATTGAACCTAGGATGCTTAACCCTTGGGCCACATTCCCAGTGCTTTTTATTTTTAAAATAAAAATAATATATCATTTTATTTACAGGGTCTTGTTAAGTTGCTTACAACCTCATTAGATTGCTGAGGCTGGCCTTGAACTTGCAATCTTCCTGCCTCAGCCTCCTGAGCCACTGTCCAGCAAGGCAGACTTATAGATTTAAATTTCTCATTTAAAAATAAATTTACCCATGTTCCCCCTCAGTAGTTAATTAGTATTTATTCTTCCCCATATATCCCTTTAGTCTTCAGCCATGTTATAGGTTGCATTGTGTCCCCACAAAATAACATATTATCTGATGCCCAGCACCACAGAATGTGATCTTGAAAATATGATCTTTATAGGCAAAAATGAATTAAAATGAGGACTTATCCAAGAGGATATGCAAACTGTTTATGGAAAATACTTAGGGGCTGGAATTGTGGCTCAGTGGTACAGCGCTTGCTTGGCATGTGTGAGGCCCTGGGTTAGATCCTCAGAACATATAAATAAATAAATAAATAAATATCCATTGATGATCAAAAAAATATTTTAAGAAAATGTTTAGGGCAAGTCAGTTTTTTAAAAAATCTAGAATTAGATGGAAATAAACTGGTACTACAAGCAGGCTCCCCTTTTGTAAGATTTCAAGGGCAGATTAATTGCAAAATTTCCATGTTTTTTTTTTGACACTCCTTGTAGTGCTATAGACTGTTTACACTTTTTTCAGTGTCCGGTAATATATAAAATATTCAAAGAGAGATTGAGTTTTTAAGAAAAGGAAAAAGCCAATGTTTTTTTTCTTTTCTCTGTAGTACTGAATCAAACCCAAGAGTGTTCTGCCACTGAGCTACATTTCCAGCCCTTTTGGAGACAGGGTCTCACTAAGTTGCTATGGCTGGCCTTGAACTTGTGATCCTCCTGCCTCAGCTTCCCAAATCGCTGGACCTGGTTCTAATTTACATTAATAAGGGATTTGGAATTGAGTTCATAAAAAAATATTCAATGTTCACTAATAGGGGATTGGTTATTAATAAATTATCAAAGATACTAGAGATGGATTAAATTTGACCTCAAGAATGCAACCAAAGGACAAGGCCCTGGAGAACCAAAAAGCTAAATGCCTACTCTACCAACATTTCTAAAATTCTTATACTTGTGTGAGTATAATAATCATGTGATTTTATATGTCATCACATATGATAAATGGAATACCAGTAAGATAGACAAGACATACCATTTGTTTGGTTTTTTTGTTTGTTTTGGGGGGGGGGGGTTGGTACCAGGGGATTGAGCCCAGGGGTGCTTACCCACTGAGCCACATACCCAGACCTTTTTATTTTTCATTTTGAGACATGGTCTCACTAAGTTGCTTCAAGTCTCACTAAATTGCTCAGACTGACTTGCAATCTTCCTGCCTGAGCCTCTTGAGCCACTGTGATTTACAGGTGTGTGCCAACATGCCAAGCTCCATTTGTAATTTTTTGGGGGTATGGGAGATTAAACTCAGGGGTACTAAGCCACTGAGCCACATCCCCAGCCCTATTTTGTATTTTATTTAGAGAAAGGGGCTCACTGAGTTGCTTAGCCTCTCTTTTGCTGAGGATGGTTTTGAACTCATGATCCTCCTGCTTTAGCCTTCAAAGCCACCAGTCCATTTGTATTTTTAATTTCACAAAGAATAAAGTCTGGCACATAGTCAGTGCTCAATAAATGTTAACTATTATCATCATATCCATTGTATTTTACTGAATAGAAACTAAAGTTCAGTTTTCAAAGTTTGCATTTACAGTAGGGAAAAAACTTGATATACCAAATTTTATCAGTTATTATTATTATTACTTTTTTAAATATTTATTTTTGTATTTGAACCCAATAACTATTTATTTATATGTGGTGCTGAGGATCGAACCCAGGACCTCGCACATGTGAGGTGAGCGCTCTACCGATGAGCCATAACCCCAGCCCATCAGTTATTATTTCTGGTAGACTTTCATTTTCCATGTCATATATTTCTGCAGGTTTGAATTCTAATGTTCTATTTTCTAGTCAAAAAAAGATACTTTAAATTACTGAGTTAACAGTAACTATGTGTTTTCTCAGTCAGTAGATACTTTCAGTACTTTTAGATACAGAACACTTATCTTAAAAATGTCCTTGAAAATTGATATTTAAAAGGCATGTTCGTATTTGAAAAATTAAGAAACACTATTTTGAATTATGATTAGTAGTTTCAACCCTATATAAAGTATCTTCAACATAACACCAAGAGCCCCCCCCCTCACAATTCCAAGAATATAGGATTAAGCTTCTTGTTGTATCCATGGATTCAGAAATAGAACACTGAATACTAATGAAATACACATTGTTAGAAATGACTGTGGAGAGACAGAACTGTCAAGAGGACATGCATGCTAAATTCAAGGACTATTCTTTTTTTAAATATAATTTTACCAAAATCTTAACTAATTAACCTAAAACACTTAGTTGATTTCTAGGAAGGGAACTGAATATTTAGGCAGATTTGTTTAAAAAGCAGTACCACTAAGCTGCAAATTTATCTAATAATTTGCAAATTTAAATTTGATTCTACCTGAATTAGGTTCCCATGAATCAGAAGAGGATCTTTTTCTTGAGAGATGTCCATTTTCCTATTTGGAAAATGAAAAAAAAAAAATAATAATTAGGAAATTGGGAGATAAATATGAACTTTTCTTCCTAACATTTAAAACATAGATTTCTAGTCTAAATAAAGGAAATATCTGTATTTGGAGGTAACATCTAAGTTCTAAATAAAATGTTTAAAGATCTTAAGATTTAAAATGAAGGTATGGGTTGGGGATGTAGCTCAAGGTAGAGCTTTTGCTTTACCTAGGGTTTCAGCATAGCAGGCAAGAGCTCTACTACTGAGAGCTAAATAAATAAAAAGTAGGGCATTTATATTACAAAAATATAATATACTCTTTGATACTTCTGTTTAAGGTCTAAAGTACCACCAAACACTGAAATCTATAAAAATGGTCCAAATCTTACTTATGTTGACCATTAACAAATCTCACTGATAAAGACAACAAACTTCTTGCAAACAGTAATGCACAAAGCACCAATCTCTATTTATTCCTGGAATGTCATAGTTTATTTGTGGCCTGTCTGGTTTTAAAAGTTCAACTTATCAATATTCCATTTTGACATCTGACTTTTCTTTATTTGCTCTGTGAGAAGCACTCTGAAATTAAACTTTTTCTGGAGAAAGGTATAGCTTTTATGCTAATCTAAATTCACTCTATGTAAAAAAGAAAAATCTGAGATAAGATGAATGTGGATAATTTTCAAATCATCCTCATCATCCGTTTTCCAAGACCCATACACAATATACAATCTAAACCACTGCTTCTTAAACTTTAAGGTGCATCTGGAAGGCTCATTAATTGAAGACTGCTGGGCTTTTATCTCCACAGTTTTTGATTTTAGTGGGCCTGGGGTAGGATCTGAGACTGCATTCCTACAAGTTCCCAGGTAATGCTGCACCTGCTCCAGGGGACATTCTGAGAATCAGTGCTCTAAACCATTTTCTGTTATCTTTGATTTGCCATTCCTTGAATAACTCCCTTCAGCATATCCTAACTTAAAAACAGTTTTACTTGCCTAAAAGTTCAAAAATGCTACTTTCCTTAAAAAGATCTTTGTTCCTGCTCTGAAAAAATTAAGGGAAGAATTTAATGAAGGACCGTTGGAAGAAACCTAATGAAAACGGCTTCTACACAAACTGTGTATCAGTATTTCCTTAAAAATATCAACATATATAGGGCTAGGATTGTGGCTTAAAGGTAGAGCGATTGCCTAGCATGCGTGAGGCACACTGGGTTTGATCCTCAGCACCACGTAAAGATATTGTATCCACCTGTAACTAAAAACAAATATTTAAAGAAAAAAAATTAACACATCACAATTATTAAATACTTTGATACAGTAGTGGGAAAACTAGTTCAGTAATTATCGCACATACCAGATTTGAAAGATTACTCTTTCCAGGTATGACATCATTATGTTTACTTTGTTCCTGCCTCGGTGTACATTTTCTTCCCATGCTAGAAGATTTTAAGGAAAGACTGCTTGCTTCAGAGAAAGAATTTTCTGAGTTGATTTTTTGCTCCATTTGCTCCTTTCTCAACCTCTTCAGCTCCCGTTCTCTGCAGTAAGAAGCTAGTGACAACTGGAACTTAGCTCCCAATGGGCTTTCTCCTGGGTGGTGTCTGGATAGGCTGCTCCGGCTACTAAGACTTCTGGAGCCATTCTTGAAGATTTCGGCTTCTCTCACCATGGCCTGCTTTTTAGAGTCTGAATTCGCCTTGCCTCGATCTCTATCATTCTTCTCCCTGCTATTTTCATGAGTGAACAGTGATTTCCTTCTCTCTGGAGACCGATGTTTTTTCTTTAGTGACTTCATCTCTTTTGACAAGCGATATGAAGAAGGAACATAGATATTTGTTCCTTTGGATAAATATTTGGAGCCTAGTGACACACAAGGTCGACGTGACTCATGTACATCACGATCTTTATGATGCTCTTTATTAACACCTTTCATGAGAGCTTCTAAAATAGGACTTTTCTCTGATGACACCCTTTTGGGTTTAGATTTTTTTGGTGAGGATGGTTTCCTTTCAAATTGCTCTGTCCCAGTGATGGACAATCCACTTCCTCCATATTTGATGTTTGATTTTTGTGGAGAATCCAACATATGTCTATCTGAATAGCCAATTAAAACACATTAAAAATAACACAACTGATGCTTTATATTAATCTTAATTATCAAAGGTAAAAATACTTAAATGCATTAGTTATCACAAAAATTATCAAACAAATAATATATGGGTAAAAATACACATTTTATGGTATAATGCAAGAACGTATAAAAGCAAAAAGACTGTTTAGAACTTGTTTATCTTTGTTTAAAAAAAACTGTATCTCATTAAAACATTATTATTTTCAATTTTGAACACTATGTTTAATCAAAGTTTAGAGTAGGTTTAAAATTGAACCCATCTCTCTCTTAACCTCCAAAACAGCCCCCCCAAAAGTATTAACAGTATACATACCTTGTTTTGAAGCTTGTTTGAAGAAATCTATAATTGACTGCTTCCTGAAAATAAAAGCATAACTAATATTGTATCACATAAGCAAATATTAAAATCTCAAAAATTCAGATTAAATGAAAAATGTTAGATTTACAGAATATTAGCTAGATTTCACTATCTGGTTTAAATATGGCAATCATGCTTTGCTAAGCTGAAAAATTATTGAAAATTCATCACTCTACATGAGCTTAACACAACTAAGATCTATATAATCTATAGTATTATTAAAGTAGTAAGATTGGAGTGTAAGTCCAGAGAATTGGTGTAGAGTGCTTCTTAGTACTGATTGATACTCAGTAGAATGGAAGATCATAGGGATAGGCATCTTATTCTGTTTATTGGTATTCTCTAGTGATTCATACAAAATAGCACTCAAAAATCCAAATGAAAAATGTAGATTGTAAAAATGAACTAAAACCTAAACAGAATCTCACAATGAGATTAGAAAGCAAATGGTAGGATGGTAGTATGAGTGATCTGGTTGATCTGGGGAGGCAGTTATTAAAGAATGTTTATTTCAATTTTTTTGGTATTTAAAATTGAAGAAGAATGTGCTAGGCAAAGGCAGAAAGAATCAAGTGCTAAGCTCATACTACTCTCTTTATACACTACAGTAAGGTGTCAATAGCAAAAATTGTAGACTTTACAACTAGTGGTTCAAATTTTTTTATTTTATCATATAAGAATCCTTAGGATATTCTCAAAAATAACACCAAGAAAAAAGCAAAACAAGAAGAAAGTTAATAGGTAAAAAATAATAAAAACAAATTGCTTAATTTTTAGTGACTTCTGCATCTTAAATTAGGCACAAAATGAAATAGGACTATATTGCCAGAATTTGTGTTCTGATTTGTTCACATATTTAGAGATAAAAAAAGGAGGATATTGGGACTGGGGATGTGGCTCATTTGGTAGAGTGCTTGCCCAGCACGCACAAGTTCAATCCCCAGCACCACAAAAAAAAACAAAACAAAACAAAAAAAAAAAAAACAAAAAACCGGGGTGGGGGGGGGTGGGCCGGGAGATGGTATATGCAGAGCAAAAAAATTAAGTTTCTGGTCAGGTATGGTGGCACATGCCTGTAATTTTAGATACTCAAAAAGCTAAAGCAGGAGGATCACAAGTTCAAATCAGCCTAGGCAACTTAGAGAGACGCTGTGTCAAAAAAGGAAAAGGTCTGGGGAAGTAGCTCAGTGGTAGAGTGCCTCTGGTTTAAAAAGTTTGGATATGCAGCTCATAATGAAGCACTCCAGGTTTCAATTCCCCATACCAGAACAACAAAAACTTCTGGCAAATTTTGCTAAAATGTATTCATTTTGTTGAAAGAAAATAAGCATAGACTGCCAGTTTCTCTAAACACTTATACACTATGAAGATGGACTACTCGGTGAAAACCTGAACAATTCAAACCCAAGGTTAACCTTGTACACTTTATTGGTCACGTTAGAACAAAAAGTACACCTTTGCTGGTTTATTGAGAAGGTCCACCATATTTATTTTGAGGTATTGGTGGAAAACCTAAGTGGTTATGAGATGAATATGAGTGACAGGTTATGGAGGAACATATGCATTTATTTACAGAAAATAAACTGTATTAGGTAAATTTTACCACAGAGTAAAGAAAGAAAAGATAGAGGGTCTAAAAGGGGAGAAACATGATTTTCCTTGTTACTGGTGGAGGAGAGATGCAAAAAAACGCAGATGCAGCTAATTCAAAACAAGATATATTAAATGTTTTATCTTAATTACTAAACATAACATTGTATCTTTCCCGTAAAGTATTAGATCTCAGGCTCCTTTTCAATGAATACATAAGTAAGACAAAAGTGAGTTTGGATAAAACATGAGTAACCTGTAAAAATACCATGAATGTAACTTTCAAGAGATAATAGTTCCCTTAGCTCATTGGCACAGAAGTGTCCACTACTTATTTATAACTGGTTAAAAAAATTTTTTTAACAGCTTCACAAACCCTTATCTGAAACTTTTGGAGCCAAATGGGTGTTTTATTGCTTTTAGAAAGGACATAATTTGATGTATTATACAAAGTCCCCAGTGGCTTCCAGTGCTGCAACCTGTAATCAAGCACATTAATATTTCTCCAGCAAAACTTATTAATATTCACACTTAATGGAATAAAGTCCATAAATAGCCTTACATTAGTTCGGTAAGGTTGACTGCCAAATAAGATGTGGTGTCAAAACTTAACGAAAACGTTTCATTTTCTTAACTTGCTGGCTTTCAGATTAAGACAAGGGATTGTGGATCTGTTCCACAATATCAGACCATGAATTTACTGTTAAAATCGTTACAAGCTTTTAAACGTAAAATAAAAGACAGTACCAAGTTCGTAGAGAATTTAAGTATGTTTTATTGTCAGAGGATGTCATTTGATAAAACTCCCCATCTCATTACATAGCTCCCACACAATCTTTACAAAAAAAATTGGCCTCTTGGAGAGGCACAAAGTAACTGAAAGAGAAAACAATCACATTCCACATCTGTATGCTCTTTTTTAAAGGTATGAATTGTCGTATACACTGGACTATAAAGTAATTCGTGGGTTTTTTTCGTCACATCTTACATAATTTCACCCACAATATAGAAAAAGGTTTATACTAAACCAACAGGATCAGAACTGCGAACGTACAGAAAACAACCTAAATATGCATCAAGGAGTTAGGGCCCCAGCCAAGCTCTCCGAAAGGACAAAACTAGCGTTCTACCAAAGGCGGGCTCTCCGTAGCCATCCAGGCTGGCGGTCACTAGACCAAGAACAGCTCCCCAACCACAGAAAAGAAAACTCCAACTCCCAGAAGCCCCCGCGCGGAGGCGGGGCGAGGGTTTGCCAGGCCCCGGAACTCTAAGGCCGGAGCTCGCGAAGGATGGCGGGAACTGAAGAGCGGCCGTCTGTAGTCCTACCCTCATACCCTTGCCCCCGCGACCCGGCCCCTTCTCAAGCCCTCTGCACGGTACCTGTCCCCAGGACTCTCTGTTCTCTTTCCCGCTGCAGCAGGGGCGGTACTACCGGGTCTCAGATGGCAGCGCGGGGGCGACGACCCCGGGGCTGGGGATGAGGGGAAACCTGGCCTAGCGGGCATGCAGCGCCTTGTCATGTCGGCGCCGCTGGCGACGGCGGCATGAGCTGTGGCTGGAGAAGTTGGGTGTGTGGTTGCCGTCTTGTTGCTGGGACTCGGGGAGGCTGTCGGAACAGAGGTGGGCGGCACCCCCTTCTCTCTTCATGGCGGTTCTCTCTCTTCGGAAGTGACTCCGGTGTGAGCGGGAAGGAACCTGAGGACCAATTGGGGGCGGGTCTTACGTGAGGACTAGATTTCTGATTGGCTTGGACGGGGGTCATTCTGTTGGTGGCGCAATAAAAAGCTGTAACCTCTCAAGAGGAGGCGGGACTTCAGAAGGGGGAGGGGAGGAAGAAAACTGCCCTCCCCACACCGTCACGTGTGCCTAGGGCGCGCGCCCAGGCGTCGGGGTGCGTCGGCCTTGGCCCCCAGAACGGGGGCGGAAAGGCGCGGGCTGCCTCGCACCCGGGGTGCGGGCGTCTGCAGCTGGTGACGACCGCCTGGTGGAGGGCGAGGGGTGAGGTTTGCAGAAGCAAAGCGGGGAGCCCTTAGCTGCCCTTAAGTTAAAATGGCCAGCAGTTGGACTTCTGTGTCACACATTGTGCCTCACAAATCATGAGTTGCTTATTACATCTTAAACATCTTAGGCCAAAATGTCATAATGTTGTCACGATTTCCTCAGTAGTCTGCATAGGCCAATCTGAAGACATGTCCGTTCTATGAGGGTTCTTTTTAAGCAAAGAAAAAAAAAACTGAAATACAGTTTTTATTCCACACAAAAAAAATTTTGTTTCTAGAATTATCAATGAAGTTCCTGCAGCAAACTTCTTAAAAGATTTTTGAAAGGAACATGGGGTCGGCTTTCAAATTACCCCCAGTAGTTATGGACAGCACAGAATAGTAAAAACTGCCAGCAGTCTCCAAATCCTACTTTGTGATAGGTTTTGTGCTTTGGAGGCTGTTAGCTAGGGTTTTCCTTACAAATTGAGAGACTGATCAGAATACCTAAGCCTCAGTTTCAACATCTATACAGTGGGTATATTTTTTTCTGCGCAGCTATAAATCATAAGAAATAAGCAATGTAAAGTGCACAGTTCAGATTCTTTCATGTAATAAAAAATTGAGTAAGTTATGGTTCTCTTTTCTTTGTCCTCCAGTTAGATTCTTGCAGTGAATTTAATTTCCCATAAAATCTAGAGACAGGGCAATTATGTTTCGGTTACTATTAAGAACCAAAATATCATCCTTGAGGATGGCCATGCTTTAATCCACAGGGCTGTTCAACCAATTGGATAGAACGGAAATAACAAAATAATTTGAACAGGTCTTTCAAGTTTATTGTACCGAGATTGAACTGCTTCTATGGTTAAGCATGCCTGACTGACCTGAGGTTCACCTTCTTTCTCTTCCCTAGTAATTCTCAGGAGAAAGAATTAACGAGGAATCAAGTGGCCAACCGGCTGCAAAGTAGAGGGTAGAAGATAAACAGTGAACATACAGGTCTTTCATCCAAAAAATTCATGTGCAGAGCTCTATATGAGGTAGTGGTAGTTGTAAGAAAGGAAAAATCAAAATAAAGGCACTTTTCTGCTCCAAATAACTGAGAACTTATTATCCTGTTTTGATATAAGCATTGCTCTTACATTAAAAAAGGAACATAATAGGTGCTGAAAATGTGTTGAAATGAACAATGGCTTATACATTTGTTTATGAAGGGCTTTTTACATATATGGTTTCCTATCTCTTGATTTAGTGCTTTCTGTTGGATGTGACTGCACTAGGAAGTCCCTTCTTTTAAAACAGAGCACATCTATAAAACATTTAATCCGAATCATTTCACTGGATGTTCAGTCCATGAAAAGGATAAAACATAAAAACATGTTCTGCATGATCAATTTGTTGCTTTTCTTGCATTATATTATTTGAATCATCCAGACTCCAAGTATCACTTTAAAATCTGTACTCATGCTACCAAACAATAGTTTTCACATTTTCTTAATCTGAGCAACAGATTATAGAGTTAAGTGAGGCAAGAAATCCCTTGATCAATAAATGGAGATGGAGTCATAATGAAAACACAATTTTAAAAATCTCTTCTTAACAGGGAAGTAGTTATCTAAATCCTCAATAAACATCAAGGCTCTTCTTTGTTTAAGCTGTGTCGGAAAATGAGGCAGATATGGTTTGCAGGGTGAGATACTTTCAACATATTAACAAGAAAATAGCTGGGAGTTTCTAATGCTCTTCTCCCTGCTCCCCGCAACAAGGTTGGACCTCTATTTTCTACTTATATTCCTTTTTCCACTTTAAATGTATACATATACACCACACTCAAACACACACATGAACTAATTATTAGAGCTTTTTATTTTCCGGCATGAGGGCTTGAAACCGGGGCCTCCGCATGCTAGGCAAGTGCTTTACCATTGAGTCTCATCCCAGTCCTGTAAGGACTTTTTATGATTTAATTTGTGGTAGACTGGAAATAGATGGCCTGGAAACTGTACACTAAGTAAGAAATGTGAAAGAACTCATGTGTTCACGTGGAGATGAGAGGAGAGAAAATCTGAAGTTGGGGGGGGGGAGGGAAGGATGATGAATAATGGAAGCAAGACTGAGTTATAGACCTAAAACAAACCTCAACCAGGATTGGAAAAATAATAGAGATTGAGACTGGAAAACCAGAAATGGCTAGTTTGGGTAGGTTTCTGAGCATGGGGATAAGGAAGCAAATACCACAGGACCAAAGTGGCTTCTGTACATGAAGCTTTTATAGGATATAGCTCAGCTCAGTTTAGCACCCTTGAGTTTTGAAAGATAGAGGATAGAGGCTCTGGCCTTGATGGGAAGGGATGGGACAACCATTGAAACAAAAAGTTACATGAACAACAGATCAAGTTTGCTGAGAAGAGTCAAGCTCAAGGTGGGAGTCCTGAGAGGAGGGACAGCATAACTGATACCGCAGATCCTTGGCAATCAGAGGGAAAACATCTTGGGTGGACTGGCTCACATAGTACCTAGCATACAGGAACTGAGAGAACAAAAGGTCAGTAAGTTACAAAGAATGTTTCTAAAAAGTTGGGAACTTGGAAAGTAACTTCTGATTCTACAGATGTGGCAAATTTTTGCTCTGAAATTGCTACACCACAGGAATTAACTCCAAGGTTGGAAGATGCAGGCCAAGAGACAAAGACTCATTTGCTGTGGACCTGCAGGTTGGGGGTGGGGGTAGCCCAAGAGTGTGTGCAGAGGTGAAAGAAAGTAGAGGGTGGTCTGAAGGGGGATAAGGAACAGACTCAGAGAACACAGGAAATAATTAACTTGAAAGCCTGACAGAGAATGAAAGACTACATGAGGGTTTCAAGAAGGGAAGGTGAGCTCACAGTGGCTCAAGGTCCACACAGAAAACTGCTAACAGATGCTGAACTCAAAATTGCAGGACAAATGCTTAGCAAAAGCACTGGCTTGGTTTCAGGGCAGCAGGGGAAATGCCAAATGTAATTTAATGTAGTGACATGTAACCCAAACTTCCTGAGAATAATTAGTAAAACTCTGCAAAAGCAGACCTGATGTTAAGGAAAGGCAGTTCCTTGTTATTTCATTTTGAAATGGAATAAGACAGTTTCCCACACTTACACACATGAGAAACATTTGTGATTTTTGACATATCTGGAAATTTTCTTTAAGTCACTTTTTAAATTTAAATATATGTGTAAAAATCTTTAAGGCATTTTCATAATGGAAAATGAATATAAATCCTAAAATTGAAGATGACTGTAAAAAAATAAATAATAAATGATGACTAGCAAAAATATTCTTTCATTAGAGATAGATATAGATATACAGGTTTCTTCTAGAGCCATCTTGTTTAGCAGTGGTAGTAGACATAGATATTACTTGTATATCTGAAATATAAGAAATTCTTTGGGAGCCAGGTGTGGTGGTGCATGACTGTAATCCCAGGTTTTAGGAGGCTAAGGCAGGATTATAAATTAAAGGCTGGCCTGGGCAACTAAGCAAGATCCTGTCCCAAAATGAAAAATAAAAAGGGCTGGGGATGTGACTCAGGGTTGAGCGCCCTGGATTCAATCCCCAGTATTACATACACATACTAAAGAAATTCTTTGGGAAATGTTGTTTTTAGGAATTCTACAGACTCAGATGTTTCTCTCACATCAGCAAGCCATTAGAGGATTTTGTAATTGATATAATGGGTCACCAAACACATCAAAATAACAACAAAAACAATGGAATATATTGGTATACTACACATAGTATATGGGCTCATGTTTTGCAAAATTTTTATTTCTTCAGTTTTCCAACACTGATTTAGAAGATATTTCTGTCTCTCCTGCTATAGGTTGTGGTCAAAATGTTTGAAAGTTAGGGCTGGAGAAATACTCAAAGGTAGAGCATAAAGCCCTTCATTTGATTCCTACCAACACACACACATACAAAAAAAAAAAGTGTTTGAAAGTCATTGCTGTAATTTGTATTGATGTTTCATACTTCTGGTATGGTTGACACTGAACAGCAGAAGTTGTTTGGGAAAACTACTGGTCTTCCTTTACTCACTGCAGCTGGCAGGGCAATGGGGGACATCACTTGGGCTTTTCTTCTCTATGGCCACACCCTCCAGGAATGGGGTGACTTGAGGGAGTATTCTGAAAACTCAAACTGACTTTCCAAGGAAGCTTGCTATGATATTATACTATATAGTTAATCCATATCTCCTTATCTACTTTGAACCCACATCTACCAACCATGGATTAAAAATAAAAATTCCACAAAGTTCCAAAAAACATAGCAAGCACTATACTGAATTTGTGTAAATGAAGTAAAGTGTGGCATACCCTATGGCTTCTCTCCATGTTACAGATTCTCCCTGGGCAATCATTGATCATTGTTTGCCTCTCATCTCTTTCATACATTAGGTAGTTAGTCCTGTGACAGTTGTATCTATACCAAACAGATATAGACTTTTTTCATGTCATTGTTCCCGAAACAGTACAGAATGGCTTATTTACATAGCATCTATCTTGTATTAGGTATTATAAGTAATCTACATATGATTTAAAATAGAATGGTTGGTATGTGTTGATTATATGCAAAGATTATGCCATTTTATTTAAGGAATTTTATTAATTTATTAATTATTATTTATTTATTTTTACAGGGGATTGAACCCAAGGGTGCTTAACTTCTAAGCCACACCTCCAGCCCTTTTTATTTTTAACTTTGAGAAAGAGTCTCACTAAGTTCCTTGGTAAATTGCTGAGAATAGCAACTTATGATCCTCCTGTCTCAGCCTCTTATATAAGGAATTTGTGAATCTGTGGATTTGGGTATCTGTGGGGGTCCTGGAACCAATCTCCCTTGGATATTGGGAGTCAACTTCACAGAGATAAAAGCTCTTGTACTCTATTCTCTTCCAGACCTCATCCAAATTATCTAGTCATCTGGCTTATTTGTGTCCCTTGAAATATCCCATAGAGCTGGGCATAGTGGTGCACACCTGTAATCCCAGCAATTTGGGAGTCTGAGGCAGGAGGATTGCAAGTTACAGCTTCGGAAATTTAGTGAAACTTATCTCAAACAATAAAAGGGTTGAGGATATAGCTCAGTGGTAGAGCATTCCTGAGTTCAATACCCAGTACTGCAATAAATAAATAAAAAAGCAAACTAGTAAACTTGTTTCCCTGTGTTCTGGGAACTGTTTTAGCAAATTAATCTAAGGAAGAGATCATAGGAACCTTGATTTATAGCTGATTAGTCAGAGGTTCTGGAGGGTGGGACTGGTGACTGGCTTCTGAAGTGGGGGACAATCTTGAGCCTGTGGGATCTGACACTTTAGTGTCAGAATTGATTTTAATATGGGGACCCAGCTAGTGTCCACTGCAGAATCAGTGTCTGATGCAGAATCAATTTCTTGCTTACTGGTGGGAAGAAATCCCCACATATTTGCAATCTGTGTTGTGAGTGTAAAGTAGGAGAGTATAGTTTGTTTTTCTCTACTAACTTGCCTTTTTGCTTCTCATGCTGTAATAACTTCTAGGTGGAGAGAAGTGACTGAGACCCTCTCATATCTCACCCTGTCCTCAGCAATCTAGGCACAGTGGGAGAGAACTGGGATAGAGGGGACAATGATGCAAAATAGCCTGAAAGAAAGACTTTATATTTCCTGTTCAACCTGCCCCTCACAGAAAACTCTGCTACCTGGAACTGGAGAGAATCTTTTGGGGAATAATACATTTGATCTCATACCTTCACCATGATATTCCCAGAATTCAACACACCTATAGTGATATATCTTTTCTTTCTTTCTTTCTTTTTTTTCTTTTATTTTTGGTACTGGGGATTGAACCTCGGGACATTCAACCACTGAGCCACATCCCCAGCCCTATTTCGTATTTTATTTAAGAGACATCTACTAAGTTGCTTAGCATCTCATCATTGCTGAGTTTGGCTTTTAACTCGCAATTCTGTCTCAGCCTCGTGAGCTGCTGGTATTACAGACGTGCGCCACTGTGCCTGGCGTGATGGTCTTTGTGTGTGTGTGTGTGGGTGGGTGGGTGTGTGGTGCTTGGGATGGAACTCAGAGTCTCGTACATGTGACACAAGCACTGAACCAGTGAACTACATCCTCAACCAAAAGGCCTGTCTTTATTAGGCATTGAGTGGCCTCTTCAGGGTCATTCCCTATTATCTCTACTCTCAAGTTTTGAGCTCTCAACAGCACCAAAATTCTGAATCTCTATGTCAATCATGATAAGATGGTCTCCTGAAGATGTGTGTGTCTTTAGCCTCCAAAGAGGTTTTTTATTTTTATTTTTTTGGTGGTATTGAGGCTTTAATCCAATGGCACTTTACCACTGAGCTACATCCCTAGCCTTTTAAATTTTTTTGAAACAAGTCTCACTACGTTACACAGGCTGGCCTTGAGCTTGGGATCCTCCTGCCTCAATCTCCTGAATTGAAGTTGGGATTTCAGTGGTATACCACTGTGCCCAGCCCCAAAGAATTTTTTTTTTTTTTTTTTTTTTTTTTTGGTACCAGCGATTGAACTCAGGAGTTCTCAACCATGGAGCCTCATCCTCAGCCATTTTTAAAAATATTTTATTTAGCGACAGGGTCTAGCTGAGTTGCTTAGGGCCTTGCTAAGTTGCTGAGGCTGGCTTTGAATTTGCAATCTTCCTGCCTCAGCCTCCCGAGCTGCTGGGATTACAGGTGTGTGCCACCACACCTGGTGAATTTTTAGAGTTATGGAGCAACATTTTAAAATCAAGGGATTTCAGCCAAGTGCAGTGGTGCACATCTGTAATCCCATGGCTCATAAAACTGAGGCAGGAGGATGGCAAGTTCAAGACCTTTTTCAGCAGTTCATTGAGGCCCTAAGTAACTTCATGAGACCCCGTCTCAAAATAAAAAATAAAATGGGCTGGGGATGTAGCTCAGTGGTAAAGCACTCCTGGGTTCAATCCCCCGTACCAATAAATAACTGAATAAATAAATGATTAAAAAATCAGTGTGGTTTCTGCATAAATTTCTACATTTCTGACTTCAAGTGGTGCAAACTGGTCTCACATTGGAGCTATATAGAGAGGCTAGATAGGTAATATAAGTAAGTGAATCAGAGCAATTTTCCTACCTCTTACAGAAACTTGGAATCAGAGAACATTTCTCAACACCGCCAGTGACATTCATGACAAATATTATTGAATCTTATTATAGATCAGGCACTGTTCTTATGAATACTGGTCCATTTAATTACCACATTCCTACAAATCAGAAAATGGTGGACTTTGTCCAGTGATAAATGGTACCTGGTACTCAGCCTCAGTGTGGAGGGAGGTGGGACAGTGAGAATTGGAGGGCACATTCCTTACTAAATGGGGGCAGCCCCTCCAGACCATAATTTCCATGTGGGAATGCAGGTCTGTCTCCCCTCCTCTCAATGTCAAACCCTGGGGAGTGGTAGAATGAGACTTGACAGACCTGCAGCTGAAATCCCTTGATTTTAAAATGTTGCTCCATGACTAAAAAGTCACCCTGGGGAGCGGTAGAATGAGACTTGACAGACCTGCAGGAAAAGCATGCAGCCATGCAGTGTTTTGACCTATACCCTAACATTTGTTTATTTTTTTATCATACTATGAGATCATGCTCTCTTAAAGCAATTGTCTCTTAGAGTCCAAAGAGGAAGAAATAGTACTTTGGGGGCCCAGAAGAATATCACAGGGAGTAGGCAAGCTTCTCACTTCTTAATTAAAGAAATTGCCATATATTACCTATGATAAATACCTAAAAGCATTTAAAAGAACTAGTGGCCCAATACCTATAAAAATATGTCCTTTGATCCAGCAATTTCCATTCTAATGTATCTTAAAGATAAGCTTTTATGTTCACAAAGATGATCACAGAAATATTCATTGCAGCATTAGCAGTTGTAAAAAAACGGAAAGGGATCTTTGTACCTAAATAGTGCAGTAGAAGGGAATGCATTAAATCAATAATGGTGCATCTACATAGTAGCAAACCAGGCAGTTAGGATTTCTGACTTCTGAGTTAAATATACAGGATATATTATAGTTAAATGTGTATTACTTCCTGGGTTCAAATCCCAGCCCTGCCACTCAGCAGATCTGTGGCCTTACCTCTCCCCTACTATGCTCAGATGTAAAAAGGAGTGATGATAGTACCTACCCCATAAATTGTTGTGAGTTTTAAGTGAGTTAATACAATAAAGCACTAGGAACAGTGCCTGCCACGCAGTTAGCATGAGGTTTAGTTATCATTATGTATAGTGTAATCTCTAAGACATATTAAGTGAAAAAATTAAGTCACAGAACAATGTATGCTGCTATTATATAGTTCATGTAGACCAAAGGAATTATATGCATGCATATGCCAAGACTATGTCTGGAAGGATGCAGTCTTCCTAGTGATTTCTTCACTACAGCCTAGTGTTCCACAGTTGTGGATGTGCTATCATTTATTTAATCACTTCCTTTTTAGTTTTTGCCTCTGATAAAGCTGCAATGAATGCTTTTCTGCTGCACATTTTTTTAAACATTAAAATACATGTATTTCCTTCTAAAATACATTAGGAAGAAAATTGCTGAGTCAAAGGAAATGCACATTTTATAGACATATTTTTTGCATTGCAGGGGATTGAATGCAGGGCCTTGTACATGCTGGGCAAGTGCTCTCCCACTGAGGTATACCTTCAGCACCTGTATTTCTTTTTTACATATATATTTTTTATTTTAGTTGCAATTGGACACAATACCTTTATTTTATGTTTATGTGGTGCTGAGGATTGAACTCAGGGCCTCACACATGCTAGGTGAGTGCTCTACTGCTGGGCCATAACCCCAGCCCACTAAAAGATAAATATATTTTTTTAAATGTAACAGTTATTATAAGAATAATATTATAAACACATATTCGCCATTTTGAACTCACAACTGTTAACCTTTTTTCTTTTCTTTTTAAAATATTTATTCTTAAGCTTTAGGTGGACACAATATCTTTATTTTTATGTAGTGCTTAAGATTGAACCCGGTGCCTTGTACATGCTAGGCAAGCACTCTACCACTGAGCCACAACCCCAGCCCAACCTTTTATCTTTAACCTTTTTATCTTCTTTTCTGGTCTTTTTGTTTTTATGGTATAACATTACTGATTTTTTTAAATTGCCAGCACCAGTTTAATTTCCCTCTTTCTCATTATTGTGGTTTTCAAGTCCTCTAAAATTCTTTTATACAAGAATATATAGGATTTCACCAGGCATGGTGGTGCATGCCTGTCATCCCCACTACAAGAAGACAGAGGCAAGAAGCAAGTTTAGAGCCAAGCTTGGCAACTTAGTGAGATCTTGTCTCAAAAAAAGAGCTGGATCTGTAACTCAGAGGTAGATCACTCCTGGGTTCAATCCCCAGTGCTGAGAGAGAGAGAGAAAAAGAGAGAGATAGAGAAGGATTGTTTTGTATGTTTTTTAAAACATGCATACATGTGCATTTTATTTATGCATGTAGTTAATATGCCAGATTTTATTTTCCCGTTACAAACAATGCTGTCATGGATATCTCTGTACATGTTTCTTTGTACCCATGTGTAAGAGCTTCTATGAGTTATATAATCAGAAGGGAAATTACTGGGTCATAGGTATTTGCATTATCAAGTTTATTGTATAGTCCCAAATTGCTTTCCATAAATGGCTGAATTAATTTACAGTTCCACTAGCAATGTATGAAGAAAGTATTGTTTTCCTCATGTCCTTTCCAATATTTGACTTTTTTTTTTTTTTTTTTTTTTGCTAATCTGTAGGGTAAAAATGGGTTCCCGTTGTTTTATTTTATTTATTTGATACTAGGGTGCTGTACCTCTGAACTGCATTCCCAGCCCTTTTATTTTTTTGTACACTTTTTTTTTCCTTCCTGTGCTGAGGATCAAACCTAGGACCTAACACATGGCAGGCAAACACTCCAACACTGAGCCACATCCCCAGCTCTCATTTTTGAGATACTATCTCACTAAGTTGCTAAGGCTGTCCTTGAACTTGCCACCCTCCTGCTTCAGCCTCTGGAGTCACTGAGATTACAGACATATGCTTGTAATGTTTTGTATTCCCTTAACTATTAAGATGAATATCTACAGGCCTCAGCCCTGGAAAAAAAAGAAGAAAAAAAAAGATGAATATCTGTTTATATATTTTGGGGGGCCTATTTGGATTCTTTCGTCAATTGTCTATTTCTATATTTCACCCATTTTCTTCTAAATTGTTTATATTTTTCTTATTGGTTTATAGAATTTTGAACAATACATGTTTTGAATACTCACAAATTCTTTCCAACCCTTGGCTGCACCCTGATATACGTTCTCTACAGCCCTTGCAAAGTTTTTTGCTAGAGTTTCCAAACTGGTCTCCTAACCTTCATTGCTCTTCATTCCATCTTCTAAATCATAGCTTGAACTATCTTTCTAATAAGCAAATCTCAGTATGCTGTTCCCAGACTCATCAACCACAAGGAAATGGAATAAAACAAAAATATCAAGAAAAAATCACAAAAAGCATCAAACACATTTTAAAATTTGTCTTACTAGGTGAACCATGATCTGATTCTTCTCTGCCTGTGCTGTGTGGCCACACACTTCCTCCTTGTGTACCTTATATGAAACCACTCAGAACAATAGTCATTCTTTGAACACATCAGCCTCATTCATGCTTCTGGGCCTTTGTACAAGCCATTTGTAGGGTTATTTGTCCTTCTAGTAAAAATTTCCCTGACGTCATTAAGGAGACCAGGTTGTTCCTTGCTCAACCTTACATACACCATGAGTCCACTATAATATGTATGGCCTTACATTGAATTGATTTATTGTATATATATGTTTTTTTCCTAGAATTAAAAACTTCAGATGGATAGGGCTCTGATTGCTTATCTCAAGCAGAGTGATTAAGAATATGGACTCTGAAGTCATCACACTGCCTGGATTAGAATTTTAGCTTTGTTACTCTTCAGGAAGTTAATCACTGTGCCTCAGATTCCTCATTTATAAAGTGAATAATTGTACTAATTTCACTGGTTTATATTAAATCAGTTAATATATACATAAGTGCTTATTATTGTGTCTAGCATCTAGTAGATGCTCAAAAACAGTTTATTCTGATGATCCCTATTTTTTAACCTGTTAATAATAACTGTCATTTATTCATATCATAATAGGCACTTGGCATATTTGTACAAATACCTAGTTTACTTGCCCTGGATGTTTTATGGTTATTTGCAGAATTAGGAAACATCTAAGGTTGTTGAAACATCTGTCCACTATCCTTGGAGTGGTACATCTTCATAAGGGCCAACTCCTATAGCTGAGTTAATATCCCCAGCCTGTCTGCTGCCCAATCTGACTTCTTCTGATTTCTTGACATAAGGAGCATTCCTCAAATGGAGATTCCTATGGGATGGGGGCATAACTCAATAATAAAGCGCTTGCCTAGCATGCCCCAGCACCCCCCCCCACCCCCCACACACCTACACTGATCCCTAGGTCAAGAGGATATACATGGTGCAGAAGTAGCACTAGCTTGACTCAAGCAGAGTGGTTAGGAATATGGACTCTGAAGCCATCACACTGCCTGGGTGCACCCCCAGCTAAAGTTTCAGGAGTCACCCCACTGATCACTTACTCCCAGGTTGGGTCTTGGTCAGTAAGTGTCCTTTTTCTTTCTTCCTTCTTTCCCCAGCTCCTCCATCCCAAGCACTTAGAGTCCTTACCAGAAACAACTGAAGGCATAGAAAAATTAGTCACATCAAATAAACCTGAGAACATTCTTTGCATTTTAAAGGTTCTGGCCAGCCACTCTGGACTATCTTCACCCCAGTCCTTTCCAGGTCACTCACCAAATCTGCCTTTTCAGGGTGGAGATATAGCTCAGTTGGTACAGTGATTGCTCACATGCACAAGGAAGGCCCTGGGTTCAATCCCTAGCACCACACACACACACACACACACACACACACACACACACAAACACACACACCCCAAAATCTGCCTTTTCTCTCTTCTCTTCAATCTTGAGGTTTCAGTCTGAGGTCTCAACATGTGGTAAACCCAAGCTATCCATGCAAAGATTTGCCCAGAATCCACAGTTTCCTATGTTGGGGCCTCACATGCACCTTACTATATGTTCTCTTTCTGAACTCTTCCAAGCACACAATTCTCACTTTGTGTTCTTAGGACCAGAACAGGAACCAGCCTTTCCTGGGTAGTCAGGGGCAAAAAAAGTAAAAAAAAAGTGCTTTGTTTTTGTTTTGTAGTGCATAGCCTAGAAATGCCACGCCTGCTTTTCTAGAGACACTTAGAGTGCTGCTGGCTTAGATCACAAATGAAAAATTCAGATGTGGACAGGTGTGAAAGTCGAGAGATCAGCCTCAGGGATTCTGGGTGTCTCCAATTCAGCAGAACAAATGGCAAAACAACAGGTGTCCACAGATGTACCGACCCATGAGGCACTCATACCCAAAGCTTGCTTCAGGATTGAATTCTCTCATGAAATTTGCCCCCTCTCTTTGTGTGGCCCCCACCACACACTCTCTGCAGGGCTCAGAAAATTATGCATTCCGCTGGCCTTTTGTTACAGGTAGCAGGAGGTTAAATGTGACTCGCCCAGGATTAGCTGGTTTTAAGACGGGAAGTTCTGACATTTGCAAGTTGTTTGTTAGTCAAAGACCATTGTGGCCTACCTACTTGTATAATAATTAAAAGTTTGTGTTGGTTTAAGCAAATCCTTAAACCAGACTGACTGGACCAGTGGTTGAATGAGGATTCCAGTCTAGGGTCCTGAGAGTCATAAAGTGCTCTCTTAAAATAAGAAAACACTTTCAGCTTAGGGAAGAAGGTATTTTAAGGAAGAAAGAATCCATCTGACTTTCCCTTACATTGGAATTAGAAATGGGACTTGTGAATTTTGGAAAGTAGGCATTTCATTTACAATTCAATAAGCCTGACAGAAAACAGAGCCAGGTACAATGAAAGTAAAAACAAACAAACAGGGGCTGGGGATGTGGCTCAAGCTATAGCGCATTAGCCTGGCATGCATGCGGCCCAGGTTCGATCCTAAGCACCATATACAAATAAAGATGTGTCCGCTGAAAACTAAAAAATAAATATTAAAAATTCTCTCTCTCTTTAAAAACAAACAAACAAAAAAACCAACTGTAAGTTTTGTACCATATCACATTGTTCTTATTGCTATTCCCTGTTTGCATCATGGAGTGATGGCAAAGAGCACTTAAAATCAAAATGTCCCAAGTGCTGATTGTCAGGAGCATTAATAAAGCAGAGAGCTTAGGAGCCACAGGAAGCTCCTTAGCTAGGCTTACAGGCAGAGGACCCCAAGGATGAATGACAAACTTCAAACGAGATGAAGCAGGTAGAGTACCTTCATTTACAGGAAAACAGGAATAGGAGAGCTTTGGATGAGGTACACAATGGGAGATAGCAGTTGGTCCTCACAAAGGATTAAGCAATAGCAGCAAAGTTTAACACAAACTTTGCATGAAGCTTGCTCATAGCAAGCATTTTCTGTAATAACCAAACTGGAAACAACCTATGTGTCCATCAAAAGGGGATGGTTAAAAAAATTACAGAACAGTTTTTCCATGGAATACCATATAACCATAAAAGGGTTGGAGATATAATGTGCTGATATTGAAAAGATACCTGAGATAATATTAAATGAAAAAAGCAAAGTGCACAAAAGTTTGAAAATCCCATTCATATATGGAGTTTCTCATAATATTTACTTACATAGTCTTGCACATACATAATGTCTTGAAGGAAATACAAATGCTCCTTGACTTAATATGGGTTTATATCCTGATAAACTCATTGTAAATTGAAAACATTGTATGTGAAACCTGCATTCAAGGAGCTGGGGATGTGGCTCAAGCGGTAGCGTGTTCACCTGGCATGCGCAGGGCGCTGGCTGGGTTCGATCCTCAACACCACATAAAAATAAAAAATAAAGATATTGTGTCCACCTAAAAAAACAAACTAAAAAGTAAATATATTTTTTAAAAAAACTTGCAGATGTTCAGCAACACAGTACACTGCAGATTCTCAGTTGTCTCCCTCATGGCTGATTGGGAACTATGGCTCACTCACATTGCTGCTAGTCCAGGACAACAAAATTAAAAGTAGTATTCTATTGAATTTCTATTGTTTTCAAACTATCATAAAGTAAAAAATTGTTAGGTAGAACCATCATAAGTCAGGGATGATTTGCACACAAAAACTGTTAACAAAACTTTATTCAACCCAGCCCTCCAGGATTAGGAGTGAGGTGGGTATCAGGAAATTTATTACTTTCAATTTTTTTTTATTGAACTCAGGGGTGCTTAACCACTGAGCCCCATCTCTAGCCCTTTTTAAATTTTTTATTGAGACAGGGTCTAGGGCCTAGCTAGGTTGCTGAGGCTTGGTTTGAATTTATGATGTTTCTTTCTCCCTCAGCCTCCCAAGTTGTTGAGATTACAGGTGTGCACCTCTGCACCTGGATACTTTCAACTTTTTTAAAATATATTTTTTAGATGTTGATGGACTTTCATTTTATTAATTTACTTATATGCAGTGCTGAGAATTGTACTCAGTGCCTCACACATGCTAGGCAAATGCTATACCACTGAGCCAAAACTCCAGCCCCCATACTTTTAATATTTTATTTGATTTGAAAGTCTTAGAACCTACTTGTAGTTTTTTTAATATTTATTTTTTTAGTTGTAGTTGGACACAATATCTTTATTTTATTATTCTTATGTGGTGCTGAGGATTGAACCCAGGGCCCTGCACATGCTAGGCGAGTGCTCTACCGCTAAGCCACAACCCCAGCCTCCCTGCTTGTAGTTTTAAAAATTATTATTATTATTTTGTAAAAGCTTTTCAGGATTTCTGGAAGGTGAATTTCAGAATTTACAATACAGTCAGCCATCTATATCAGTGAATTCAACCAACTGTGGATTGAAAATATTTGGTAAAAAAACTGAGTATGTACAGATTTTTTTTGTGTGTCATTCTCTAAACAATAAAACTATTTACATAGCATTTGCATTATATTAGCATTAGCATTATAAGCAATCTAAAGATGATTTAAATTATAAGGAGAATGTGTGTAGACTTGAGCATCTTCAAATTTTGGCATTCAAGGGGGTCTTCGAGCTAATTCCCCATGAATTCCAAGAGAAGCCCTGCACTTGAAAGCTTGTCTCTGAGTGTTAGTTTTAAATAAGAATATGGACATTAATCTACTGACTTTTTTCTTTGCTGAACATGATGGACAGAATTGCCATATTAATTTACAATCTTTTCATGCTCATGCAAAACATTTACAAGGAATGACCGCATTCTAAGCCATAGCAGGAGTCAACACAATGCCAAAAACCAATAGCATACAGATAATGTTCTCTGTCAACAGTGGAATAAAATTAACAACAGTGGCAAATGTACCACATTAAAGTAATAGTTAAATAACCAACTTAAGACACAATCCAATTCTAAATTATTTAACAGACATAACAAAGAAAAAAACTTCATGAATTTTCTTTTACCTTTACTCTTAATTGTGAGAACATTCACTACTCCTGGTTTGAAGTACCTGTGAATAAATGAATGAGTTAATTCATATCTCACCTCTTTCCATAAAGATTTGAAGCAGTTCAGTTGCTTGTGAACTCAGTTCTGAATATGGAAAAATCCTCCTTGCCAAGTGGTTGTAATGCTAATTTATTAAAGCCATGAAAATTCCTCCAAGATCCTAACCCTTGGCTACAGGCACTGGCATTTGAAGAACACTGTTTTCCTCTGGAGAGGAGCCCACACCTGTCAGTTACAATAATGCTTAGATATTGACATGGACAGATGCCTAAGTTATGTTATGTGGGGGGGGGGGAAACCCCAAGTTGCAAGACATTGTGCATTGCATTCATTGTTAGATTATCTAATTTGCAAACCAGGCATATGCTTGTGGCATCAAGAAAGAAAAAAGGAAAAAAAAATTTTGAAAGAATATATATATATATATATATATATTAGACTGGAATGTAGCTCAGCGAATCAAGCACTTGGTTACCATGTCCAAGGCTCTGCGTTCAATTCCCGTATTGCTGGGGGAAAAAAAGAAAAAAGAAATGTGTATGTGTGTGTGTGTGTGTGTGTGTGTGTGTGTGTAACACTGAAATAATTATTAAAGGAAGAATCAAAATTTCAACTTTTTGTTTTATTGCTTAGTACTTCTGTTTTAAACTATACATTAGTAAGGGGAGAGGGAGTAGTACCTATTTTAAAGTTTAAGGTGCTTAAGTTCTAAGTGACCATGATTTTATGATACTAATTTTGTAAAACTTTTTTTTAATATTTATTTTTAGGTTTAGCTGGACACAACACAACGCCTTTATTTTTATGTGTACTAAGGATCGAACCGGGGTCCTGCCCGTGCTAGGCGAGCACTCTACTGCTGAGCCACAATCCCACCCCCTGTAAAACTTTTTATACATGTACATATATATTAAATGTTCACATCTGCAGAAAAAGCAGTCTGCATAAATAAACCTCAACTTAAAAGTGGGAGAGGATTTTAATTCCCACTTTGCATATTTTTGTAACTTTTTTGACATGTTTACAATGGGTGGAAGTTATTTTTAATCAGGAAAACAGGCATGAATAAAATCAAGACAGAACATAAAGGCAAGCCAGAAGCAGTGGTGCACCCCTGTAATCCCAGCAGCTGAGGAGGCAGAGACAGGAGGATAGCAAGTTCAAAGCTATCACCTCAGCAATGGTGAGGCACTAAGCAACTCAGTGAGACCCTGTCTCTAAATAAAATACAAAATAGGACTGGGCTCAGTGGATATGTGCCCCTGAGTTCAATCCCTGGTAAAAACAAAACAGAACAAACGAACAAACAAAAAGAAAACATAAAGGCTGTGGGCAGTTAGGCCTGGTCCTAGAGTATCACTCCAGTGGTGAGGCTGTGTGCTCTCACCTCTGTTTTAGGCTACTGAGATATTGCTGCCAAATGCAGGGATGAAATCCTTCCCACAAGACCAGTCTGAATGCTTGCTTTTGATTCACAGCAGTCTCTGTGCTCTTCTGCTACTACCTCTGACTTCTGGTCACCCTCTATCTGTCCTCTTATCCAGACAGGCTCAGTAGGTATTCATCTGACAATTAAAATTCCAAACTCTGAGCCTGGTGTATGCCCCTGTAGTTCTAGTGTCATGAGTGATGCTTTAATAATTACTCGGAGGCAGATTGTCTTTGAATGCAGCGAATATTCAATCACACCAATCATCAAATACAAACAGTTAAATCAAATACAAATAGTTATCTCAAAACTAATTAAAATTAAAAGTTAACTCAATTCACGATAATTAAACACAGCAAGCACATCACACAATCCCTGGGCAACCATAAGTCCCAAAGTACCTCTGATACCATGTGACTTCTCTTAGCCAAAGAGCAAACGTTGTCATTGTCCAGTGATTCTCTCCAGCCAATAGTTGGACTTCAGGGAACAGTGGAGTTGATCTAGGGACAGACAGCAAGGTGGCCAAACTCACTGATATCCTTGGAGTGAAGCTCTCTGATGTGGCAGGACAAGCGGTTTAAATACAGTTCCAAGTTGGTGTTCATTGGTTATGTCCTTGGGTGGTGTTTTATCATGCTCAAGCATTGTTCTGTTTCTAGACATTGCTAAGCATGCCTGTGGCTGATGCTCCTTACACCTAGCTACTTGGGAAACTGAGGAGTTTGAGGCCAGCCTGGTCAACATAGAAAGACCCCAACTCAAAAAAAAAAAAAAAAAAAAGATTCTAAGTACTGTTTTTCTCTGAACTCCTGGAATTGAAATGACCTCCCCACTTTTTCCTATGTAAACTGGCCTTCTGGCCATTTTCTGTGAGGTTCAGTACTTTATGTAAATGTTCAAGGAAGCTAGATAAATGTAAAATTCATATGTGATCAATTAAAGATACTGAGCACAGAGAGTTTTCAAAAAACAGTGTTTAAAGTGAGATGGCAAAAGCTAACTTTTCCAGGGTGGAAGTTGCTCATGTTTCTTTACAGTCTAGGAATGAAGGCTAAACCCCTGGAGCAAGACAAAGGTAGCCAGCTGGCCTGAGGAGACTGGGTGTTTGGGAGGTGGGGATCAGGTGTTAGGGGGACTCTGACTGGCATCTCTGGGTAGAGAATTCATAAGGGGCTGGAGTTGACTGAAGACAAAGGCTGTTGGGGCCAACCAGGATTTACTGGGCTTTAGCTAATCCTTGGCTTGGAGACCCACAGCATACCTGTCTGGCCTATCTGCTGGTGTGCTACCCAGAGACAAACCCCATGAAAGGGATGTAAGGGAGAACAGAACCACTCTGCCATGAAAGGGCCCTTCCCTAAGGGAAAGCTGATGACAACTCAGGACAGGTCTTGTTTGATGAATAGTTGGCCACCCAAGGAGAGAGAGAGAAAAAAAAAGGAGGGGGGGGGACTCTTTAAGAGAGAGACTGAAAGAGGGAAAAGGGAGGGAGCATCTAGTGAGGGTTTCCAATAATCATATTAGAAAGGTGTCAGGAGCCAGGCCCTGGGACCAAACCTTTGTCACCTGAAAGATTCTTGACTATGTGTGGCTTCTCAATTGTATTCTGTATATTTTCCATGTCTGTTTCCATGGTGACTAGCAGTAAATTGGTAAATCAGTAGCAGTAAAACACTAAAAGCTTTAAAATAACATGTGTTTGTCTTTGGGGGCAGTAAGGAAGGGGGAACTAGGGAGTCTGGCAAAGTCACCTCCCCAAAGAGAAGAAAGCAGGATGGTCCTGGGGGCTTCTTCCAGGAAGGTGGAGGTGATCCAGGCCTGGCAGCAAATTTGGGATGAGGATGGCTTTGGGGACATCTTAAAAATAAAAAGGTCACTCTTATTTTACTTGTCCCTCTATTGTAGCATTTATTTCACACCTACTTGGAGATAATATATTGTCCTCTGTTTGCTTTTTAATAACAGAATGAAACTATATCTCACATGTTCCTATATTCCCAAGTGCCTGCTACAGAAGCACCTGGTATGGAACTGGACATGTATCAGAGTTGCAATATATTTTTCTTCTTTTTTTTAATCCAAAGAGTATTTTTGCTACACACATGTGTGATATGTAAATGCATCCTTTTTCTTTATTTTTTCCTTAGCTCTCTCCTCCTCTTCTCAAATTCATATAATCATATGCAAATAGACTGCATAACCCCAAATATAAGTTTTTGTCAATATATATATTTTACAAAAATATGATTCTGTCATCTTATATATTTTCTGCCTCTTGTTTTTGTCCCTTGACGATACCTCTTGGAAATCTATCAGGTAGACTTCTATAGGATTATCTCATTCTTCTTAATGACTACCTAAAAGTCAGCGATATGGCTGCATTATAATTTATTCAAGGTGGATGATGGAGCCCTGACTTCCTGAAACTGATTGTTCACATCTCTTCCCAACCTGGAATTCAGTGACATCATGCTGGTATCTTAAAATTTGGCATGGTGCGAATATTCACATTATATAGATTTGTAAATGCTAAAAACCAGGGCTTTTTCCTTGTTTTAACTAGCCTATCACTCAGTTCCTGCTAATAGGTTTTAATTTGTTTCTACATTTTTTTCCCCAGGATTGGAGATATCTACTGATATATACATATACATATTTATACACACACATATATTCATATATTAGTGTTTTTATTTCTATGAGATATAAGAGTGGGATTGATGGGTCAAAGGAGTACATATTTTCAATTTCTAAAGATGTTACCAGATTGCAAAGGCTTGTAGGAATTTTCATTTCTACAAGCAATGTAAAAACTGTTTCCCCTGCATCCCTGCCAGCAATGGAAATTACCCTCATTTTAATTTTTTTTCTAGTCTGAAAGGTATAAAATAATAACTCATATTTTAATTTGCATTTCTCTGAATACTAATAATTTTAAGCTTTTTTTCCCTATGCATGTTGATAACTTAAATATGCGCTTTTGGTGAGGTGCCTTTTGATAGCCTTTGCTTATTTTTCTATTGGGTTGTATGTTTCCCTATTGTCTTACTTATAAAACCTTTTGTTTATTGTTGTTTTTAATTATTCATCTCTCCTGTACAAATCTATTGTTTGTCTATTGACTTTGTTTATTTTATCTTTTGCCACACAAAAGTTTTTTTAATTGTTACTAGGTAAAATATGTCTGTATTTTCTTTTATAGCTTCTGGATTTCCAATCTTGGCTTACAAAACACGCCTCCCTGATTCTATATTGAACGTGAAACCTCCTAAATTTTCAAGATTGTTATTGTCTTATTTTTTACATTTGTATTTAATCTATATGGACTTTATATTTGTATGTAGTATAAAATAGGAGTCCAGTTTTATTTTCTTCCAGATGGAAGTTGTCTTGGCACCATTTATTAAATAATCCATTCTTTTTCATGGAATTGAAATACCAACTATGTCATATAGTAAATTCTCAAATATATATTTGGTCTATTTCTGTGTTCTCTATTTTATTCCACTGATCCATTTATCTGTTCCCATGCCAATACCAAATTGATTTAATTACAGTGGTTTTATAGGATAGTGTGATATCAGGGAAGACAGTTCTTGCCTTTTATTTTTCTTTTGCACATTTTTATTTGCCATCCTAAAGCATTTATTCTTCTATATAACTTTAAGATCCCTTTATTCAATTTTCCCTTCAAATAAAAACTTTCTGTTATTCAATTACAATTACATCAAACGTGTACATTAATTTTGGAGAAATTGATGTTTTTATTAATATTCTTTTATTCATTCCAAAAATATTTACTGAGTTCCTATTTTTGACAAGCTCTGGTGATATAGCAGTGAAGAAGTCAGATATGGTCCCTTCCCTCTTGGACCATTTGTTTACAAACAAATGGCCCAGCAATCCCACCCTCAGGTACATACCCAATAGAAATGAGTGCTGATGTCCACCACAAGACATGTACAAGAATACTCACAGCAGCTTTATTTGTAAGAGACAAAAATGGGAAGTAACACAAATATCCCAACAGTAAAATGGAAAAATAAATATCCCAACAGCAAAATTTATTTCCTGGGATATCACACAGCATTGAAAAACAATGAACTACTGATAACTGCAAGAACAAAGGAAACTTACAGATGTGTTGAGCATAAGGAGGATACAGGAGTTCATACTAAGTGATTCCACTTGCATGAAGTTCAAAAATCACTTATATCTTAGGGCATAATGTAAAGAAGGTAGTTGGTACTTTCAGTGACTGTGAGGGGACACAAGGGGACCTCATGGGTGGTGCTGTAATCATTAGTTTCAACCTTGATCTGCTAGTGATTACTGGAGTGCATATGGATATTCCTCCAGCCATACACCTTCTTTTTACTGTTTGTAAGTTATACTCCAACCCAAACAAAGAAGAATAAAAGGGAAATTTATCTTCACAAAACAGCCTCCTTCCCCTTCAGGGTGCCTAGGATGAGCAGCCACCTGTGGGTCTCTGCCTTCTGCCTTCTCCATTTCTGAAAAAACTGAGTTTTCTAGTGCTTTTTAGGCTGGGATATTGTAATCTTGAAGCTGCAGCAACTGCTGATCATGGCACGATTTTCCAGCCCTCCCACCTATAAAAAAAATCATTAAAAAAAAAAAATCTCCTGATGTACTACTGTATAATCTTTTGGAGAAGCAACAGAGCTGCACCAGCCAGCTCAGACTCCCTCTCCCCAACTGGTCAATAAGAAACCCTGGGTTTTTGTGCCTTACCCCCAGAAGAGTTATAAAGTTCAGTAAGTGCCTGGAAAGCAGGCAAGACTCTGCCATGCAATCTGGATCACCCATTACCAATTTGCTTTGCTCACCCACCGTAGTGGCTGGGCCTTATGCTTCCTAGGGGAAAATGAGCAGTTTGAATGCCTGCCCCCTCCTTCTTCCTTCTCCCATCTCATCCACTCTCCTCCCTTTGTTCTCCATCAATGTGTTCCCTAATGTGGGGTGCATATATTTGTGACTCTTTGGGGAAAAAACTTGGAGCCAAACTTGGGGCCTCCCATGTAACCCCGAGATTGTAAGCATGGGATGTAGCCTGCAGCAGTTACAAAAGGCAGATTACCATGTGGTGCTGCTGAGTTGCAGTTATTTCATGCCATTTTGTTTTTCCACTCTCTAGGGTAGTGACTCACTGCTTTCCAGTTCAAAGTGAGGACATGTCCCATGGTGTTGACTGCCTGATGCTCCTGGAGGACATTCCTAACCTACCACTCACCAAGTTATTAGAAATCTAACTCTGAAATCACTAATCCCCAAATAGCCTCTATTCTCTCAACTGCTGGCTTCCTTGCTTTGATTTTATGCACAGTAGTTCTCAACTCAAGGCCAAAAATTCTACCCCATGCCGAGCCACTTTCAAAGGAGAACCAATATGCTAAGACTGGAGGGGGATTTGAATAGCGGCTAATTGTCAGTTTGTCTAGTGAAAGAAGCTTCCTCTCTCTTGAGCAGGCTGGTTATTTGTTAAAGTTTGCTGGGGTTTTGGGGCACCTCGCTGTTAGGGGCAGCTCAAACTCAGCAGTTTTAATTATTAATCAGGTCAAAGGCTGATGACAATTTTTCTTCTCTTCAGGGAAGGGTCTTGAGAGTTCACAGGAGGGGATGGCCCAGGCCCTTGTCCTGTGATGGGTGGAAAGGAGGGAAGGAGGCAAACATTCAAGCCAGACCAGTCCCGAGTTCTTAATGGTCCCTTGCCCTAGACAGACTGTTGGAAAGTGGCTTAATCTGCCTGTGGCTTTATTTTAAGTGAATGTTGGTCTTTATCCTTTCCAAGGGGTTGTGACTTTCTAAGTCAAACAAATTTCAGACTTAACAACACACATGAAAGCGTGTACCCTTGCAAACTGGAGTGCAGGAAAGGTGGCAGACTCTTCCAATGTGTCCACCTGGTGCATCAGCTCTTTTGGGTTGGGGGTGGAAAGGGTTCCTCTTTACTTAAGCACACTTTGGAAAAGGTACAAGACTTTTTCAGTTTGGGTTTGTAAGTCTCCAAATATGCTGACTCTGTTTGTCCTGCCTTCTACTCTTCTTTCCTGATCCCTAGGGATCTCCCTTCTCTTTCTGGCCTGAGACCCCAGTTTGACAAAATCCAGAAAGCTCTCTTTTCCATCTGCCTATTTGTTAGCCATTCTAAACGATTCCAGCAGGCTCTGCTTTCCGCCCTTGTTGCTAGGCAGATTCCCTTGTTGCTAAGCCACCACTACTTCTTCCTGGCCTCAAAAAGAGGTACAAATTTCCGGTGACCCATTCAATTGTCCACCCACTCACTCACACAACAATAAAACAAGTAGGTCCTAAACACCTACTATCTGTGAAAACCTGTACTCAGCATAGAACACTTTCAAATGGGAAAAGAGCCAGTGAACCCAGGGTGTCAGATACAGAGGTGGCCAGGTGTCATGGGGGTGAAAAGCAGGCTATTTCTGGGAGGTTTCTCAGGGTACAGCCATTGAAAGGGAAATTTTTCTCTAGCCGGCGATCTGACCCTTATGGGCTCAGAAAATTCATTTTATGTGCAAGCAGAAACAGATCCTGGTCCTAGTAGCAAAAGAGTATTAATCAAGCTTAAAAGACTGGCATTTGTAATTATTAAATGAGAAGCCTAGTGATTACTGGAGTAAATATGGATATTCCTCCAGCCATACACCTTCTTTTTACTGTTTATAAGCTATACTTCAACCCAAACAAAGAAGAATAAAAGGGAAATTTATCTTCACAAAACAGCCTCCTTCCCCTTCAGGGTGCCTAGGATGAGCAGCCACCTGTGGGTCTCTGCCTTCTGCCTTCTCCGCCTCTGATCTAGAATAATCCTGCAGGCATCACCTTTGCTCTCTAGGGGCAGAGTTTTCTGGAAATGATGTCAATGAAGGACATTGGAGGGTTGGTGTGGGACACCAATTTGCACAGGAAAGGGAATGTATCGATATGTCCACATCTGTAACTAACATTCCAATTATGTGCCAGACAAAATGTTAGATGGTTTACAGATGTCATTTTATTAATTCCTCACATCAACCATGAGAGGGAGCTATAAAACACTTAACCCCATTTCACAGAATGAAAAAAAAGTTCAAGTTAAATGACTTAATTGAGTTCGACAGCAGAACTAGAATTTGAATCCAAAGCCAATATTTGGACTAATAGTCTCAGCTATCTAGCAATGATAAGATGACACATTCGGTTGACCAGGGGGGAATTTCCTCCAAACAGTGGGACACTTGGAAATGGAATTTGGCTGAGTCTGGATCTAGAGATGGAAATTGAGGACATCATCTAACATATGCCTCACTTCTTCTGGAAGTACTCTGAAAAGGGGACTTCTGAGTTCTTGTTGATAGTGAGCATGATGGCCAGGGTTGGGGGCTCAGACAGAAAGGGTCCTGGGGTAATGGCTTTACCACCATCTTGCCAAACAGCCATCAACCTGAGAGGTCCAACACCCAAGCAGACTAAGAGACCTAGATCTTGACTTTAGGGAAAAGTCAAAGCAGTTTTTGGGAGAAGATGGCCTGTTCATAGTTGGATCAGGGTCATTGGGCTCTCTGGAAAGGGTACCCTGGAGCTTGTTTGTTTAAGCAGAAGGTTGATAGAGGAGTGCCTTCCTCATACAGAGGCCTGGTCAGGACCCCCAGCTAGAAGGCAGAGCAGACACACAGCACAATCTATATCTGGGAGCTGGAACCAGATAGGGGCCTGAGTGGAAGATTCTGAAAGCCACTAAGAATTCTCTCCCAGGCTAGCAGGTATTCATGTTTGGTTGGTATCCATGCCCTAAAGAATTGAGGAAGAGTAAGGAGCAAGAAGGTCAGGGTGTCCAACAAACCCTATTTTCCTCCTTCCTTCCCTCTTTTTCTTATACTCTTATTTTTGCAACAAACGTTTTTGGGATTGGACCTGAGTGATTCTGGGGAAGGAATCCATGCTCTGTAAGTTGTCTGTTTCTCTGTTTTTGTAATATACGTTTTTGGCTTTCTCCCCAGTTTCCTAGTGCTTTTTGAACAATCTCAACCTTGTCTGAATGCCGGAGATTTGCCCACACTTAGGCCAAGACAGCCAAGGGATTCTAGGGCCCCTGGAAATTTTGCATGGTGGGGCCAGCAGCTGTCTCAGCTGGATTTGCAGGAAACAGCTGGTGGAGCTAGGGCAGAAAGAGGTGAAATCTCAAGAGAGGAAGAGATTGAGAAAGAGAGAGATGGGAGCAGCTGCAGTTGTTAAGCTCTTCCAGGCCTGGGCCCTTCCATCACAGAGGCCTACCCAGGCTCCAGCTCTCCCACCCTGGATTTATTCAAGAAGAAACAAACAAGTTAAAGTGATGCCCCGGGGGACTATAAACAGTGGGTGAGGACCCCACTGGAAGGGGGAGTTGAAACTGAGGCTCTTGGAGGCCGGGTGGTGTTCAACTCTAAAGCTTAACAGCACCTGGGGTGTGTTTGGACTAGGGGGATTACACCCCATTCTTTAGACCATGAGTGTGTGAGGCTGAGATCCAATCAGGGTACGTGGTATTCAATTGAAATAGCAGAGAATTGGAGGAATTTGGACCATTTCTGTTAGTTTAGTAAACTGAGACTCTCTCAGAGCTTTGTGCTAGGCTCTGGTCTATGCCTGATTAAGAGGCCTTCCCCGGCCTCTACCTCCCTTGCTGAGGTGAGCAATAATTTTTTTTCCTACTTAAAAACTTGGAATTTCATAATAACCCAGCAAAGGCAGTAATTACTTGACATTGTTAGTTGGCGCTTTGGAAGTAATAGCTGAAGTTGGGAAGGTAGCAGAGTTACTCAGAAGAATTTGGGGTACCATTTCTTAATCTACTGATATTTTGCAGACTCAGGCTTGGTTCCCAGGCAGTGGTGATTAAATTGAAATCTTGATTCTCTTGGTAACTTGATGGCTTAGTTTAGGCCTCAGGTTGCTGTTCCATGAACTGCCTTGAAATTTAATCACCCAAATTTATTTCCTAGAGTGTTTCTCATCGTCTCCTCCTCCAGGTCCATTAGTCACGATCCCTTTACCTGACAGAGTGATTATTAAAGACCCTGGTGGTTCCCTTTCACTAGATTTAGGGGTGTTGGTAACTCTGGAGGCAAGTTCTAACTTGGGTCACAGTTGGGTGGATTTTCCCTCAATTGGTTGTGAATCTTCCCTAAGGGCATCCTGGAGGCCTGGGAGGATAACACTGAGTGGTACCTCCTGTTCTTTCTTCAAATTAGGCAGGTGGTTATTGGGTTCTTCTAGGGCCATTGCTCTCAGGCTGGGGATTATGTTGTCCTTTACCCCTGGGCACATCACCGATATCTCCCAGCTTCAATTTTCATTTTGGCAAAATGGAGATAATGCACATTTTAAAAAACAGGGTGCAGAGCCCAGCACATCAGTATGTAACAGATGTTAGCTCCTTCTCCTCCAGTTGGAACAAGACCCAGGCCTTCATTTTGGGATCTTGGAAGAGACATTTTATTAGTCTCATTTGGAATCATTCTTATAAAAACTTATTTCAAGTGTAGTTTCATAAATGAAATATTTAGCTCTCCCCCCCCCCTTTTCAACCCGGTCCTTTTCTGAAGTATGAGTTGCAAAGCTACATGGTTATAGGGGTCAGGCAGGTAATATAGTGAGCTGGTAGGTTTTGGATGAGTTGTTCACGTTTTGGAAGCCCTCTCACCCTAAGACTAGAAATTCCTACTATGTGCTTGGTTGGCCTCTGGAGCTAACTACACAGTTCTCCTCCTGTCCTGCAGACATGTTGGACCAGTTAAAGGTTATTCTGTAGAAACCTCAACCAACAAGTCAAAAGATGAGTTTCCTGCTCTTAATAGATAATTTTTATTGGTTTTGCAATAAACGTATGAAATAGAAACAATAGCAATAAACTAGCTCAACAAGAAATCGAAAGGCACAGGCCCCCAAAGCCCTTCCCACCTCTTCTTAATGAGTCTCTAATTTATAGACCAACAGCAGGCCCACTTTTCTTTTTCTAAGCTTTGCAAACTTTTCCATCTTGGAGGCCTGGGTGCAGGAATGTGTGTGTGGGGGGGGGAGGGGGGAGCGTGCTCATTTCTGAATAGTGACTGTAATAAAAACTGGGACAGAGCAGTGCTACATAGGAAGAGGTGGCACTGCCTTGGAACTTGGGGGTCTGAACCTAGCCCTGTGATTTCTGACTTTGAGGGGCTTCCCCCTTAAGTTTCATATTTATCAACAGAGAGCAGAAAGGGAGAGTGACTAGGATTAACACTCATGCTGGATACAGCTTATCTTTTGGAGAGCAGAGGGGGTGGGCATAAAAAGCATCTAGTGACCCAGGCGAGGATCTTCACCTTTGAAATCTCTATCTCTTGGAATGGGCCACATATGTTTAGTCCATTTAACATGTTAAAGGATGTTAAAGCTCCAAGGGAAGGGAAGTATTGTTGGCGTCTTTGCAGGCACTGATGAGAACTCCTTGCTGCTGTTCTCAGGGGCAACTCTAGCAAGCTGGAGGCCCTGGGTTCCTGTGCTTACTTGGCTGGGTTACTGTCATTGTCAGATGAATGATAGCTAAAGTCAGAGGGGTTCAGTGCTCCATCTGAATATTTCCCCTGAGGCCTACAGACAAGAGAACAGGTTATCTGTGTTCCCAATCATGCCTCAAGGAAGGTGCAGGCCTCCTAGGGGCTCATACTTCAACAGAAAGAAAGAAAACAAGACCAAATAAGGCTTCTGTGCCCAGGCCTTCAGGGATTGAGTGGCCCAGGGTCTGGATGGGAGGCAAAGATCCTGGCAGCCCATGCCAGAAAGGCATAGAGGGATTTCATTTGGGATGTTGATGTTCTCATTCCCATGGCCAGTTTGTCACTCTGGTAATCCCCACTTCAGGGCCCTTCCCACCATGTTACTGGGCGGGTGGGGTCATGAGGAGAAACTGGGGCCTTGGAGGGAAATCAGCAGTGTCTCAGCTCTCTGCTGCTCTCTTTCCTCTCACCCCATTTCCCCCTCCTCAGTGGAACTGGAGGAAAGACCGCTGACTTTGCAACCTAGAGCCCCTGCAAGTCCCCATCTATGGCATGCTGTTATGCTTCGAGGACACAGGACTGTGAACTCGAAATTGTCTCGCCTTTGTCACCTCCTGGCAGGTCTTTAGAGCTCAGGGAAACAGTGGAGCGGTACAAATCGCAGCGGCGTGGTAAAGCCCCCCTTACTCCTGATGGGCCGCCTGACTCATATCCGTTTCCCTGGCAAAAAATAAGTTTTTGTTATTGCTGGCTTGGCAGAAGCACGGAAGAGCGCGTGAGGATCTACTGCCCCATGCATCACTGGCCAAATTGCCTGAGAAATCCCAGCTCTAGAACTTTTCATCGTTGGCTGTGATGTACGGAGCAGAACGGCAGCTCCATTTCCCTGGCGTGGGGCTCAGCGAAGCTGGCACTTAGCAGACCTGCTCTGCTTGCAACTCCCAGCAAATGTGGCCTCTCCTTTCCCTTCCCTTCCTCTTGGCCCTCATCGCCCCTCACCCTTTATCTTTCCCATCCCCCTGTCTGTTCATCAACCCCCTCCCTGACTTTACCCAGCAGAGCCATAGCTGGAGAATCAGGAGGAGGCCTGCAATGTCATTTCCCCATCACTCTGCAGACGATTCCACACTAATGTTCTTTTAATGCTGTGATGCTGCACTAATTAATAAGCATCCTGCACAGAGGCCTCGCCTCGCCTCTCCTCCCCTCTCCTCCTCTTCCCTCCCTGCCCCTCCTCACCAGCCCTGGAAAAGGCCTCATGACATCCTGGCATCTGGCAGCAGAGAAAGGATTTAACTCTTCTACCTGGGCTGCCTGATATTGCTATGAGAGATAACTGTATACGAACCAATAATCTAGCCTGACAATCCAATTTACTGACCAATAGCGCACAATCCACCATGTCATCGGCTGTGGGGAGGCCCATAAATTAGTTCCTAGTAATTTATTCTGATCAATAGAATGGGCAAAGTCACTTGTCTCTTTAATCAAAGGCCCTCTCAGAGATGTCAGTGCAGGCAGCTGCGTAGGAGGGAGCAGGGTTCTGAGAGCGAGGAGGTGGTGGGGCTCCGCACTACACCCCATATCCTGGCTTCCAGAACCCTGCAGAAGTCTCCCGGCCAATGTGAATGGTGTGAGAGGAACCCAAGGTCCAGGTTGCCTATGCTTCCTTTGGTTACCCCAAGCACAAAAATTGGCCTTCAAATGAACTGAGGGCAGAGGTGGTCAGGATGGAGGTTAACAAGAGACTGAAGGGAACATTGTGCTGGACTCTAAGGACATCTTAATCCTTCGGAATCTTCCTCCTCCCCAGGTCACATGGGTCTCACCAGCCCTTGCACTGGTACTTCGGTAAAGATAAGGTTCCCAGTGTGGGAGATTAAAATATACCACCCCTGAATGTGCTTCTATGGTGGATTTGGGGATGGCTATTCAGAGAGGCTGCAGGATGAAGAAATAGTTCTGAAGAACTATCCTTTTCTGGGGAGGGAAATATACATTAGCGATGTATACAAGGGCCAGGCTTGGAGGCGCATGCCTGTAATCCCAGTGGTTGGGAAGGCTGAGGCAGGAGGACTGCAAGTTCAAAGCCAGCCTCAGCAACTTAGCAAGGCCCTAAGCAACTCAGTGAGACCCTGTCTCTAAATAAAATACAAAATAGGGCTGAGGATGTGGCTCAGTGGTTGACTGCCTCTAAATTCAATCCCTGATTACCCCCTCTCCCAGAAGTGATATATACAGGGACCCCTTATCTCCTCCACCTTATCTAGCTCTAGGAAAGATCACGTTGACAACCCTGCCCAGACACATCCTTCTGAGAGCTATTACCTGAGAGACTTTACCTGAATAATAGAATCACAACCTTTGTTTCTTCCTAAACCCTACTCCCTTTCTGTACAGTATAAAACTTTGGTCTTCTGATTCTTTTGTGAAGCTCATATTTCATGTGGTTCTTGTGTGCTTGAATGTAATATATGTATGTGCCTTTTTTCCTGTTAATCTGTCTATTGTTAGGCTCAAATATCAATTTTTTTTAAAAAAAGCTGTTTTTAGTTGTTGAGGGACTTTTATTGTATTCATTTATTTATATGCTGGGCTGAGAATCAAACCCAGTGCCTCATACCTACAAGGCAAGTGCTCTTCTACTGAGCCATAACCCCAGCCCCCAAATATCAAATTTTTTAAATAAAATTCTTTATATTTGAGTTTTATAGATTCAAATATCGAATCTTCAGAGGTGAGAGAAGGAAATTTTCCTTTGTCCCTACACTAGCATGGTGGATAAGAGCCAATGACCTGACTTTGAATGTAAACTCTGCCACTTCTCTACTGAGAGGGCTCTGATTCAGTTTCCTTATTTCTAAAATAAGAATAGTAGCAGTACCTATCTCACAGGGTTAGTAAGACAATTTAGTAAATTAATTATGTGATATGAAAACTAATATGAAGTTAAATTAATAGATGAGCGTGCATCATGCTTAGAAGGATGCCTTTCACATAGTAAGGCTATACTGAATGCTTGTTAACATAAACAAATACACAGAAAAGTGTTGAAAAGGAAAAATGTTGATGGGATTTGTTCTGAAGATGTGCCAAGTCCTTGACATGCTCTGCTTCCTGAAAACTTTTGCTGTTTCTCAACCACATTCACCTCTCATCCTCCTTGTCCAAAATAAACAGGCAAAGGGACAGTCAATCGATGCTATCTCTTTGAAATGATAGAGAAACTATACAGGCCTCTTGTGAAAGTTATTTCTCCCTCCTCTGCGCTCTCAGGCAGAGCCAGCGCATTGGCTTTGGGGAAAGAGACCAAATTTGCTTTAGAGGAAAGGAGCCTGTTCTCAGAGAGTGGGGAGGGAAAGGATGCTCTGTGACCTGTGTCAGCTGCAGGACTAAAGTAGGAGACAAGGGTCTCAGACATGAGCAGGACAGAGGAAGACACAGAGTAGGGCAAAGTAAAGAGCAATGGTACAAGAGTCTGCCATCTTGGGTTCCCCTCCCACGTCTGCCACTCACTGACTGTGGGACTTTGGTCAAGTCATTTCAGGTTTCTGACCCTGATTCTGTATTTTAGACAGGAAGGGATTGGATAGAATAAGCTCCAAGGTCCCTGATTCTAACACTCTGAAATTCTGCATAAGTTAGTGTGACTTTTCTCTGAGTCTCCTCGATTCTGTCCCCCCCCCCACAATAATTATCTGAAAGGTTCTGAAATCAAGCACCAGACAGACAGAAAAATCTGTAATGTTTCAGCAATATGAGAGTTGCTAAGTGGAACATATGTCATGGGTGGAACAGGGGTGGGGGTGGGAAGCAATTCACTTAGGACAGGAGTTGCTAGACCCATTATTTTAATTGTGACTAGGTTCCTGGAAGTGTAAAGGACCAGGGGCCTCTATTCTGTCAAGGTCAAAGCTAGAACTTCTGATTCCAGGGAACCCCTGGGTACCTTTTAATTCATTCCATCAGCTCTTAGGGCCATCACAGGGCAGGCAAGCCCATGCTAAAGGCACAGATTCACTGAGGCACAGAGAAGAAACTGAGCCAAAAATCTCTCTTGAAATTCCAGGCTTCAATGACTGTCCTTGGATCCTGTCCTGGCCTCCTGTCCCCCCATAACTGAGCCCTGGTGTGTCCATCAGAGGTGAGCTGGAGGGCTGGGGTACACCGGTCATCAGTGTGATGGGGCCAGGTTGGAGGCCTGAGGCCAGCCCAGGTTGGCTGCATGGCAGGTGGACACAGTTTCTGGTGAGCAGGAATCTGGCACCCTCTGCTGACCCCGCGGCGGGAGACAGCTGGTCAACCAGGCTAGGGCTGCAGCCACAGGGAGGGGGAAGGGTGGGGTCTGGGACCAAGCAGCAGCTTACCAGTCAAAAGAGCAGTTCCCCTCTCAGAATAGATCATTTTTATTGGTTTTGCAATAAGCTTATGAGACAGGAACAATCGCAATAAACAAACCGAACAAGAAATCGAAAAGATGGGCCCCGAAAGCTGTTACTAAGCCCTTCTCACCTTCTCTTAACGAGTCTCTAATTTATAACAAACTCATCAGCCCAGCACCTCCAGGGTTCCCTGGTTTGAGGCTGGGAACCCATGGCCTCTGTCTTGTGTGTGGTCTGTCATCTCCAGGTGCCTGAGACCTGGCTCCAGAGGTGACAGGATGCCTGACCTAGCAGAAGAAAGAACAAGTCGGGAAGTCCTGGATCAGAGACATCTGTGTGCCCCCACTCTTGCTTTAGGACAGATAGGGTTGGATCTGGAGGGCCCACCTCCCTCAGATTTCTGCCCCAAACTTCTCCCTAGCCCTAGGTTGTTAATGGAAACACAGAAACCATGTTCCTTTAAGACTTTCAGATTAGGGCTTGGTTTGAGTAATAGGAATAGCTGGGAGCTTCCAACCCCCCACACTGTGTACTCCTCAGATAGGATTAAGTTCCCTTCTAGTGCCTAAGACTTTCCCTTCTTTAAGTTTAGAGGCTTCACTAGGGCAGAGTTATGTCTCACTCCTTTCTCTGAGGTTAAGGCTGTGAGGAAGGCCAAATGCACAGCATCAGATTGGGCCTGTATGAGGCCAGGACTGATTCTCCTTTGGGCTGGAGGTCCCTGAAGGAGGCTGCATCTCCTCCCTTAGCCTTCAGTCCCCTGGGTCAGGCAGTATTCTTGCATCTGGTTGCAGCTGTGGGACAGCAAGGCGACGTTACTACCACAGACTGGCATTCCCTTACGCTTTTGCTTTTTCATCAAGTAACCCTGAAGCCTTTTATCAAGGCAGCCTCTTGTCCTTCCACCTGTCCCTATAGGAGGTGCATGCCAGCTGCCTGTGCCTTTCCTGGCAGCTGAGCATGGGGCAAGGCATCCAGGGATCAGATCCACAGTCCTGTCCAGTATGGTCTCAGCTTCTCTGTAGGGGACTGAGTGACTCCTTGAGACGCCTGCAATCCTTACAGGTGGCCACAAGATGTCAGGGTGAGGCTGTGGAAATGGATTCTTGGCTTCTGTGCTGGGGCTGAGTTTAAAAGGAAGAAAATCAAATAGCAGTTGATAAGGGGGACCCGGGCACGTGGTAGCCTCTTCTCCCTTTGCTCCCTCCTCAGACTCACGACAATGCTCCATCTCTCTACCCTCAATTCTTTGCTCCCAGGACAGTGTGTTCTGAGGTTCCCTGACATCCTAACTATGGGAAAGACCTGGACCTGCTGTCCCTGTTGTAGGAACCCTTGAGGTGAAGAGCTGTGTGTGTGGCTTCAGGACACCATAGGTTAGGTACTCAAAAGCTGGGGAGTGTTTGCTCCTGGTTGCCTGTGTTTGTGTGTGATTCTGCAAAGATTTTGTATCTGTACAGACAAAAATTTAGACCTGGGAGAGGGCCTTAGAAATGGCTCAGTCCAACTCGGATTTTATAGATGAGGAAATAGAGGCCCAGAAGAAGGAAGTGGCTTGCAAGTCTGTGGCTGAACTGTCCCTGGAATGCAGGACTCCTGCCTCCAGCCCATTCCATGTTTATATTCCTCTCTGGGTGTCTCCAGGACTGTGCAATTACTATATTTCTTAGTGATTTTCTTTCCATGGATCTTGGAAAGTTCTCCAATGGGCCATTAGCCAGCAAGGTTCTGAACAGAATCAGAAAGAAATATGAAGAAGGGAGGGGATGGAAAAAAGGGCAGGGGCATGTGTACGTGTGTGCATGTATACCTTGATGTCTCACTGTGGCAGATGTGGATGCCAATGTTTCGGTTTGTCTGTACCTTGGTAGGTTGGCATTCCTGTGGTAGAGGCCCTGATTTGGTGTAGACTTGAGTTTGTGTAAGCTGTATACATGGACATCCTAGGCCCCTTTTGAGTGACCTCACAGAGTCAAGATCTCTTTGTGGAGATGTTTGTGCTTCAGCCTGGCAGTGAGGGAGCAAGGGGTTTGTTAGTGACTCTGGGGTGAGCATCAGTCAGGGGCCTTGTAAGTGATGAGGTGGGTGTCAGTGAGCATGAAAGAGAGGCTGTCCCCTCTTCCCACCTCTTTGTCTCCTACCAGACTCTCTCCCCATGGCCCCTAGGGTTTCAGTGTCCCTGCCCCAGCAGCTGCAAAATCCTTTATCGGTCGAGGCACCAGCCCCCGTGTCGGGATTTCAAGGTTCCTGTCGGTTCCATCCATCTTCCGGGGCCTCCTGGTATTAGCATTGATCTACAGGGGAAATGGAGAGCGCGACTGGGTTATTACGCACCCGCCCGCCTTCCCTGGGCCGTGATTGAGTGCACACAGAGAATTTTTGAAACATGGCCACCCTAACTTATTCTGTCTTCCTGCCAATAGCGTGGCATGGGTCCAAATTACGGGTCGATACCAGCTGATCTTTTTATGTTAAACTGTGATGAAGTTGCTTCTGTGTGGAGATGGGATTAGGCCCTGGGCCCTCGTTTAATGGAGAACTTTTGGGATGGGAAAGGGAATCAGGCAGTGGACAAGGGGAGTGGTCAGCAGGGCATACATCTGGGCGGGAGGCTGAGGGCAGGCAGTGTGTGTAGGTTTGGCTCCAGGCCGGGAGTGCACACATGCTACTAGGGGAGTCAGAGCCAGCTGCCTGGGTTCCTGGGCTCCCTATTTCTGCCTGGTTTTGCCTCTCATGACTCTCCCCACACCACACCACTCCGGGGGGCCTCCATCAGACCTTTCCATGGGTCAGCCAGTCTGCCCCTCATGTCTGCCCCTCCCTGCTCCCATCCAAGGATAGAATTCCATTTCCCTCTAGCCCCTTCCACCCTTCTCCCCCACCCGCCCTCTACACACCTGCACCATCAAACGGGTTTGTCTTTAACCTCCAAACAGGGAACTTTAATTAAAGAGACAGTGACCCCTTTTATGAGTTCGGTCGAGTTGGGTTTCAAGGCCCTTGTCACTAGCGGCTCACATAACGCTAACAAAAGCTTGCAGGCCCCAAGAGGAGCCGGTCTCCCTCATAGACATTGTGGCGGGGCACAAGGTGGGGATGGGGGAGCATGGGAAGGCGGGAGGCATACATGGGTCAGGAGCCCTGGTGACTGCATTGATGAGGTTGGAGGTTGGGGGTGGGGCAGGTAAGGAGCCTGGGGAGCGGGCACTGACTCTGCACAGTATCTCTGGGGCATGACCCTGCCCGCAGGACAACCATGTGGACCCTAGCAGTGTGGTGGCTGCTCCCTTTGTGAGGCTCCCAACAGGGCCTCATGCCAACGTCCAGGGCTTCTCCTGTCCTGCTTGCCTATTGGCTTACATTATAAAACTAGAAGGAATTTCCAAGAGGGATAGACTGAGTAGAACCCTGTTCTAAGGACAGCCAATGTTTTTCACTCACATATCTCAAGGAAAAGTGATTTTATAATAAAACATAATTACTAATAACTCGATTAATACCACTGAACATATGACATGAAATGCAAATTCTATTCTGGGTCTGGAGGTGCGAACACTACACAGTCTACAAGCTGCTTGGAAGGGAGCTGCCCTCCCCATGCAAGAGCCAAAATTCAGGTGTTCTTGCTCACCAACTTCCACCCCCATCTCAAAGACTCCAAATGCAGGCCGCTATTGGGCTAGTGTTATGAGTTTGAAGGGCCCTTATCTTATGTTTAATCACCTCTTAACTGTTGATTTTTAACCAAGGGCTTCTCTGGGTCCTGTAAGGGATGTTTGCTTGCCCTTTGATCTGGTTCTTTGATATCCTTTGTGAATTCTTTCAGCTGAAGAGGGCTGTCCAATCTGACACACTTATTCATTTGACAAACATCAGTGGCTGTTAAAAGGAACCTATGCTTAATTGATGATTTCCATAAAGGGTGGGTTTTCCTAAAGTGGGGTACACTTTTATTAACCAGAGGCTGGTAAGTTGTCAGTTACCTGCATTGGGAATGAGTCACCTAAATGGTAATCCAGAATTGCTCTGATTGGAATTTAGGGTTAACCCCAAACTATTAAACTTGCGGAGGCAAAACTTAAGACCAACATTGAATGAAGAAAATTCTCAGCAGCTCCCAGTCCCTGAAACTTCTTCTACCACTGATGGATCCCTGGCTTCTCCTGGTGACACATGTGCTTGCTAAGCAGGGACATTTAGGTGTGATGTGAGGAAATCTGTGAGAAGTCAAATGACCCACACACAAGGGGGAGAGCATGCAGACCAGCATGCATGATGTCATCACATCCTGGGGCTACCCATTTCTACAAGTGGGTCTTCCCCTGCATGCGGACTGTCACCCATGTGAGTGGTCTGTCTGTGTGTGTGCCTGGGAGTGCATATACCCACTGAGAGAGGTCATAGCCTTTTTCCTGCTCTCCAGGGGAGGGATCTGGAGGCCAAAGAGGTTGGGGAGTAATTGGTTTTGGCATTTCCTACCTCCGCTGCCCGGGAAGCTTTCTCTGTTTCATCTTCAGCCTGATCAATCCCTAGTCATGTGCCTTTCCACATGGACGCCCCCGACCCCCCAACTCACTATGCTCTCGGAAACTTCGTTAGTGCCATTAATCTGCTGACCCAGGCAAATCACCAACTCTTCCTGCAACTCAAGCTTCTCACCCCTCCCCTGAGGCTCCCTGGGAGGGGTGGGCTCACTCTTCCCTTCCTCTATTTACCCCTTTCTGTTTGATGCCCCCATCCCATCACTCCTCCTTCCTCCTCATTCAGGTCTACACACTCACTGCTTCCCAGGTCTTTTACCACATATGTGTCCCAGCACTTTGTGTGTCAAGAGGCTAATCCATGTCTACTACCAGTCTAAAAGGTCCCTTCTGCTTGGTCCTTAGTAGCGGAGAATGTGGGGCCAGATTCTGACTGTAGGAAGAAATGAACATGGAAGAAAGAAACTAACACATAGTGAGTGCTTACTGTGTGCCAGACTCTATACTGGACACCTTTCCAAGGTTAGGTCCTTTGATTTTTGGAACCCAAAAGGCAGGCCTTAATTCTCCCATTTCAAAGATGAGGAAAATTGAGGCAGAAGAGATTAATCATTTATTAATGACCAGTAGAGCTAAGATTGGGACTCGGATCTGCCTGACTCAAGACATTCCTTCAGCTATATAGAAAGGAAGAGGACCTCCATTCTTGAGCCAGGTTCTAGGTATTCTCCCCCAAACTCCCCATTTAAAAGAACCCTCTTTTTCCTCTGCTTGAGCCAGATTTTCAGGTCAGTGTGTTGTCTATGTCCTCTTCCTTTCAGATTAGAAAGGGCTCATGGTGCCCAGCCCCCTGCCTGGGGCCCCAGGCTGCATCCGGGTGCCAGGATACACCATCTTGGCTGGCTCCAGGCCTCCCAGGAGAAGGCTCTGCTTCTCCCCTGGCCTCCATGGCTGATGTGCTGGGCCCATTGTCCAGGCGGGAACAAAGACTGCAGATTTAAGCCGAGTGACCAGGCGGCTCTGCCAAGCAGAAAAGACCGCCCCCCTGGAAGCTGGGCCCAGCCGGGGGTTAGGAGGGGACCAGAGAGAAAGGGGACAGGGAACCTTTGAAAGTAACTAATTAAAGAGTCTTTGCCTGCCCCCTCCCCCTGGGCGCCTAATCTCTCTGGGGCAGCAGCCAGACAATGTGCCCCTCCACCCTGCCCCCCTCACCCGAGTTTTAAAACAAGAGACAACTTGAAGTTAATGAGCGCCACCTGACGGGGGTCCCCTAATGAGAGGGGGCTGCTGGGAGGCTCACACATTCTCTGGTTCCATGAATAGCTCCCCCCACCCCCTGAGTTTTATTCATCTAGGGCCAGGGGCAGGGGGCAGAAAGGAAGGGGGTCCTGCTCAGCCTGGAGCACGTGGACAGTGGCTCAATGCAGGGAGGGGGACCCACACCCCCTCCCCCACAGCAATGCCCAACTCTGAAGCTAAGCCTCACCAGTCTTTGGCTTGAGCTGGATGAAGGCTCAGGGTCAGCCCTATATCCAAGGCCCTTAGACACTGGCATTGGCTGTTGGCTTTTCCCAACAGGGCACCGAGGCAGAAGAGGGATGGATGCTTTGGGGCTGCTGTACTTGGTAGTGGGGGCAGGGATCAAGGGTCATTTGGGAGTGACACTGAAAGACTTTCTTGCTTATTTGGACCTTTCTTGGATATTTGGACAATTTCTACCATTGCTGCCTCATCCATCTTGGCCCCATCCTGACCCCTGCCTGGTTCCCAACCCTGAAGCTCACCCTGTCTCTTGCTTCCCCAGATCTGCTCCCCCATCTCTGATCTTTCCTGGTCGTCAACAGTGGTTCCTCTCAGACTCAGTATCTTCTGTTCCCAGCCTGGCTAGGCAGCTTATCAGCCTTAGGAGACAGGCCCAGTCAGCTCCCTTGAGTAGGGTTTGGGTTCCACCACTGTGAGTGTATAACATCACGTGGGTGTGCAACAGTCTGGGGAGTGAAAAGGTTTGGAGCACTTTTGAGGAGCTGGGGGAAATTGAGACTGACTCCAACTTTCTGCCCTCATCAACACCCCTACCTCAGACAGCTATCCCTAAACCCACGACCCATCCTAAACCCAGCTCAGCCTGCATTAGAGCCTGGGATGGGACTCATTGAATGAGACCTGGCTTCAGATGAGGTCTCTGGGAAATGGGCCTAGGGAAGTCTGGTCTTTGTTCTCAGACCAAGTGATGACCAGCAGGGGCTCCTTGGAGTGATGTGGTAGAATTCCCCCAACTATCCAAAAAAGGTAGGAGCCGAGGGGGTAGCATTTGGAAGGCCCAGGGTGAACTTGAGTTGGAGGGGAGGAAGGGACCAGACAGCATGGGGGTCTCCAGCCAGCAGCAAGCCAGGGACAGAGGTGACTAATTTCCCAACTACTCATGGTGAAAATATCACATTTCATGCTTTGTTGCCGATTCATAGAAAAATTCTATTAAAACTGGTTGGATTATTTATACAGTTTAAACAAATGATGATCAAAGATTTTACATGTTTTGAAAAGAACCCAGATTATGCAGCCTGCCTGGGGACTCACCCAGAGTGTGGTGGACAAGTGTATCAGATGTGTAGGAGTCTTGGTAGGAGTGGGTTGGGGATAAGATTAGGGGGTAGGCTTGGATGGCCTGGGTTGGGGCTGGCTATAGCTGATCTTGCCAGCAGGGGGCACCTCCCCCCAGTGTTGATGCCCCCTCCTTCCACCTAATCAAAGCCCCACAGATGGGCAATGATTTCATGTCCCTTTTTGTTTGGTCATCCTTCCTCACAATTCTTGATTCAAACTCCCCTAAAAGTGTAGTTGTGCTGAATTGGCATTTGTGGGAACGTGATTGCGCTGGGCTGGGGCTTTACCACTGAACATGCACAACACTTGTCTGTATGTCCAAGTCCAGTATCTTTGTATGGGTAAGTGTGGCGTTTGTGAATGTGGCAGGGCACGAGGGCATGTCTTTATTGGCTTGTCATTTACCTTCCTCTTATTCCCGTGCTGCAGGTCATTTCATCCTTCAGGCTTGGCCTGTTGCTCCTTTTGCACTTGCACATGGGTCACACCTCTGTAGGGGCATGGTTTTTGAGAGGCAGTTGCAGTGGCTTAGCTAGGGGTGGTTGGCAATGGTAGGTGGGTGGCAAAAAGTACAGGTCCCCTTTCTGACCGGCTTTGGGGGATCCCAGCTTAGGGGACATGGTTTTCCCACCCCAGCTCTAAAGGACCCATAGGAACCTCCCGAATCTGCTCAACCCCCACTACCCCAGCCCCTCCAAAGAAAAGCAGGCTAAGTGGTTGAGACCTCCAGTGGAGGTCAGCCTAGAGTCCCATTGTGAGAACTCGGAACTTGGAATCTAGCTCAGCTCAGGGAGTTGGGTGAGCGGAGTTGGGAGGGAGGGCTGGATGGTGCCTGGGGCAGGGACAGAGTGGCCCTGCATCTGATGCCTGTGCTCCGTGTCCCTGCCTACCAGGTGGTCCTGCCTCAGCAGTTTTATTACCCATGGGGAGATAACGCCCTGTGGGGAGGCAGCCTGTTCTGAAGGGGAATGTACCCCCCACACACGTTCTAGCCTTAGGGGTCAGGCCAGGGCCTAGCTCAATTTCTGGTCAGATGGATCCTGAAGGTACCTAACTAGTGTCCCCCTGGAGAAGCCATGGATAGTCCTGGAGCTTCCTGCATAGGGAAGGGCAGAGAAAGGGAAGGGCAGAGAGAGAAGAGACAGGGTCAAGGGAGAGCTGGCCTTCCTTTGAGAGGAAAGAGGAGGTTTGGTGGGGGCAGAACTGGAAACAGCAAGGTATGGGGGCCTCTGCTTCCCTGGACATCCCCAACTGGGGTCAGGGAGAGCAGCAATAATTGAGGATACGTAGCTTAGCGTGAGGGCTCAGTGCTGCTGATGGGTCTAGGTGATGGGAAATTTCTTCACTGCTCGGTTTGCTTATGTATTTATTGCTTCTTCCTTGAAACTGGTTCCCACAATGACAGCCATGCCCAGGGCCTATGCAGCTAGCTAAGGAGCAAGACCCGGCCAAGGGGTGTTTAATCATCTCATCATGGAGACCCTGGTCTATTTGTTTTGTTCCCTGACTCGCTTTTCTTTTCCTTCTTTCTTTTTTTATTTAGAAAGAAAACAGGCTACATTTGGAACCTGAAATAGTGGTGAGTAAAACAATCGCTTGTGACTACAGCATCCATCATGGGCTGAGGTCCTCCAGCAGCCCAGCCCAGAGGAGCCTCCACCATCACCGCTGCCTTCACCACAGCCTGCACTTTATTAGAATTTATATGTTGCCCCTATTGAGGGGGAAAATAATTAACACCCCTACAAATATATCGTAAACAAAATATTTATTAGAAATAAATAACTCATTTATTTTACATATTTCATTTCAACAATAACATTACCCAATTTATCATTTAACATTTTTGCAAGACAACTTAACGACTACTTATTAGCATTTCCATTTTTCACCCGCGCACCATAAAGCACGGGAGCTCCCCAAATGGCCTGGCATAGGCCGAGCCAAGAGCATAGAAGACCCTGGGGAGGGCTAAGTTCCCCCTGGACCTCCCCTTCTCTTATGCACTCCCGTGTATGCAGGAATGACATCCCACGATGAACACAGGTAGTCACCTTCAAACACAGGCATACTCTTCTACATAACCCAGGGAGCTGCTCTCCATAGATTAGTACCCCCAGAAGAGGCACATGCAAGCGTGCAAATGATTCCCTGCCTGACTCCAAATATTCATGTTCACATGGACCTAACAACCACACCCACACATATCCCCACACACAGGTGTGTATGCACACACATGCACAGATTCTCCATGGATCACACCCCACAATACACAGTCAAGGGTCAGGCAATATGCCTGCCTCAGATCTCACATGGGTGGGTAACGGAGACCAGACACTTCTCCCCTCTTGCTCCACAGGGTGGGTGTGACATACCACAGAGGCCCATGTGTGGGATCTGAGACCTCTCCAATTCCCACCTGTGCCCCTTGGGCCTCCCTCTTTGCCTCTCTTCTGTTTCCCCTGTTGCAAGGGTTTCCTGAAATAAAGTCCCTACTTTGATTCCAAACTTCTGCTTCACAGCGGTCATCCTGAAGAAACTGGCCTGGGTCTCTCCATCCCTCAACCCCAGTTGTGTTTTCTCAGAAAGAAGAGTGTGAGGACCTGGCTTCTGGGCTGTGAATTCTGGCCTGAGGGCGTGGGGTACACAGGAGGGATTTGGATCTGGTGAAGTGAGGTCAAACTACCTGATGATATTCGTTGTATTTAAGAGTCCTACCTACCCCAGGTCAAGGCCCAGCCTGTCCACCGCCTACTTCCTTCCACAGGACAAACACTCTTCCCTGCCTGCAGCAGAAAAGAAGGGAGCAGGGAGTACACACCCAAGTGACAGTCTGAGCTTGGGCACATCTCTCCATCCTCCTACCCTCAGCCCTGATCTGGTGACCTTATATATTTATGGAATCAAACTGTAGTCCCTACCCTCAACCTCTTCTCATTCCCTAAATGGTACACCTTCTGGTGTATCTGGGTGCAGACTGAGGGAACAGATGGGTGCATACCCCTCAAGGACACACATGGGTGAACATATATGTGCACACGTGTATGTCACTCTGAATTCTGCCCAGGCTGACTCATGCTCCACCCCCAACACCAGCCACAACATCTGGGAGATTAGGACTTGTTTGGGTGTTGAAGACCAAGGCTGAGATGTTCCCTCTGATTGTGGTGTGCGTAGCCTCTCTCCCTTCTCTCGCTGGGAGGTGTATGGAGGTGGGAGGCTGGTGCCTGGCAGGCCCCCGGGGCCCAGGAGGCAGGGCAGGGGGCCCTTTAGAGTCAGCTTAGCCAGGGGCTGGGGGCAGGGCCCAGGGGGAGCATACACAATGCTTGGAGGTTGGAGGGTCTGAAACTGGAGACTTTAATAAAAGCCACTGACAGCAAATAAAGCTGCCAGGGGAGTCCCATTACCCACAACAAGGACCCTTTGTGAACCAAGCAGGGCTGAACTGACCCTTCTCCACCAGCCTGGCTCCATCCCACACACCCTGGGCCCCATCTCCCTGCTTGCAGGCTCTGAAGCCTCCTCCCTTCTCACCCCAGTCCAGCTCAAGGTCTTTCTAATGCTGAAGGAATCCAGATGGTTGCTGCCAGAGACTGGAAGTCCTTCTCTATGTCTACCCCTAATTGCCTTAATTTCTGATGCCACCAATCTTTGAATGTTTTGTCCTCTTGATGAGTGCCCAGTGAATTCACTCAGGAGTACCTTCTGTTAAATGCATGGGGAAACTGAGTCATGGTGTGGATTCCACTCACCCTGTCTTTTGGGGCCAGGGGTTACATATCCATGGGTGGCCTGATCCTGATGCAGACCCTGATATGGGTCTTGACCCTGACATGGGTCTTAATACTAACTTGTTTTTCTCTGGGTCCTGACACTGACTCCAGTACCATGGTAGATTAAGGGGCTACTGCACTAGAGTCAGGAAGACCTAGATTGAGTCCGAAAGCTGCTGCTTCTCAGTTGTTTGGCCTTGAGTGAGTCCTTTCTCCTCTCTCAGCCTCCAGTTTCCTCATATTTATAGTGGAACTGATCTACAAGGGTTCTTCTGAGGATTAATGACCTAATAGGTATACAACTTACAATCTTAAAATTGTGCCTTGAACATTGATTTTCATGTAGGTTCTGAGTTCTTCTCTGATGTCCATCCTGACCACACTATTGCTAAGTGAATAGGAGACTCAATGACTAGTTAGCTGTTCAATGCAAAATGGAAGAAAAGAATGCGACACAGTCTAATCTCTGACCTCAACCAAGAAGTCCACTAGTTGGTGAAGGGTTTGGGGGAGCCCTATGGGGAAGAGAGAAAGTTGGGGGGTCAGAGCGTTGGCCTGGAGTTTGGGGAGGCTTTGGAGGAGAGAGGGAAAGTGGGTTGGGAGCAACTGGGGATTCAGCTGTAGAGCTGGGGACCTGCACAGTGAAACTTCTCTAAGGTTAGGTGCCAAGGCAAGATGTGGAAAGGGGCAACCCATGGCGTTGCCGCTTTAAGGTCGAGGTTGGGTCTAAGATGGTGTCACCACACAGGGGTTGGAAGATGGGGTCCGGCTGGCGATCACAAGTCCCTCCCAGTCCGGCAGGAGGGGATTCTGGCGCAGGGCGGGGAGGGAGATTAGAAGGCGCTCTCAATTGCCTTAATGGGCTCTAAGAGGCGGGATCCTATTACAGCTCGGGGTGCCCCGGGGTGCCTTGCTGGGAAGACAAGCTAATCTGCCATGCAAATTAAATCCTGCCTCAAGACGCAAGGCCTGCTTAATGTGATCCATTACACAGTTTACTTGTTTATATCTAATATTGGAACAGGCAGCCCGGGCGGGCGGCAGCGGCAGGCGGAGCGGCCCAAAAGCAGGAGAGTAAATTACCAGCAAAATGAGCTTTTCCAGCCTCAGCCGCCGCCACCACCCGCGCCTGCCCGGCTTTCCGCGTCCCGGGCGCCCCCTCCCGCCCGCCCGCCCGCAGCGTCCCCTCGCTCCTCTTGCTGTCCCGCTTTTTCCAGTCGGCCTTTCAGTCTCTTTCTTCCCTTTGTCTTTCTCTTTCTCTTCTGTCGCTTGACCAGCATTTCCGTCTCTGTTTCCGTGTCTCTTTCTCAGCTCAGTTTTCTCTGGAGTCTTTATGGCTGTCTCTCTGTTCTCGCTCCTGGGTTTCTGGGGCTCACTTTTGGCTCTTCTCTGTGTGCTCAGTCATTTTCCTGCATCAGTGATGGAGCTACACCTGTCTGATGCTGCCGGGTGGCTGTGTGGTGCTGTGCGTGGAAGAGGAGGGTGAACCCTGCAAGTAGACTGGGGAATGCCCGGATTGGGCTCAGTGAGCTGCAGAGTTACTATTTTGCTGGTGACACTATCCCTGATTATGAGGGTGTGTGAGAGTGACCTTGAGCTGTGTATCTGGGAAGTGTCATGATGACCCAAAGTGAGTGTCTGGAGTGTGCCGGAGAGTCTGTGAGTGGGCATGGGTGGGCACGTGGGATCTTCCGTGTGTGTGTGTGTTTGGGGAACTTTAATAAGCTTTTGGAGAGGTTGCTCATCATCTTCCCTACCGGGCCTTCTGCAAGGCCTTCCTGTACCTTGTGCCTCCAGGCCAGCCTCGGGTGCAGGCTTAAGGTCTCCTCCCTCCCCTTCCCTTTCTTGACCCACAGCCACTTTCTTTCCAGTTGCTGGAAAAGTTCCAAGGCTTTCAATGCCCTAAGGTCACCTGAGTGTTCACCATCCATGTCCCTGGTGTATAACATTTCTCTGGCCCAGCTACTCACCCCCACTTCTGGCCTGTACCCCTCTGTGGAGACCTCCCTTTCCATTTGGACAGCCAGAGGCCCAAGCCTTTACCTCCTGAAGAGTCAGAGGCCAAAACACATCCAGAGGTAGAAAGAAATGAAAACCAACACAGGTGAGAGACACACAGATACTTACCCTGGCAGAGGTGGCAGACAAGGGACAGACAGGCAGAGAGACCCACAGATGTGAATAGACTCAGGTCAGAGGCCAGGCCGCAAGAGACAGGAGGGCCAATACGGCTGAGCATCTGTGACTGGGAACTTAAGCTTAAGCTCCCAGGGGCCAGGGACCTTCTACTAAAGGTCCACTTCAGGCTGAAGCTGCGTGGGGAAGAGGCTTCCCAGTTTCTGGGCTTGATGAGACACCAGCCCTGTGGTCTCATGCTGAGGAGACTTGAGTAAATTAAGCTAAACTCCCGGTCTCCTGGCCTGTGGTCCCTTTGCAGGCAGGGCAAAGAGTGAGAGCAAGCACCCACAGCCATGGCTGTGCACAGCTGCCACTCTTGTGCCTGTCCCTGAACACACACACACATACACACACATACACACACACATGCCACGTGCCAAGCTGGCGACTTGCCAATGAGGCTTCCCTGGCCCTGGTCCATCGCCCTGAGTTGATGCCCTAGCCACAGTCTTTATGCTTGGGACTTCTGATACCTTCACCTTCTACTCCCAAGGGGCTCGCCCCCTCCCAAGCCAGGGAGCAATTCTGATTCCTACTTTCCCAGCCCTCAGACCTCTGGGGCTCCTGGTCCTCCAGTTGCTTCAGATTCCCAAGAACATCAAAACCCCAGTTCTTCAACTTTCAGGCACATGTTTTCTTGTCCCTGACCCCTGGCCCTGGTTGGGGTGGGGGATCCTGCTGGGTGGAGGGTAGGAGGGAAGGTGTGAGTCTGTATGTCTGTGTGGAACGGGGGCTGTTTAGATAAACAGATGGCAACAAATGGCATAAAATTATATACCCATAATGTCAGTTCATAACATTTTGTTCGACATACTTGATTTAATCGCTTAGCTGACGATTTGGCTTTTGGGCCCATATGGTGGGGAATGAAGCTGCGTGGCACCCGCTCCAATCTGGCTCTTTTATCACCGAGGCTGGGGGGGCAGGGATGGGGGGTGTTGGTGGAGGGAGGAGAAGGGATGCAGATGGAAAGAGAATGAGCTGACAGGAGAGGGGCCAGGGAGGGGGTGACTATAGGGACTGAAAGGGACTGGACCCCAGCAGGGTGGAGGACTTCTAGGGACTTCTAGTATGAATAGGGCCCAAGTGAGCTGGGATGGAAGGGCTGTCCCAAGAGACCCAGACCCTATGGGTACTGCTAGGACTGTGGCCACAAATCTGCTTCCACAGTCTCAGTAACCTGATACTGCCTTTTGCTTTCTTCAAAACCAAGACTCAGACTCCTGGGACTGTCTCTATCATTCCCCCCCAAAAAACTTAATAATTTGTGCATGTGCCTGTGTGTGCACCTGGGTGTGTGTGCCTGTATGCCTATCTGCTTTTGCATATGTGCAAGGATGTCTGGGAGATTGAGGTGACTTGTAATCGATTTTGTCTGTATGAATTGCCTTTCACTCTGACCAACTGTGAAAGGGTGTGAATGAGTGTTGGTGGCTATTTGTGACCAAGTGTGACTGAGGGGGTGTCCATATTTTATGTCTGGTGGGACTGTGACTTGTAGATTGAGTGAAAATGAATTCTAGTGGTGAAGAGGTGGTGGGTGTGATGGAATGTGATGGCATGTGTGCAACAGTTCTTTGGGGCTATGGGGTAGAGGGTTGTGTGGAGTGTGGCTGAGTGTGCAAATGTTTCAAATGAACTGTGGCATACAATAGGTGCTCAAACAGTGTTGCTGAGTAAGTGCATGCAGCCATTTCCAAGAGACTTGTTCTAGGTGTGAATACTGGATAGGAGAACGGTGTATGTGTGTGTATGTGTGTCTGACTAGGCCCATCAGAGGACCCTATACTCTCTGTAAACAGAAGTTAGCCCCTGCATAATATGCACTCTCAAGCGTCCTGGCTGAGGCCCCAAGTCACTGGTCACCTGGTTCTGCTAGGGACTCAGAGAAAAGAGCCAGGAGCTTCCCCACAGAGATGCCCCTCTTTCCCATTGCCAGTCCAGCCTGGTTCACCCTGCCCACTCCCTTTCCAGTCTCGGAGCTGAGCCAGCCCCACAAGCAGCAAATCTGGGCCTAAATCAGCGCCCATCACTCATGTAGCAGCCTCATCTGCCCCCTGCTGGGTACTGCCCGCTGGCTCTGGAATGGGGAGGGGCACACACCCAGGATAGGGGCTGGCACCTGCAGAGGGTTGGGAGCCCACTCTCTTCTTTCCCCTGCCTGGGATCCCTGTCCCGCAATCCCAACTTGGGCGCTGTGCCTATGTGCTCTCCCTGTGTCTCTGCTGCTGACTCTCCTCTGTGTCCTCATGATAACTTCCCTCTGCCATTCATTCTGTCTCAGCCTTTCTTCCACACTTTGGTTTCTCCTTTCCTTTATTTTTCTCTTTATGCCTCTGAGGGTCTCTGAAGGTGCAGATCAGGGCTGGGGCTGGAACGGGGGCATAGGCTGTCTCCATTTAGCAAGTACTATTACCACCCTTCCCTGAAACCAGCAGTATTCTTTATGGCAAAGAGACCTATGGGTGGTGAGGGTGGGTGGATGGAAATGTGATAGGGCCCTGTCAGGGAGGGGCACACTGGCTACTCTTCACTTTAGAGCAAGTGCCCCTAACACCCTGACTCCAGCGGGATGCTGTGGTTTAACCAAACCGTCAGCTCCTTTTCAGATCACTTGGTCATTCATTGATTCATTCAACAATCATGGAGCCCATATGATAAGCCAAGCACTGGGTTAACCAATATGAGCAAGATGTTCATAGAACCCTTGTCCTCCAGGGCCTCACTGCATAAGGGAGACAGGCAGGTAAACAGATAAGGATGCTGGTCTTCCAGGGGTGGGAGAGAGGGTACAGTGAGGCCAAAAGGGGGCTGAATTCTATAGGGAGGAGTGTGGAAGAGAAGCTTTAGGGAGAAGGGGATTCTCAGCTGCATTAAAGAATTTTTCTACTAACAAAAATAATACTTGCTTCATTCAGAATGCTTAGAAGACATAGAAAAGCTCAAAGGAAAACAGAAATCAAATAGAACTTCTACAAGCAATTTCAGGGAGTTTTGAGAGATGATAGTTTTTGTAGGTGAATGAGGTGGTGGTGGGGAAACTTGGGAACAGTGGAATTAGAGAAGAGCATTCCAGGCAAAGGTAGGGGCATGAGTCCAGGCATCGTGGCAAGAGTTCAGGATATTTGTGGCTGTAAGAAGACTGCTGTAGCTGAACCTGAGGGTCCCATAGGCTGGCTGAGGAATTTGGCCTTTGCTTTTCGGGCAATGAGGAGCCACCCTGAAGGGTAGTAAGCAGATGAATAGTGTGACCACATTTCCCACTTTCGAACAATTATTCTGGAAAATGGATTGGAGGCAGTTGAGACCCAAAGCAGAAAGACCAGTTAGGAACGAGACATTAGGCAATGAGAGATGGTGACTGTGGTAATGCTGTGGGAGAGAGAAGATGGAAATCCAAGGGGAAGACAGAATGAATAGGAATGGAGACTGGCTGTGGGTGGGAGAGGGGGAGGAGCCAAGATTGAAGACCAGGCCTTTGGCTTAGTCAGTAGCAAGTTTGATGGTGCCATTTGCTAAAATGAGAAACTTAGAAGAGAAGGATTGGGGTTGGGATGGTGGAAGGGATGAATATGCTTTTGGATGTGTTGAGTAGGCAATGGAAGCATTCATGTGGAACTGTTCAGTTGTTGGGGGAAAACCAGGGTCTGGAGCTGGGCATGTAGATTTGGAAGTCATTGTTCATTTCTATGAATCAATCAACAAATATCCCCTGAGCACCTATGATGGATTGGGCTGGGAATGCAATGGTATATGAAACAAGCTGCCGTCTTCCCTTGTGGGGCTCACTAGCTATCAAGGGTGGCATCTGAAGCCATGAGACAGGATGGACTTTCCAGTGGGGGACAGAGGAAGGTGCTAGAGTGCCAGCCTTGCAGGGCTAGTGGCAGGCAGCTGAGGCCTCTCCTCTTGAGTCACAGAAGGCCATCCAGACACTTGCTCCATTACCTTCTCAGACAAGCTTGACTGGATGTCTCCTGTGGTTCCTGTTCTCCAGGCCTTCTCCCTGCCAGTGTGCCATAGACTTTCTCATACATAGACTTTCTCATGTCTGTGGGGCAGCCGGCTCCCTGTGACTGTCCTACTCTGTGTGTTGCGCAGTGGAAGAGAAGTCTGACACACTCTGCTTTTGTCTGCCTTGTAGAGCTTTCTATAGCTTCCAACATTGTTTGACAAACAACAAAACAAAACAAAACAAGTCTCCTTGTATGGTCTTCAAAGCCCTCCATGATCTGGCTCAGCCTAGTTACCCAGCATCATCCATGGCCAAACCTCCCATATGCCCCAGGGGCCGCCTTTCCAAACTAACTCCCAAACCCTGATCAGCCCTTGCTCTCTCCTACCTCCAAGCTGTGCCCATGCTCTTGACACCATCTCCCTTTCCCAGCCAGTCAGCTGCCTTTTAGTGATTTGGCTCAGGTGTCTCCCATCTGAGAGATTTTGCTGTCTTTCAGAGCCCCTTAGGGTCCCTTCTCATGGGCTTTTTTTTTTGCTGGATCTGAATGTTTATGTCCCCCCTAAATTCGCGTTGAAATCTTAACCCTCAAGGTGATTGTATTAGGAGGTGGGGCCTTTGAGATCTGATTAGGTTATAAGGGCAGAGCCCTAGTGAAAGGGATTAATGCCCTTATAAAAACGACCCCAGAGAGCTAGCTAGTCCCTTCTACCATGCAGGGACACAGCAAGATGGTGCCATCTATGAGGAAATGGGCCCTGCTGGTGCCTTGATCTTGGACTTGTCAGCCTCCAGAATGATGAGAAATCAATTTCTAGTTTTTTAATTAGACATCCAGTTTATGGTATTTGCCATAGCAGACTGAACAGACTAAGACAGCTTCTCTTTTGGAAAACCTTATTAACTCATATGATGATTGTCTTGCTGGTCTGGTTCTACTTCCAGATAAGAAAATCCTGTAGGGTTGGGCTTGGGTTTTGTTCCTGTCTATAGTTCCAGTGCCTCGTATAATTCCAGGCACATATCAGGTTCAAAATTACAGATGGTGCATTAGAGTAGACTGATGTGGACATGGGGCTGGAGTTGGAGGTAGCTGGGTGATGGGCAGGGCTGATGTCAGAGACAGGGCTGGAGCCAGGGAGTGTTGATGTAGAGGTGTTTGGGGTAAGGGTGGGTGTTGCAGCAGAGCTGGTGGGAGGTGGGCTGGGTGTAGGAGTAGAGCTGGTGACAGTGCAGGGCTGGGTGTCTGGGATGGGGTGGCTGTTAGAAATGCAATGTTAGATAAATGGCAACTGGGTGGAGGATAAAGGGGACTGGGTGTTGGGGGAATAGGGGAGGGCTGATGGAAGGAGTTGGATTCAGGAGCACAGGAGAGCCCCCCTGAGACCTCTCCAGGGTTCTGACTTTTAATGCTGCTGATCCAGCGCTTCCTCAGTAGCCAGCTTCTCCCCAGAAGGAGAGAAGGAGAGGAGAGGAGACCCAGGGAGAAGAGCCTAAAAGGGTGAAGAAGGATTTTCATTATGAAGTTAATTAGCTTCAGAGCCGCTGCACCTTTCAGGACGAGGAATTAGAGGGATTTAATTGCTTTATCAGCCTTCCCTTTGATTTTCAGCAATCAGGCCGATTCCATTTAATTTAACTGCCACAGACGAGGAGAAAATTGATGCGCTCACCTGCCTCGGAGCAGAAAGAGAGAGAGTGGGGAAGAGGGAGAGGGGGAGCCAGAGAGACTGGCAAACACAGAGTCTGCAGATTAATGAAAACCAACAGCATTTGCTCACAATTGGAGATGAAGTGTGCCCTCGAGGTGTTTGGAGCTGTGTGCGTGGCTGCGTGTGTGTGGCTCTGTGTGAGTTTGTGTGTTCGGCTGTGTGGGAGTTTGTGACTAGGCATGTTTGCGTGGGTGTGACTGTGAGTGATTTGGTTGACGTGGAGGTGGAAGTGTGGGTGAATGCTGGTATTTGGCTGTAGGTAAGTGACGTTTGAGGCATGTGATTGACTGTCAAAGATTCCTGGTATATTGGAACGACAGTGTGAATGAGGATGATTGTCTCTGCCCGAGTAACCATGAATACAGTGACTATGTGTGTATCATTACGTAGGTAAGAACTACCTGCATGTGAGGCTGCACATGTATTTGTTCATTTTTTCAGGAAGCACAGAAAAAACTCCTGCTAAGAGTTAGGCATAGCATTGTGGAGCAAAGAGGACTGAGATGGGGTCCCTGTCCTCAAGGGTTCAGAGTCTAGGGAAGGAGACAGACTGGTAAATAATGTCATGGCTATAGCATGAACTACATGGATTGCTGAGGTGGCACTGTTCTGAAGGCCTCCCAGAAGAAGTGGCTTAAAAGATAAGAAAGTTTGTAAGTAGAGAAGGAGTTGCTGAGGTTAGGATATAGGAAGGACATTGCAACAAGATCAAACAGTATGCATAGCACAAGAGGAAGTGAGGGTTGCTTAGGAGGGCAGAGCATAAATGGAGCATAAATGACTGTGGATTGTGCTAAGAAATGTGTACTTTTCCAGTAGGGTATTGCCTGGAAGCAGCTCTCAGAAATGCTTGCTAGAAAGATTGTTCTGGCTGTTGGTTAAAAGATAGATCAGAGAAGTCAAGATGAGAGGCAAGAAAAACAGTTACAACCATTGAATAATGCAGGGGAGAGATTATAAGGGTCTGAGGGAAGAGGGAAGAGATTAAGTAGAATGGGCAGGATTCAGGAAGGGGAGAGGCAGAAGGAGGTGCTGAAGGTTTCTTAAGAGCAAGGTAGTGATTCCTTAAGAGATATACTTGAGAAAGAAGGTGGAGGATGAAGGTAATGACCCAGTCTTGAATGTGTGGACTTTAAGTTGCAATAGGATGTCAGGTTGAGGTACCCAGCAGACAGCTGGATATGGGGCTAGAGTGCAGCAGAGATGACCAACCTGAAGACAGAGAGGAGAATCCTCAGCATGTGGAGGTGGTAAACAATGCCACAGGAGCAGAGGTGATTCCCCAGGGAATGTGTTGAGATCTGGAGGAAGAAAAAGAAACAGAAAGATGATGAAGAATCAGACAAAACAGAGGAAAACAAAGTTAGGAAAGAGAACATGGCTGAGAGTTGAATTCGGTTTTTAGAGTTCTTGAGTTTGAGGCTTGCTATGAGACATCCATATATCTGTGTCTAGTGGCCAAATCTAGAAGGCAGCTCTCTCAGCATGAGTGAAGGCCTAGGGATGTGAAAGTTCATGCTAGAATCTAGCACAACTGATGTATAGGAGGAGTGGCTTGGATGCAGATGATGAGACAGAAGTGAGGTGGGTTACCGAGGGCTTTGAAGACCAACCTACAAGTTAGTACTTTAACCTGCAGCCAGGTTCAAGTTATTGACCATCTTTAATAAGGATATGACTTGGTTAGATTTTCCGCTGTTACTCTACATCTTAGTTTGATTTTCTCTGGAATCAGAACTTGAAACAAGGTCTTGGGAGAAGGCAGCTTATTTGAGAGGAGATCCCAGGGAGCAGTAGTGAGGGAACAAGGAGAATGAAAGAGAGGAAAGCTGGTTGCCACTGTGGGCAATGGAAGCTCAATCTTTGGGAAACCTCTATTCCTGCACTTTGGGCTGGGCGTAGTCGTGTACACCTGTAATCCCAGCAGCTTGGAAGGCTGAGGCAGGAGGATCACGAGTTCAAGTCCAGCCTCAGCAACTTAGTGAGGCCCTAAGCAATTTAGTGTGACCTTATCTCAAAAACAAAAACAAAAACAAAAATACATAAAAAGGGCTGGGGATGTGGCTCAGTGGTTAAGAATCCCTGGGTTCAATCCCTAGTAGTACCAAAAAGAAAGGGAAAAAAAAATGCACTTCAAAATTGTGCATCTCTAAAGGACAAGAAGCCGGGTTTATCCCATGAGGTCCCCATGGGTAGAAGGTTGCTGTCAGGGCCATGCCATCCTTTTTCCTAGGCTAGATGAACTGATATCAGAAGTGGGCTGATGGGAAGAGATATCAGGAACAATTAAGAATCTGCTAATTGTGGCAGGCACTTGGGAAACAGATTGGAAAGGTAGAGGATGGAGGGAGGCATACCAGTTAGGAGATGATTGTGATGGCCACACAATCCAAGATGAAGAATGTGAGCACTGAGGGGAGGAAGGAATAGAATTAATTGGGATGTAGATAAATTTGGTGTTTGGGGTCTGTGGTAGGCAGTGCCCAAGTCTAATCCCAAGAACCTGTAAATATGTTATGTTATAAAGCATGGTGGATTAGGGTGGCAAATGGAATTAAGGTTGCTAATCAGCTCCAGATTTATCTTGGATCTGAATAGGTCCAGTGTATTCACAAGAGTCCTTATAAGAAAAAGAAAGCAGGAGTGTCAGAGTCAAGAGTGACTTGAAGATGCTAGGTTGTTGTCCTTGAAGACAAAGAATGGGGCCATGAGCCAGGGAACACTGGTGGCCCCTCAAAATCGGAAAAGGCAAAGGAACAGATTTTCCTCTACAACCTCTGGAAAGACTAGCCCTGCTGACATCTTGATTGGAGCTCAGTGAGAATCATTCTAGACTTCTCACTTCCAAAGTGAAAGTTAATAAATATGTGTTGTTTTAAACCACCAAGCTTGTGATCTCTGTTAAAATACCAGTGATAAACTTATAAAAAATCCAAGAAGGATTCTCAAATGATTTCCAAGACTTCTAGCTTGGGCAAGAAAAGGAGGAGTAAAGGGTAAAAGGGTAAATTTGGAGAGAGTTTTCTGAGTTGTATCAACCATGTTCTTTGTGTGGCAGGAGGGAATTCTATGTGGAGCACTATATCAAATAGGATATGAAGCCAAGGTGGGAGAAAGATTTTTGGGAGGGGGGTTTGGATGGCTTGGATGTACTTTATGTCCAAGGGCTCATGTGTTGTAGGCTTGGTCCTTAGTGTGGCAGTGTAGAGGCGGGAGATCTTTAAGAGGTGGGCCTAGTGGGAAGTCCTTAGGTTGTTGAGAGTGCTATATTAACGTAATTCTGGAGGAACCCTGTATTGATTCTTGCAAGAATGTTGTTAGAAAAAGAACAAGACCAGTCTCTCCCCTCACTTTGGCTTTCTGTATCATCATCTCCTAAGAAACCAAGGGCAATACAGTACAGGAAAGAGAACAGAGACCACTGAGCCAATACTGGAACTCAAAGAGCTTGTTAAGAGCAAACAGATAACAGAGCCAGCCTGCACCATAAAGTCATACTAAATTTCTTAGGGCCTCACTAAGTTGCTGAGGCTGGATTTGAACTCGTGATCCTCCTGCCTCAGCCTTCAAGCTGCTGGGATTACAGGTGTGCACGACTACTATCATCCTCTATCTTCCCTCACACACTGGCTCCCCAGGTCTGTCCTCATTCAATGATGAGTGACCTCCTCTGCTCCCACAGCTTCAAATATCATCATGCTGATGAAGACTGCTGTATTATTTCACTTTCTGTTACTATAATGAGGAAAGCAATATAACTGAATAGTACTTTCCTTATTGCCTCCAGCACCAACCCAGGGCAGAGAGATGAGTGTGTAGGATCAAGGTAGAGCCTTTGGGGGTAGCATATATACTGAGCACAATGAACCCATACCCAAGTCAATAGAAAGATCTATCACTTTATTCCTCTTTGATGCCTCTAAGAAGATGAAATGAATGGATTTTGCTGATCTCATTTTCTATTCACTTTATCCTTATTCATGTGATCATCATGTGATCTCCCACTCTTTCTCGCTCCTGCATGTGGTAACACCATTGTGATGTTACCTTCCATGATATCATGCAGCCAGGGAAGCCCTTGCCAGAACCTGCCTAGCCTTCAAAACTGTGAGCTAAATAAATCTCTTTTCTTAGATAAGTTCCCAGCCTCAGGTATTTCATTATAGTAACAGAAAGTGAAATAATACAGCAGTCTTCATCAGCATGATGTTATTTAAAGCTATGGGAGCAGAGGAGGACACTCATCATTGAATGAGGACAGACCTGGGGAGGAGGGATGCCAGTGTGCTGGGGATGATGGAGGAGTCGCCACTGGTGCAGGCTGGCTCTGTTATCTGTTTCCTCTTAACGAGCTCTTTGAGTTCCAGTTTTGGCTCAGTGGCCTCTATTCTCTTTCCCATACTGTATTGCACTTGGTTTCTTAGGAGGTGGTCTGTAGGACAGCTCTGTACTTTTGTGCCAATTTTACATAGCACAATTCTAAGGGCACGATTCTGACATAGACTTAAATATGAGTGTGAGTTGTCAGTGTACATACAAACTTGCCAGCAGTACTTGAGAAAGGGAAGGAAGAACATGGTGGTATGGTTGGTCTCTTTAGAGAGGCAACAAATTGAACCATCCTTTGCCTCTAACTATATCCAAATCCTCAGCCCTGGGTTAAATCAGAATGCAAAAGATTTCAGAAGCAAGGCCTTGAAATTGAATGGGAGCAGCTCCTGGAAGAAATGGGGTTCTGGGGGCTAGGCTGTCAGCCATCCAGGACTGGATCCTCCTGTCAACCCCCATTCCTTGGGAAGACAGCTCTTCCCTCTTCTCCAGCACCCCACCTGTGTTGACGGTCTGTGATTAGAATGTGGACTCTAACTTGGAATTAACCTGATTAATGTAATGAAGGCAGGGCCGGCTCAGCACCGCCTGGTGATGAGGGGAGATGGATTGGGAGCGAAGGCGCTGGGATGGAGGCGCGGCTGTAATTGCTGCGTTTACTGCTACCTGCCTCGCTGACCCTGCTGTTTAGCCCATTAATGATGATGCACAAGCCTCACTTTCCAGAGATAATGACAGAGAATCTCAGGGGAGGGGAAGAGACCTGGGGGTGTGAAGAAGACATGGATCTGAGACGGGACCATGGAGAGAGTGAGGGCATGAGGGGCAGGGCATAGACGCATTTGTGGAGAGAGGGTGCAAAGGTATAAGATGCAGGCTTGCTCTAGGCTCTTGCTCTTTGGCAAATTTAGGGTATCTACCCAGCACTGAGCTTTGAGTAAAGGCTGTTGTAGCTGTCAGGGTGCTCTGGCCAGGAGGTCAATACTACTGCCTCTAATTCAGGAGGGTTTCTTGGAGGAGGGATCTTGGAAAGAGGAAAGAAAACCCAGAGAATGGGCAAGAACTGATTATGCTTTCCTCATTGCCTCCAGCACCAACCAAGGGCAGAGAGGTGAGTGTGTAGCATCAAGGTAGAGCCTTTGGGGGTGGCATATATGTACTGAGCACAATGAACCCATACCCAAGTCAATAGGAAGATTTATCACTTTATTCCTCTTGATGCCTCTAAGAAGATGAAATGAATGGATATTGCTGATCTTATTTTCTATGCACTTTATCCTTATCCACTTACATCCTTCCTTCCTTCCTTCAAGATAGATGAGAGCTATCTTTTTTCTGGTACACACCTGCTGTGCCATAAGGCAGACCCCTTCCCCTCTCTGGGCCTAGGTTTATCACTCTGTAAATGAGGGGAAAGACCTGATGATCAGCTCTGATATGCAATGATGCAAGATGTTGCACATCTTTATTGACACTTGCAGTGTCTCCTGGTCTCTGTGTGGGAGGAGTGCCCTCTCAGAGGAGTTTGGAGGACAGTGTCTTTCCAGCCTGCACTGGACTCTATCAGAGTGCACATTCCTATGTCCTCGTTTTAAAATAGCTAGTTGGCTTTGTGGACCAACAGAAATCCCCTGCCTTTTTTCCTAGGAACTACTGGCAATTCATGACGCCTTCACAGTACACTGAGGCAATTGATTTGTGAAACAAATTTAGAATTTCACATTTCCCCCCTTAAATTCCATTATGTTAATTTTAGCCTATTATTCTGAGGATCCTATGAGGCCCTAATTTTGTCTTTCACCATTCACAAGTTTTACATCTTCTGATGATCTGATGAAACTGGAAGTCATTAACAAAAATAGGGAATGGGAAGAGCGGAGGGTGAAATCATGGGACAAAACTCTTGATATTTCCTTTTGAACTTATACCCAGCTACCTTTTTGATACCTTTCTCCATTTGAATTATTGGTTCTTGGTGCACCTACAGTGGCTATTACTATGCATGTGCTCTCTATTTAGCACCATGCACTGTTAATAATGCATTTTTCAGGCCAAATGTAAACTCTGTGATGGCAAGAATCATGTTTATCCTATTGACCACTGAGTCTGCTGTGCCTGGTGCCCTCTGTCTGAGACATAGAAGGTGCTGAGTATAGAATCATTGAGAGAATGAACAACTCCTTTACAGAAATGAGGTTGGTAGTTTTGTTAGGGTGGTACAATTAGGAAAATTAGTGCATGTTACTCTTTCTGTCCTCTGATGCCTGTCTTTGATGGAAGGGGTGAAGAAAAGAGACATTTGGTAGAAATTTTGGGAATAAAAGTATAGGGGACAGGGGAATGCTTTGGGGCCAGGCAGACTTGTGTTTCAATTTCACTTTTTATTCATTAGCCATATGATTGAAAGTGATTTCTTATCATTTCAGAGCCATAGTGCTTTCATTTGTAAAATGGGATGAATAATATCTAATCCACTTAGTTTTGTGCAACAAAAAATGAAGAAAGCCCCAGGCATATCCCTTGGTGCCATGCCTATGAATGGCAGCTTTATTCCTTTTTCCCCTCTCCCCCTCTTCCTTGTAGTGGACACCAAAACTCTCAGGGAGAAAAAAAGAAGGGTATAAGGCACGTTATTTGTGCTCTAATATAGATAGCTCTGTACAGTCAGGGAGGTCAACCTGGAATTAAAAAAAAATATTTTCTCTCTTTACATGAGTTCTGGATGCTAACTGAAGAAAAACTGGAAGATTCAGATATGCAAAATGAAAGTCACCTGCAATCCTAAACCTATATTACCATTGTTAACATGTTAGTAGATAGCATTCCAGACTGAATTATGCATAGTATATAATCAACCTTTTTGTTTTTTACAAAAATAGAATTATATAATACATATTGTTTTAGAAACTTTATTTTTATTTACTAATGTATTGTGAACAAGTTTTCATGTCCATGAATATAGTTCTATAATCTACATTGACATTTGATAGATGTCTACTGTGAGAAAAACTTTATCGAATAATCTCTTATTGATGGACACTTTCCATGCTTTCTACTTTTGTGAACAACAATGCAAGAAACATTCCTGAGCCTGTATTTCTCGCTCATCAATAGAAGCATGGATGATCCAGTGTGACTGCCTGAGAAGTTCTCTGATGAGACTGTATTGACTGAGGCTTTGCTTCTTCAAAGAGTGACCAAGAAGAGAGACACCAGATTGACAACAAATTATGAGGAACATCTGAAAGATGAGAGCTTGAAATTAGCAGAGCCTGGTAAAATTGCCTGGCAGGGTGTGGCTAAGCAGACCCAGTATGCATCTATTCTAGAGAGGACTCTTCAGCAACTACAAAATGGGTTGCTGGAAGTCCTAACATAGAGAGCTTCACAAAGTATATTGTTGAATGAGAAAAGCTAACTGCAGGGGAAAAAAAAACAAAAACCATTTTTATACATACAGGCATCCTTCCCTTTTCAAGGAAAAAATTTAAAAATCAATAAGAAAACATGATTTCCCCTGAATTTCTCCATATGTGTATTTGGACTCTTTGTAGGACTCAATGAGAATCTCAGTGTTGAAGAGGTTTTTAAAAAATACATCCTGCCCCCTTTTATTGGCACTGAAGCTTTAACCCAGGGGAAGTTTATTACTGAGCTATATCTCCAGGCTTTTTTTTTCATTTTTTATTTTGAGATAAGATCTCACTAAATTGCTTGAGCCCCATTAAGTAGCTGAGGCTGGCCTTGAACTTGTGATCTTCCTGCCTTAGCTTTCCAAGTTCCTGGGCATGTGCTACTGTGCCCAGCTCTATTTTCCTTGTTAATTGTGGTAAAAATATATATATAAGAATTTTCTATGTTTATCATACGATTAAGTGGTTTTATTACATTCACCATTATTACATTCACAACATCACCACTATTTCAAATAATGTTCATCATACCAAACAGAAGCTATCCATTAAGTAATAAGTCCTCCTTCCTGCCAGCTCCAGGTAACTTCTAATCTATTTTCTGTCTCTATGAATTTGCCAATTCTAGATATTTCACAGATGTGGAATCATAAAATATTTGTCTTTTGGGGTATGGCTTTTTTCACATAGCATCATGCCTTCAAGGTTCATCCATGAGGTAGCATGCTTCAGAGCTTCATTTCTTTCTATGGCTGAATAACATTCCGTTGTATGTTCCTGTCACATTTTGTTTATCCATTCATCTGTTGATGTATATAGACATTTCCACTCTTAAATCCATTCCTTCAAATCAGATGTTCTGTGTGAAAATACTAACTGGGAGCTTGTTCTCCATTATTTCAAATGGGAAAAATGATAAACAGATTATGTGTCAGCTCAAAATCTCTCAATTTCCTAATATGTAACAAAGCCCAGAAAAATGCCTATAAATAAATAACAAATTATTATATTGGGATGTAAAGTTCTTAAAACATTTCTTCCTGTGTACCAAACAAATGGTTAGTAGTAGTAAGACCTTTCTTAGTACTGACCCACCTCTGGGCTTACATCCCCTTGTCTACACATGAGTCTGACACCCTACATCTTCTTTTTTTATTAATTTTTTTTAGTTGTAGTTGGACACAATACCTCTATTTTATTTTTTATTTTTATGTGGTGCTGATGATTGAACCCAGGGCCTCGAATGTGCTAGACGAGTGTTCTACTGCTGAGCTAAAACCCCAGCCCTGACACCCTACATAATCTATTCAAAATGTAGTTTGGGATTCTTCCTGTGCATCATTATGTTTAGAGTAGTATATTGGGTTTGGGAAATGCAAATACTGTACCTATTTTCCCTATGTAAACATTTGAAAAATGTTATTGAAAGTTATACCTATTTTATAAAGTTTGGGTATTAAAAACCTAGAGGTGTCAATGTAGTTATAACATAAAAAACAAAACATATGCTTTTATGTACATACTTGTGTATAAATATATTGAAAAAATCTGTAAGAACATATACCAAGCTTGCAACAATAAAGAATGGACTAGAATTAGAAGGAGTGGCCAATGAGAGCTTTAGTTTTATCAGTAATAGTTGTATTTTGATGAAAGTGTATTTTTATATTGCTAGTGTGATGAAACATAAATAAATAAATAATAAGTAAGTAAAATGTGTTTAATGCCCAGACAACCTTTGAGATGGAAGTCATGATGTAGTATTAACCAAAGATGGAACAAGAAGATCTGTTATATTTATTCTTCATTTTTTTTTCCAGAGTGTCAAGGTGAGTTACTTGAAAATCAGAAATAGTAAGAAAAAAATGGTAAGAGGTCAAAGTAAATGTCAATGTATGTGATCAGGAATTTGCTGACAGGGACTTTAGGGACGCTTGGAGGATGGGAGGGGTGCTATGGGGTGGAGCTGGATAGATATCACCATTCTCTCCACCAAGGAGTAGACAGTGGATTTAGAAATAAAAGATTTTCAAACTTGATGTTGATTCTTGGAAAAATTTTTTTTTATTGATTGTTCAAAACATTACAAAGATTGCAGAATCACATCGGTTACACATCCACAATTTTACATAAAGCCATATTAGTAACTGTTGTATTCTGCTACCTTTCCTATCCTCTACTATCCCCCCTCCCCTCCCCTCCCATCTTCTCTCTCTACCCCATCTACTGTAATTCATTTCTCTCCTTGTTTTTTTCCCATTCCCCTCACAACCTCTTATATGTAATTTTGTATAACAATGAGGGTCTCCTTCCATTTCCATGCAATTTCCCCTTTCTCTCCCTTTCCCTCCTACCTCATGTCTCTGTTTAATGTTAATCTTTGATTCTTGGAAAATTTTAAGAAATGATTGTTATCTTTTAAGAAATGATTTGTTATGGAGTCTGGCAATACCTCGTCAGGAAAACAACACTGGGTGGAAGCCAGAAGGTGTTCTCTATAAACAAATTCCTGAAGGATAGAATGTCATGCTTCTTTCATTGATAAGGCTATTGAATGAAGAGGTTAGGGAGTGGTAAATAATATATTTTTTTCTTTCAACAGGGCATGAAGCAGTTTGTCACATTATCCTGGTGGATATAATAGGAGAAATGTAGTGTACATGATGGCCCTGCTTGGAGGATTCATAACTGGTGACTCACTGTACCCAAAGAGATGTGATGACAGGTTATATGTCTTGCCAATAGGAGGTCTTTGAGCCTGTGACTCATTCCTGGTCATGTGATAGTGCAGTTATTCAGATGAAGATGTAGATGTCCAGCTCATCACACTTTCAGATAACACCAAGAGGAACAGGATTGCTAATAGGTTGGATGGCAGAACTGAGACTTGAAATGATCTCGACAAACTGGATTGATGATCCTACATGAACAAATGACGTTTGGAGGGGTGGATGTGGAGTTCTGCAGGCAGGTTAAGAAGTTTAGAGGTGCAAATGTGGACCTGGGTGCTCTGGCTTAGGAATGAATCATGTGAAAAATACTTGAGTTTATTTGACAGCAAATTCACTGTGAGTCAATTGTGTGGCACTGTCAGGAGCCTGATGACTCCCAAGCTGCTTCAGTAGATGGAGAAATCTGGAATAAGAAAGGTCAGTGGTCCCACTAGCCCCATATTTTGCTAGATTCAGGGATAAGAACCTTTCTTAAGAGCAATGTCCAGAGGAGGGCAACCCTTAATGGTAAGGAATCTAAACATCAAGTATTATGGGTAGGGTAACCATATAATTTATTACCTAAAATGGGGCACATTTGAGAAGGAAAGAAAGTTTTATTAATAACAGGAATGTGTAATAATCCTATCTGTAAGGTATCAGTGGAGGAGCTGGAACTTTTACACCAGAGAAGACTTCAAAAAACCAGGGTTGTCATATGAGATGGGAAACACATTTTTAAGACCCATTAAAAAAATTATTTAAGAAGGAATACCACCTGCTCATTGAAAAAAATTCAAATGATAGAAATTAACTTTGTTCTGTCATGTGGGGATAAAACTAGTATATACCTTACTTTGTTGCTATGAGGATTAAATGAGTGCAAAATGTTCAAAGCAGAGCCTGACATAAGTTTGTAAAATAAAAATAAATAAATAAAGCCATTTAAGGGTTGGGGATTTAGCTCAGGAGCAGAGCACTTGCTTAGTGTACAGAAGGCCTTGAGTTCAGTCCTTAGCCCTGAAAAAAAATAAAATAAAATAAAACCATTTAAAGGAAAAAGTATACTCCCTTTCCTAGCCTCTTTCATTCCCTATATGCTTCAAAAGCAACCATATTATTATTTTTTTATGTATATTTCTTGAATTTTAAATTTGAAGTAATGTTTATATAAAGCAAGTATGCCAAAATCTTGATAATAGCTAAATCTGAGGCATTAGTATATGAGGATTCACTATACTGTTTTTCCAACTTTTGAGTGTATTTGAGTTTTTCATTAAAAATGGTATGTTTAGTCGGGTACATTGGTGCACGACTGTAATCCCAGCAGCTTGGGAGGCTGATTCAGAAGGATTGCCAGTTCAAAGCCAGCCTCAGCAAAAGTGGGGCACTAAGGAACTCAGCAAGACCCTCTTCTGCCATATGACCAGCACTGACTTCTTAAGTTCGGTTCATAAGAAATTACTAGGGAGTTTTAAATTAAAGAGACAGACTCTCATTACCTTTAATACCAGCTCCCAGAGGGCTTCTCCTAGCTCCCGCCTCCAGCCACCTAATGCGGTGGCGAGGTTTACAGAAGAGACTAGTGAGAGAGGGAGAACACGCCAGGGAGTGAGCTTTTATTGGGGAACAAAAAATTCCAGGGAAAATCCCATCCAATGAAGGTTAAGGGGGCAGCATCCCAAGGTCAGGACAGTGGCCAGGCATGCCTCTGCACGGACAAGCCCTTGGACCTGGGAAAGGGTGGGGGATGGCTCAGACACACCTGTGTCTAAGCGCCTCTCACCCAGCCAGGGAGGTAAGGCAAATCACGTTCCAGGATGGCACCCCACACCCTCTAAATAAAATAAAATACAAAATAGGGCTGGGGAAGTGGCTTAGTGGTGGAGTGAGTGCCTCTGAGTTTAATCCCCAGTACCCCCCCAAAAAAGGTGTGTTTATATAGCCCAAAAAATAAATAAATAAATAAATAAATAAATAAATAAATAAATAAATAAATAAATAAATAAATAAATATATCTGACTACCTCCTTCCACCCCCAAATACTGGGGATTGAATCCCGGGAGCTCTGTCACTGAGCTACATCCCCAACACTTTTTTATTTTTTATTTCGAGACTGGTTTGCCCACGTTGGCCTCAAATTTGTGATCTTCCTATCTAAGGCTTCTGAGTAGCTGGGATCAGAGGTATGTGCCACCATGCCTGGCTAAGGATGTACCTGTCTTCTATCAGCTCCTCACCTTTAAGTAGTTTAGCTAAATCTTCTGGTACATATTTTCTTATTTTTATAGAAATAACATGCTTATATTGCTATTTTTAACTTTTTATTTTCAATATTATTTATTGACTAATTAATGTACATATTTGTGTGTGTGTGTGTGTGTGTGTGTGTGTGTGTGTGTGTGTGTGTGTAGTTCTGGGGATGTAACTCAGGGGCCCTCTACCACTAGGTTCCCCAGCCCTTTTTGTTTTCTATTTTGAGACAGGGTCTCACTAGCACCCAGCCTTAATGACTAATTATTATGAAAGATTAGGATTGGGGTTTCTTTTTTTGGGGGGGTACCAGGGATTGAACTAAGGGGCACTTGACCACTGAGCCATATCTCCAGCTTTATTTTGTATTTTATTTAGAGACCGGCTCTCACTAAGTTGCTTAGCACCTCACTTTTTTTTTTATATTTAGTTTTTAGTTTTAGGTGGACATAATATCTTTTTTTTATTTTTATGTGGTGCTGAGGGTCAAACCCAGTGCCTCACACATGCCAGGTGAGTGTGCTACCACTTGAGCCACATCCCCAGCCCCCAGCACCTCGCTTTTGCTGAGGCTGACTTTGAATTCACTATCACCCTGCCTCAGCCTCCAGAGCCATTGGGATGACAGGTGTGTGCCATCAGGCTTAGCTAGGATTGGGATTTCTTATATCACCATCATCTATATTCACTTTATGTTTGGCCATTATCCAAATATATTCATATCACAATTGGAGTAAAATTAATATTTCATGTGTGTGTGTATATATATATATATATACACACATGTCTGTATGTGTATATATGTATATATATATTTCTTTTTATTATAGCTGAGCCATGTTATCATTTCACCACATTTAATTTCTCATCTAACTTTTGTTTATCCTCGAGTTAATAATCACCTCAGTTTTTGCTAAATTTTCTAGTTACTTATTAATAATTCATCTATAACAGAAGTACAAAACTATTTTTGAAAAAAATATATTGTAAATCTATTGTTAACATTTTTTTATTGGTGGTATACTTTTTGCACCTAAAATATTTCAATTAAAGGCCACCACTGACAGATGGCCCTTTGGAGTTTGAACAGATGAATTTTTAAAAGAAGCTTCTTCGAATGACACATAAAACAATGCTCCCTTTGGGAAGACCAATTATTATTATTATTTTAAATTTATTTTTCAAATGTAGTTGGATCCAATAACTTTATTTATTCTTTTTTTAATATTTATTTTTTAGTTTTTAGCGGACACAACATCTTTGTTTGTATGTGGTGCTGAGGATCGAACCCCGGGCTCGTGCATGCCAGACGGGCGCGCTACCGCTTGAGCCACATCCCCAGCCCCTTTATTTATTCTTATGTGGTGCTGAGGATCAAGCCCAGAACCTCTCATAGGCGAGTGCTCTACCGCTGAGCCACAACCTCAGCCCAAGACCAATTATTTAGCAATTCTTTTTCCTCTAGGTTTGATGCAATTTCTCATCAAGATTGTGGCTTTGTAAGTAGAGTGCAAAATAAAAAAATAAACAAAAAAATAAAAGCGATTTCAATTGTCATTTATGACCCCAAGCCAGACACATTTAGCCAGCAAACAACCTACATAACTGTATGTGATATACCTGATCTTGTTTCTATCTGGTACTAGTAACTCTGTGATGATGTTGTAAAGCCATCATCATGTAATTTTCCTTCTTTATCGTTTTGGGAACTTCCCTTATCTGTCTCCTGTGTTTAAATGTTTTGCTTGTCAGGTGTCTAGTATTTCTTTTTCTTGGTTTATTCATCCCCCGACCCCCCGCATTTTTTTTGGTACCAGGGATTGAACTCGGGGGCACTCAACCACTGAGCACATCCTCAGCCCTATTTTGTTTTTTATTTAGAGACAGGGTCTCACTGAGTTGCTTAGTGCCTGGCTTTTCTGAGGCTGGCTTTGAACTCACGATCCTCCTGGCTTAGCCTCCTCAGCTACTGGGATTACAGGCGTGCACACCATGCCAGCCATTCATTTTTTTTATAAAGAACATTCTCCAGTAACTTTTCAAGAAAGAATGCAGGAGAACTAAACTGGGCGGGGGGGACTTTGGATGTGTGATAATGACATTATTTTCATCTCATAATTGATTCATATTTTGTTTGGGTATACAATTTTAGTCTTGAGACCATTGTTTCTTAGAGCTTTAATAGTGTCATTCCATTACCTTATAATTTCTATTATTGGCATTGAGAAGTCTGCTGCCATTCTTATTTCCAAACTGTCATAATTTTCCTTCTTTTTATTTTCCTTCTTTCTATTATTTGATTTCTTCCTTGATGTTCTACAATTTAATCATTGTATATTTTGGTGTGGGAATTTGTAAATCAATTGTTCTAGGTATTTATAAGACCTTTTAAACTAGAAGTCCATATTGTTCATTTCTGAGGAATTTTTGGAAGTATTTTTAAAATAATTTTTTTACTTTTATTTTCTTCATATTATTTTTCTGAGATTTCTTCTAGTCAGATGTTTAAACTTATACTCTAGTTTAAAATTTTTATATTCCCTAGTTTTCATCTCTTTGGCTATTTGTTTTCCTTTTTCATGATTTTCTCAACTTTATCTTGAAAATTTTCTTTTTTTTTTTAATCTTGAAAACCTTCAATTGAATAGTTTTACTTCTAATATTATAGATCATCTACATTAATTTCTAGAAGTTTGAAAATTATTATTTTCTGCATGTACTTTAAAACACATCCTGTACTTGTTTCAAGGATGTGAGTTTCTTTATTTCTCTGAAGCTATTAATTATAGGAGTTTTAAGTTTTCTTCTCTTCCATGAATTGTCTTTAATTCTTTCAAATTCTTTTTTATAGTATATAATTCTAATGATTATATTTCATGTTAGAAACTTGTTTTAAATTCTTAGTATTCTTTCCTGTCCATCAATACACAAAGTAAGACACAAAAAGATGGCTCAGAAGCTATATGTTCATGTTTGGGACATGATTAGTGACGTCACTGAATAGTGATCAGATGGGAGACCTTCATTGTCAGTTTCTTAGAGGCCTTTTCTTCTGGATTGACCAGCTTCTTTGAAGTCTTCAGCTTGGCAGGTTGGGCAAATTCAGAAAGCTGCTAACTATCTGAAAGTCAAGATGAGGGAGACAGCTACTACTAAATTTAACCAGCTTATTTCAAAATAACAATGGTTTAAGTATTTTTGTTGTTGAAAACTTCAAATATATAAAAATAGAATAGTATAATGAACCCAGATCCAACAATTATCAATCTGTGATCACTTTTATTCTATATATTCATTCAACCAACTTCATATACCAGATTATTTTATATCAAATTCCAGATATTCTATCATTTAATCTATAAATATTTTAGTTTTTGCCTAAATTAAAAAGTCATTAACATGTATGTCAAAATACACTCTACTGTCATGTATATCTATAAAAACAGGTAAAAAATTTAAAAATAAAATAATTACTGAAGAAAAAAGATATTAAAATAATCAGGATCACTAGCACATCTGAAAACTTCATAGCAGCCAATAAATGCAATGCTTATGTAGTCCTGATCGACTCATAACTTCTCCTCCTCCTCTTTCTCTTTTTCTTCCTTGTGCTCCTCCTTTACCTTTTAACTACTTGCAAGATTCAAATATAATGTAATCTAACTCTTAAGTCTGTTTCAGTCTATTCCATCCCTGCCTTTCTGTTTATTAAAGGAGCAAGTCATTTGCCTTATTGTTTCCCATGGTCTGGAGTTTTTAAATTGCATACTTGTGGTTTCTCTGTCCATAGTATTTCCTGTAAAGTGGCAGTTACATATAGAAGATTGATTGGATTCAGGCTTTAGAAAAATCTTTCCTGTAGAGTTCAATTTTGTTTTATTTTGTATTTTCATTACAAGGCACCTAATGTCCTATTCTCTCTCCTTTTACAAAATTAATAGCCATGGGTGATCATTACCTAGCTCCATTGCTTCATTAGAAGTTGCAAAGTGATATTTTAATTCTATCAATTCTTTTTCATTTATTAGTTGGAAAACTTTTATGAAGAGAAACTTGTCTCATACTATTTGGTTTTCCCAAGGTACAGTTCATATATAAAAGGTCTTAGAGGGTTGAGGTTGTGGCTCAGTGTTAGAATGTTTGCCTAGCACATGTGAGATACTGGGTTTAATCCTCAACACCAGATAAAATAATAACAAAGTTATGAAAAATAATGTCTAAAAATAAAAGAAAGTCAGTAGAAAAGCTTTATTCTTTCTCTTGTCAGTTTTCCAATAATGTGTTGATTCCCTAGCATCTTTCAAAGAGCAGTAAGATTTTTCTTTTAATTATATGCTCAGGGATTTAACCATGTTCGATGTTTCAATCAATGACAGTTAATATTCTCATTAATGCTCAGTTGTCTCATATTTGGCCAATGGGAGGCTCTAATTGCTATATAAGTCCTTTTACATGACTCTTATAGTTTTTGATAGCTTCTTTTCTTTCTGATATGACAAGACTCCTGAAGTTACAGTATGTATCATATTTTAGACCTAGAATCTTTCATTTCTCCCAAGGAGGCCTGGTTCCTTTTAGTGCAAAATAGTTCATAAAGACCACAGTTGAGACCTAGAGGTGCTTACTGTTTCTGAGTTGATTAGTTTATTATCCTTTTTAGAGGACAGAACTATGAAATAGGTGTTTTTAAAAATAAAGTGCATCGGGCTGGGGATGTGGCTCAAGCGGTAGCGCGCTCGCTTGGCATGCATTCGGCCCCGGGTTCGATCCTCAGCACCACATACAAACAAAGTGTCTGCCGATAACTAAAAAAATAAATATTAAAAAAAATTCTCTCTCTCTTTCTCTCTCTTAAAAAAAAAATAAAGTGCATCGAGAGGTATTACTGATACTTCCAAATAAAATACAGGACTATGGAGATTTTGCTAATCTTCATTGATCTACCATCTGTTTTTATTTGTTTCTGTCATACCAAAAGCCTCTGAGAACATCAATGTCATTTCTTATTTGCTTTATCAGTGTATATCCCACTAGGGATGTGTGTAGAGTCAATTATTGGATTTTAAATTACTTGAAATAGTTTCTCTCTATGTGACTATGATATCAACTCAATAGAGAGTTATGTTCATTTATTTCATTTTGTGTTTTTAGTGATTACTTATTTATTTGATGTTATTGTGTCATCATGTAAAGTATTCACATAGTTTCAAATTTGAATCTATAAAGTAAATTACACTCAGTAATATCTATCTTCTACCCTGCCATCTTCACTTTGTTTCCTTCCTTCTCTAGGAGATGATCATTCTAAAAAACAATTTTTGTTTATCTTTCCATTTTATGAAATGTAATCAAATAAGCATATACATATATATACATATGCATACATCCAAATTAATATTTTTCCTTTTTTTGGTACCAGGAATTGAACCCAGGGGCACTTAACCACTAAGCCACATCCATAGCCATTTTAATATTTTATTTAGAGACAGAGTCTCACTGAGTTACTTAGGGCTTCATAAGTTGTGGTGAGGCTGGCTTTGAACTTTCGATCCTCTGGCCTTAGACTTGTGAGCCACCGGGATTACAGGTGTGCACCATCACACCCAGTTCTCCTTTCCTTCTTAAATAATTGCCTACTATATATATTTTATTCACCTTAATATTTATTGGCCTTTTACATAAGAGGGAGCTCAACTTGCTCTCTGATTTGTCTCTTACTGGTTTGACTCTTACTAGTTGATATTAGTAGATTATCATATGATTTTCTTATTTTTTAAAGCAACTATCCATTGGCAAGGGCAAAGATGTACTTTAAAGGTATATGAATCTAAGTTTGAATTTGCCCCTTTCTTGGTATGTGACTTTGGACAAATATCTCTCTGGGTCTCCTTATCTTCATCTGTATGACGGACATAATAAAACCTTCTTCAGAAGGTTTTTTATTGTGGATAATTCAGGAACAGCACAGTGCCCAGCACATGGTAAAGGTTGGATAAATATGAGTTGTCCTTAATAATGTTGTGATTAGGTCTAAATTTTCTTTCATATTCTCAATTTTTAGTGATTTCACGGATTTTACAAGTGCTAAATGTGAGTTTTGCCTTACCTTTTAGTTCCTGAAGGAGCAGGACCAAGTAGTCAGGCAGACAAAGCACCAAATTTAGTTAAGAATGCTCAGACACTATTCAGCAGTCTACTTTTTTTAAAAAAAATATTTTATTTTATTTTTAATTGTAGATGGACACAATACCTTTATTTTATTTTATTTTTTTATGTGGTGCTGAGGATTAAACCTAGTGCTTCACACGTTAGGCAAGTGCTCTACCACTGAGCCACAACCCTAGCATGTCAGGCTACTTTTGATTCAAGCCTAGGCCTCTTCATCCTGGCCAATCCCACAGAACTGTCTTCTGTCCTACAAAGCCATCACCACTATCCTTGAATCAGCTCTTTCCTGCCCTAGGCTATAGCATCCCTCCAGACCTCTGTTTGCATCCTGAGGAAGCTTTAAACTTTCAAAGAGCTCTCTTGCTCCATTCTTAGGGTCCTGGGGCTTACGTTAAGGGCTCCATCATCTTACTTTCCACTTTCTTGAGGCTTTATTGTTATGTGACATCATCACTACGTTTGTCATTGCATCATTATATAGGTACATCATTATTGAGTGAACATGATTACACTGTCAGGTTGTCATTTTGTTGCTGGATTCTTTGCCTCCTCAGACTCATTTCAGCCCTACAGTGTCATGATTATATACTGCCCTGTACCATTAGCCCATGGTGCACTGACTTGTTACTTCCTAGTTGATATTAGTAGATTATCATATGATTTTCTTATTTCTGGACTACATCATTATGGCACTATACCATCACTTTTATCTTTAAGGTAATACACATTATGGTAATACATTTACTGTATTATATTATTATAGGATTCTTTTACTTTACTATTATACTGATACTTTGTCATGGAATTACAAGGGCTCATCTAACTGAAATGAAAATGTAGAGGCTAGGAGATGGGGCAGAAGGGTAAATCTACCAATTCTGGGAAATTCTCAAGATCATTCACTGCTTTGAGACACTTTCTTATAATTCTATCTATGGGACATCATGCCCAGAATGTCTACTCAATATACAAAGTCATGCTCATTGTTTCTAGTTCCAAGTCAGCCTCTCTCACCTCTGCTGATGGCTCCACCAGCCACATAGCCTTCTTGGAACACAAATCTTGGAGGCAGTCATCTTGGCCCTCTCTTTTGAACCTTCATATCCAATTGGTAGCCAAGAAGATGTGCTATCTCAGAGAGGCTATAACTAGGCCTCCTTGGCCCAGATACTTGGAGATGGAGCTCATCTAGTTTACTGAAACCCCCTCTGTCCCTAAAGTGATACTTCTTCATCACAGACCTTCCTTCCATAGGTCAAATTCAATGTCTTTCTCTTGTCCTCTCTTGCTTTCATCCTCATCTCTCCATCCTCCTTTCTCACAATTGTACCAGCCTCCTAGTAGTCTCCTGTCTCAACTTTACCTTAACCACCCTGTCTATCAGCCAGAATTAACTTTTCAAATAACACGTTGAATGGCCAACAAATATATGAAAAAATGTTCAACATCTCTAGCAAATTAGAGAAATGCAAATTAAAACTATACTGAGATTCCATATCACTCCAGTCAGAATGGCAATTGTCAAGAATACAAGTAACAATAAATGTTGATGAGGATGTGGGGAAAAGGTTCACTCATACGTTGCTGGTGGGAATGCAAATTGGTGCAACCACTATGGAAAGTAGTGTGGAAATTCCAGGAAACTTGTGATGAAACTACCATTTGACCCAGATCCTACTCGTCAGTATACACTCAGAGGACTTAAAATCAGCATGCTATAGTGACATGGCCACATCAATGTTTATAGCAGCTCAATCACAATAGTTAAGCTATGAAACCAAGCTAGGTACCCTTCAACAGATGAATGGATTAGAACATATGGTATATATACACAATGAAATATTACCAACCATAAAGAAGAATAAAATTATGGCATTTTCCAGTAAATGGATGGAACTCAAGACTATCATGCTAAGTGAAATAACTCAATCCCCCAAAAACAAAGTCTGAATGTTCTTTCTGATATGTGGATGCTGACACACAATAAGGGGATCGTGGAAGAATAGAAGTTCATTGGAATAGACAAAGGGAAGGAAGGGAAGGGGGGCATGGGAATAGGAAAGATGATAGAATGATTGGGACATTATTTCCTATGTCCATATGTGAATACATGACCACTGAAACTCCTCATCATGTACAATTGCAAGAATGGGATCCTTATTAGAATAAGTTACACTCCCTGTATATATGTCAAAATATACTCTACTGTCACGTGTATCTAAAATGAGCAAATAAATATTATAGAAGATTCAATATAAAAATAAAAATACAGGTGTTTGCAAATTAAAAAATATATAACACTTTGATCTTGTCATCCTTAGAAGCCGTCCAAGAACTCCATCGTGACAGGAAAAAAGGCCAAACTCGACCTGGTCTTCAATGCCCTGTACAAGTTGGTCTCCCTCTCCCTCATTCCTCTCATGCAGTCAGTATCCAAGTCTTGTGAGCTCAACCTTCAGTAAATACGCCTTAACCAGTTTTGGAAAGTCCCCTTTCAACCATGTATCTCCCACTCCCAAACCCCTGAACTTCAACCAGCACATGGATCCGAGTAGAGGTTGCTTTTCTAGACCCTGGGTTTTACTCTTCTAGGAAGTCCTCCCAATGTAGCCTCTTTGATAATGTAATCTCCAGCTCTCAACAATCTCTCTGTCATCTGAACCCACCCAGCCAGCTGGTTTGGATCAGTTTGATGGACTCATAAATTGACTGAATATTCTCTGAGTGTTTCTTATCTCTCCAGCCTCTCCAGTCTGTCTTGGGCTGCTAGGAGGGTTCTGATTCTGGGGACCACAGCCCCTAAGTCATGCTTGAGGGAGAGCCAAGGCAGAACTAGGCATTTACTCATCCATTTATTCATTCAACAAATATTTTCTTGTGTCCATTAAGTGACAGGTTCTGAGAATAAAGACATGGGTTCTATTCTCATGGAACTTAATATTTTGATGGAGAGACAATACAAAAACCCAGGTGACATGTTGATGTGTGGGAAGATTTGGGGAGCTATAAAAGCATATTGAGGGTTAAAACAGAAAGGCTTCCCGGAAGGAGTGGCATTTAATCTGAGATTGGAAGGATGAGTAGGAGTTAATTAAGTGAACGGTGGATGTTGCAGGGTGGAAGAAGTATTTCATGTAGAGAAGAGGGTGTACAAAGGCCAGAAGGCAAGGTCAATGGGGCTGGAGCAGAGAGTACAGAGGAAGCATACTTGGGGAGAGGCTGGCTGGTGGCTGAGACTAGAGCTTATGGATTGAAAGTCAATGAAGAGTTTGGGCTTTGATAGTTCATGGTAGACCACCAGAATGTTAAGCCAGAATTTTGCCAGTCATTCTGACTCCTCCCTCTCACTCATCCCTCTCATCCAATCAGGATCCAAATCTTGAGAGTACAACCTCCCAGAAATATATCAGATCTCATCCAATTGCTTCTAGCTTTCTGCCCTTATTCAAGGCTGAGCCATGATCAGTTCTGCCTGCTCTCTTGACTTTAGGCTACTGCTTGTCCCAAGTATTATCCTTGAAAATGCAAATACCATCTTGTCTGCTATCCCCCAACACACACACTTGACCAGACTTGATATATTTCTGGGAACTTAAACTGTCAAGATTTGGATTGAGAGGGATGAGTGATTGGGAGGAGTCAGAGTGACTGGAAGAATTCTGGCTTGAGCAATTGAACACATAATGGTAGAATTCCCTCAGACAGGATCAATGGAAGGAACAATTGTGCCTTGGGTTCTAGAAGGTTGTGGATAATGATAGGGGCATACAAGGAGTTATGGTACCTAATGTGGTCAAGGGGTTGAGGAAGCTTTCCTGGTAGGCTAGCTGATGGCAAGGCCACGTCTAAGTGTGATTGGCCTTGAACAGGGAAATGGGAAGACCTGGAAGTTGGGGAAGCAGGAGGCCTGCAGACTTGGAAGTGGACCCAGGGTGGCCCAAGGCCTGGGTGACTCCAGCCTTCATTGGTGACAGACGGCTGGGCTAGGCTGGGCTGCCCTCTCCTCCTCTGATAATTAATCCCGCGCGGGGGCCGCGGGCGATGACAGGGCTGTCTAGCGTGCACTTAAGCATTAAATGACCAATTTCTGTCAGACTAACTTCCCCAGCCTCCCCGTCCCCTCCCCTACCGCCCACCCTCCGCTTGCACCCCCTCCCTCTGCTCCCTGCACTCTGAGTTTTTCAGCAACTGATGGCTCCTGGTTCATTTCTGTGGAATTAATTGGTCCCTGAATGAATTCTGTTGACAGGGCAATTTATCATGTGTTTGGGCTGACAGTGCGGGTGTCGGGGGGTAGAGGGGGTGGGGAGATAGACCTGGGAGGGGGTGGGATACAGGGGAGGGGGTGTGGGAGGGGTGAATATTGACCACACATAGAGGCCTGAGAAGCACAAGCCCAAGGGCTTGGGGTACCGTAGAGTACCCCAATCATGACTTTATCCTTTGCTACACATTCTGATTCCCACAAGTTGGAGAGAAAACCTTAGTTGGAGAGGACCCTCTAAACTTTGGTCTCTCCTCAACTCTTCAGTCATCACAAATGGGCATCTTCATTGAGGAAACTCAGCACCAACCCTACATTAACCCTCTGAAGGCTATAATGGGCCCAGGGCTCTGGAGAGAGAGAGAGAGAGAGAGAGAGAGAGAGAGAGAGAGAGAGAGAGAGAGAGAGAGAGAGAGAGAGAGAGAGAGAGAGAGAGAGAGAGAGAGAGAGAGAGAAATATGTGTGTGTGTTTTGAACTCACTCATGTACTCCAAGAGCAAAGGACTGATTAGTCTGGGGGGTAAGGGGGCTGTTCCCCAGGGAGTTGGGCGCTCAGCCGGCCTAGCTAACAGGGGCCTAAGGGACTGGCTAATTAGGGTATTGGAATGGTTTGGGCAGGCGGGGGAGTGGGGAGAAAGCTAGAAATGTAGTTGGCCCCAAGTAGCTGCTTCCTTTGTTTCCCTCTCTTGGTGCCCTATCCTGAACCCTCAAAGGCCCACTCAGATCACCATTCATTTGCCTTAGTGCTTACATTCCCCACCCCAGAGATCTCTAGACAGACACCGGGAGGAAAGATAGGAGAACACAGTACTAACTTCAAGATGGAGAATGACAATAAAGAAACAAACCCATGAGTCCTCCTTCTCTAGCATTGAAAAGCCCCCCATCCCCTTCCCCATCTCCATGGACTCACCCCACCTTCCATAGAACTTTCCTGAACTTCTCCTGGCCATGGAGCTTGCCTGAGCACTTACAGTGTACAACTATGGAAGGAGCCCTAGAGGCCATTTGCTTTTACATATGAAGAAACTAAGGCTTAGAGGGAGGAGCTTGTTGACAGTATCATGTGACCTTGTGAGTACCTTCAGCCCTAGGCTTGGAGCTGCCTCCATATATACATGCTCTTTGTTCTGCCTCTATATTGCATGTAGGGACTGGAATTTTTCCGTGGGGATGTGTGGTTCCTCCACACAGGTAGCTGAGGCTGAGCTTGGGTACTTGCAGATGGACAGTCACAATGATCAGATTGTGAGGATGGGCCCAAGGTGCTGTGGAGTGCAGTCAACTGGGGAGGTTTCATGGAGGAAGGGGATGTGAGTCAGGAGCAGGGCAGGGTAGCATAATCTTGAGAGGCTTGGGTGCTGTGTTGTGAAGGGTAGATCCAGGACAAGGGGAGCCAAGATTCTACCACCAGCAGGTATGTCCCCTGCTGCTGGCCAGCAACACACCTGCCTCCACAGACTTCTTAAAAATCCCCAGAAGAGATCCTCCAAAGTTTGCTATCCTCCCCAAGGTATGCATCCAGCCCTGCTCCCCTCCTCTCAGCTGATAAGACCCTTGTCTCCTACAATCCCTAGTGGACCCCACGACCTCATGACCCTCATCTTCTTAGCAGGATTCTCTGGTTCCTCCCCACTCCTCAATCTTATGTTTTTACCCTTCTTTCAGGCCTCATTCCACATGTCCCTCACACTCTCAATAGCAACCCTAGTCCTCCTCTTCCTCCGCCTCTCTGCCATAGGCTAGCCCATAGTCCTTAGCCTAAAAGAACTTGCCCCGGGGAGCTCTCCAGCTCATTGACATACTCTCTTCTGTCCTCTCCCTTTCAAAAGAATTGTTTACACTCTCCTTCTGTTTCCTCAGGTTTTAGCCTCACACCCCATCTCCCACCCCATCTCCCACCCCATCTCCCATAGCTCTCCCTGCACCTCAGAAAGCACAGTTCTTAGAGGTCATTAGGTGCCTCCTATACACCACTTCCAGTGGCCTTTCCCTCAGTCATAGAACAACATCATCATCATCATCAACAACAACAACAACAAAAAGTTCAGTTTTGTTTATTCATGAAACAATTATATAACCTTCTGTGTGTCAAAGGCCTGGTTATCTCTTTACTTTTTTTAAAAAATTAAATGTGGGGAAAAAATTTATTACTTTCTTTCTTATACAATGTGTCCTCTATCCTGCACTTTTTTTTACTTAAAAATATAATCTTGTAATATTTTCATGTCTGCTTCCTTCCAGAGCTAATTTAATCATTCTTGTAGGTTTCCATCATCTCCTGGATGTACCACAGAGGTGGTCTCCATGGGCTTCCCTGCGCCCACAGTCTCTCCTTGTATCCCACTTCTCACATTAGGGACAGAGAACTCTTCCAAAAATGCAGACTTATTAAACCATTTTCTCTTGCTCAAAAAATCTCCATAACTCTCATACCTGTAGGGGGAAGTGTGTGTGTGCGTGCGTGCGTGCGTGCGTGCGTGCGTGTGTGTGTGTGTGTGTGTGTCTCCCCAAAGCCTTTATTTAACAGGGCATTCATGCTCTCAGAACTCTTTAGGTCAGAACTTTTTTGATTGCAAGTGTCAGATATCCAACACATTTGCTTAAGCCAAAAAAAGAGAGGAAATATTGGTTTCTAACCCCAGAAAATTCAAAAGTGGGTCTTGCTTCAGATCTATCTGGCTCCAGAGGCTCTAATGATACCACCAGAGCTCTTTCTCTCCTCTCAGCTTGGCTTGTCTCTGCTTGACTCTGAGTGTGACTCCATGGCTGGCAGGTGCTCCTCACCTAGTGGGGGGGAACTCTTAGACTATCATCGCAGCTCTCAGACCAAATGAATCTAGTACCCAATAACTACCCTTCTGAGAGAACTCCCATTGTTTTTAACTTGACATCTATAGGCTATAGCCAGGGGGATGGGGTCCTAGTTGGTCAGATAGGGATCAGGAACCCACAGGTATGGCAGGAGCTGATGAGGATTGACAATCCCCCAAGAACTATGTAGGATGGTGGAGGGGCACTTTCCCAATGTAAGGAAGGGTGCACCCCTGATGCCCCTCCCATGGGATCTATGACTGCTGCTTTGGGTTATAAGGAATACAGAGTCATTCAGATAATGATTGGAGTTATTCAAGGAGTTTGATGCTCACAAATCTCAAACCACCGGGCTGCAGGAGGAGCAGGAAGAGCATCTGCCCTCTGAAAGCTCCATATAGCGACTCAGTTACTCCCTCTGTGGATCACCCTGTCCCAATGATTGAGGGCTTCTGGTTTCTTCTCCCTCACCATCCCATTTGGTTATTTGCCTGTTGTACGTCTGCTGAACTGTTAACTGTGTGCCAAGCATGTGACAGGCACTGGAACATATAGCAGTTACAGAACAAATAAAAATCTCCCCTCATGGAAGTCACACTCTAATGGGAGGGGATGGGAGATAAACAAATGAAACAAGCAATCTGCAAGGTGCTGGTAGACAGTATGGAGAAGCAGGGGAAGGCAGTGGAGCATGGTAGGGGATTGTGGTGGTCAGGGAAGGCCTCTCTGATAGGTAATATTAGAATGGAGACCTTAAGGAAGTGAAGGAGCAAGTCATGGTGATGCCCAGTGGAAGAGTTTGTTAGGCAAAAAGTCACATTGAGTGTAAATATCTTCAAAAAGTACAAGCTTGGTGTGACTACAGAATAGCCCAGAGGTCAGAAGGCTCAGAGAATAGTGAGCTGAGAGAGGTAATGAGAGATGGGCGGGAGTGCCACAGGGTAGGAGTATGGGGGAACAGCAGAACATGTAGAACCTGATAGATCTATCTCAGGATTTGACCTTGAATTTGAAGGAGATGGGAAACCACCTGAGAGTTCTGAGCAGAAGAGGGGCATGATCTGCTGTACTTTTTGGAGGGTCACTCTGGCTGCTGAAAGGAAGAGAAGATTGAGTTAGGATTGAAGCAAGAACAATCAACATTTTGGGGGTGGTGAGGCTTGGACAGGGATAGTACAGTTGCAGGGAGTTGGAAGTGGTCCTATTCTGGATCTAGTTTAAAGAACTGTTTGTAGAACTGATGAATCAGAAGTGTGATGCAAAAAACAAGAAGTCTAGGAAAATTTGGGTTTGGGGTTTGAGCATCTTGGTAGAATGGAGCTATCCTTTACAGACATGAAGAAAACTAGGAGGCTACCCAGGGCCTCCCTGGGGCTTTGCCTCTCTTGGTGAATGGCCTCACTCTCTCCATACTTCCTAGTTCTGCTTCCTGAGAGAATGGATTGTGTCAGTGTGGATTTGTGCACAAGTCCAATTCTGTACCAGTAACAGAATCACTCATATAAATATGAGATGACTACGGTAGAGAAGCTTCCTTAAAAGAGCAGGGTGAGTGATAGGTGCCATCCTGACATTCTCACCACAATGTCCTGGCTACCAACTACTTTTAACCTTCACCTGCCACTCACCCCCCTCCCATCTTTCCCCAGGCACCTGAGATTCCAGCTACATTTTATCTGGTACATCTCTAGGCCTTCGTGTCTTTGATCCTGCTGTTCCCTCAAGATGGGACACATATTTTCATCTGTCATACTTAGTGTACCTATACCAGGAACTCTGTGGGGGTAAAGTGGGGACGGGGTTAGCAGAATCAAAATGAATTACGGGAAAAGCAAATCAAAGTTGGAAAACAGGCCTTGATGGTGTTCAAGATGAGTAAAGAGGCTGCAGGTAGAATAGGCAACTGTCAAGGACTCCAGAGTATGTTTTGGGGCCCTGGGACTAATTTCAAGATAAAATCAGCACCCCAGGAGGGACACAGCACAAAGACTTCTATGCAGACCAACTACTATAAATAGTGTGACCCTCACTGTCTATTTTGGTAGGAGGAATATCAGAAGTGACACAGAAGAAGAGGTTCCCAGGGGACCCACAAAAGTACCTTTGGTCCCAGTTTGCTGGATTGGGCAGGGCACAGCTACCTGTCTGGGGAGACCTGGAGGCAAAGCCAGGTGCTGGAGACCAGATGCCTGCTACATATCATGAAGGTGGTGTTCAATGGGCTACTCTGGCCTAACCCAGTGCCCTGGAACTTCTGGGAATTCTCTTGATGCATACCAAGCAATGGGAGTCATGCTGGGTTTTTGTGAGCTGAGTTCTGAGGAGGTTCTCCAAAGTGGAGTACATACCTTTCAGGGATGCAAGATAATCCAACTGGGTGTGAGAAAAATATATTAGAACCTCTATTTCTTTTTAAAAAATATTTATTTATTTATGTATCTTTAGTTTTAGGTGGATACATTAGTTTTATGTGGTGCCAAGGATCAAACCCAGAGCCTCATGCATGCTAGGTGAGCACTCTACCACTGAGCCACCACCCCAGCCCCTAGAACCTCTATTTCTATTTTATTCTTTTTCTATTTTTATGTTTTACAAGATTCCTAATGTGTTAGTCTAGTACATTTATGGAATGTGTGAATGAGTAAATACATATTGGAACGACATGAACAGAATTCTATTGCAGATATAAGACCCCTCTTTGGTAAAGAGGGTGGAAGGTGGGGCTGCCATTTGCTGAGAGGGAGAATAAAGAGGAGTCACAAATGAGGAGGGAGAAGGAAGAGGTTGAGTTTCTGCATATCCCTGAGGTGACATGGGTAAGTTTGGGCAAAACAAGTCTTCTGCATCTTGGTGGAAAGGAGTCTGGGAGTCAGTGCCCCAGGCAAGAAGGAAGGTCACTCCTGAGCCTGTCCAGCAGAGGCCCTGCTTACAGCCCTTTAACCTGGCAGCTCAGAGTTTCAAGAATGTTTCAAGTGGAAGGAGACTGAGAGGGAAACTGCTGGGGAAATTTCTTGGGGTGGAGAAGGAAAGTCTCCCAGGGTGGAGAGCAGGTGAAAGCTGGGGCCTCTGTGTTGGCAAGAATGGGGGAGGATAGATCTGAGAGGTTGCTGAAGGGCCTCTAAGTAATCTTTGTTGCAGCAGGACAATCTTGGACAATCCTGACATTCTTTTCCCAAACAGAAATAGACACAAGGACAGACATACAGATCCTTCACTGTCATCTGGCACAAGAACAAGGTGTCTAAAAAGACAGTCTCCTCCTACCACAACCCCAGATCCACCCCAGGGACGCATAGGTCCACAGGGACAAACAAAAATCTATTCACATGCAGTAAGACATCCACTCATCATCCACCACCACCCTCCGACCCGACACAGGCGTCTGTGCATGCTCTCAGGGACACACCCAGACCTCAATACAGGGCCACAACTCCCAGCGGTTGCTCGCCAGGGCCTGAGACTCGGCAAGACACTGGGGTCGCGCGAGGTCCGTTAGCAGGCTCCTGGGTTCTCCGCCCCGCTGGCGCTCTCCTGGTGTAGAAGTGAATGCAGAGAGAGGCAGGAGAACCGGGTCTCCGCGGTCTCCACGCAGACTACCAGGATAGAATTGCGGCTGCGCGGCTGCAATTGCGCCGGCTGAGGAGCGGAGGGAGGAGACATACAGCACCCAAGACTACCCCCGCCCACGTTTTGAGGGCCTCAGATGTAGATACTGCACCCTAGTTCCGGATGCGGGGACAGTGGCAGGAGCACAAAGTTGGCCTGGTACAGATGCACAACTTCCAAGTTATCTCTGAAGTTTCGAAAACACTGCTTGACCTGAGGGCCTGGGTGGGGGGAGGAGTGCAGATGCCGAGGGGCAGGCTTGTCTTGGCCGGCCTGCTCTCAGCTGTCGCCTAGAGGAGCCAATAGTTTGGTTGGAGTCACAGAGAGGAATTGCGGGGATCATTGAGAGGATTATGGGGGATCAACCTATGCGAGGGGAGGCTGGTCCCAGAGACAGGGAGAGACAAACCTGGAGCCATGGGGAATGACATACAAAATTTTATTATTATTATTATTATTTATTTATTTATTTCTCGTGTGCACAAAAAAAATAGAGAGAAAAGAAAGAAAAAGAAAAAAGAAAGTAAAGGGGAAAAAAAAAAAAAAAGAATCAAAACGAACCGACGCATTGAAAGTGGCCAAGGAGACCAGAACTTCGGGGGACCTTTCAAAGATTAAGCCTGGTCCTAAGTCCCGGGAGCTTCTGCCCGGCCAGCCTCACAAGGACTGGGATGGGCTGGACCTCGGAGTTGGGACCTGGGCGCCCTCACCGTCCTTCTCGGGCCACAGGAGCCTGGCTGGGCACCGGCAATTCCCTTATTTTCTTTTCTCGCTTTCCCTTTCAAATAGAAAGGCTAGAAGGGGAGAGAGATCTGGGCGAGGACTCCAAGCCTTTTCGGATTTGTTCAAGGATTTTTATTTATTTATTTATTTTTCACTTTTATTGACTTTTGTTTCTGTTATTTCGAGTTGTCACGATCCACGGGTGAGGAGACATGCAGGGCGCATCGCCGCTACTGAGAGAGCACTACAGGGCGGGGCGGGGCGGCCCAGTCCGGCCCGGCCCAGCCGCAAGGGGCCAGCGGGGGGACTGGGGCTGCCACCTCTGATCTAGCCTGCGAGGGCAGGACGGCCGGGGCTGGGCTGGGGAGGGAGCCCAGGGAGGGGCAGAGACGGAGACAAGGGGAGAAAAGCAGAGAGAGGAAGGTGGTGAAGAGAGGGGAGAGATGCACTGGGGTTGAAAGCGAAAACACGGAAATACAGAGAAATAGCCAACAAAACAGGCGAGAGGAGTCCACGGGACCATGTTCGTCATTTTGCATAGAGATTTCTTTTCTTTCGTAATTTTTTTTGTAACATAAAAATGCCCCCCTTCCCGGACGTGCTGTGCTTTAGTGGGCGTGTAGCTGTGTCCCCCCTCCCCCCAGCGAGCGGCGACTCTCACAGCACAGACAGCGGGGCGTATCTACAGGCAGGGCGGGCGACAAGAACTCTACGGGGCGGGACGGAGGGGGAGGGGTTATATACACCGGGGTTCGCCTTCACGCGACACACACCATCTTTCTACAAAGCAGCAGCCTGTTGGTATTTTTGTTTTGTTCCTTTTTGCAAAGATCATATTAAATAATTGCAGACTTTTGCGGTTCTGTTCAGTTCTTGTGGGAAAGGAGGCTAGGGGCGGGGTGCCACTCCGCGGCAGCTTGGACTTCAGCTCAGAACCGGCTCCTGCCGCCGGCAGATTGGGAGTCTGTGTCGGGGTCGGGGGGCACCAAGAGACTGCTCGGGAAGACCAGTGCCCGCTGCCGATGGAAACTGGTCCCGCGGCGGGTCGGGGAGAGCGTCCCACGGGGCGGCAAGTTAGGGACCAGGGACCTCAGGGCGTTGAGGCATGGGCAAAGGAACCTCAGGAGGGGAAATTGGGAGGATGTGAGATGGAAGTGACGCTGAGGTAGGGGCAAGGCGGGGCCGAGTCGAGTCACGTAGCAGGAGATGCCTGCGCCCTGGGGAACTAGGCAGTCCAGGTAGAGGAAGCGCAGCCTAGAGTCGGGCTTGGTTGGCGCAGGCCGCTGGGGCTGCATGCCTTGGATCCCAGTCTTGGAAGACTTGACGCCCCCAAGCGCCATTCCTAGAGCCCCCTCACGCCCCCTTTTCCACCTTCTAGGGCTAAGCACACCCAGAAAGCAGGGGGCAGTCCGGCTGGCTCAGGGGGTAAGGAATTTTCTCCCAGGGTTCGGCAGGCGGTTTTTCCTTCTTTTGCAGAAAATCCGTTTTGTTCATTATTTCTTTTGCCCAGCCCCTCCAGCCAAGCCTCCCGGCGACCAAGCGTCTGAGACAGGCTGCTCCGGGGCTGGGCCGCGCTGCAGTCCGCGCTGATTGTGTGTCACAGAAATTTATCCGGCGTGTGCGGCGGCGGGCCGGGCCAGAACCTGCGGGATGGCAGGCCGGCTCTGAGACCGCTGGGCGAAACCCTAGCGAGCTGGGCCCGACCCTCCTCAAGGCGCCGCACAGTCCAGGCAGGCGGGGAGGGGCGGCGGGCGGGGTTGGGGGCGGCGGACCCGGACCTGAGGGTCCCGCCCGCGGCTCCACTCGTCCTGTCCGGTCTTCGACGGGGTGACGTGAAGGGCTGCGGGGATCTTGGGGATGGGGTTGGAATGGTAGCCGAGAGGCATCGCGTCGCGTCGGTCCTCCCTCCCTCCAGGGTGGGTGGTCAGACCGGGACGATGTGGAGGCCGAAGCTGTCGGCCTGAAGCTTGATGTGGTCCCCGCGGTAACTAGTGGCGGTCATAGGCAGCGGCAGCAGCGGCAGGGGCGGAGCCCCGGGGGGCGGCACTATAATAATAAGGGGAACCTGGAAGTTAACACAGGAGAAGAATGGGCTGGGTGAGAGGACAAACAGGAGAACAAAAAAGGAAAGAAAAGCAAAGCAAAGATTTCCCCGAGCTGGGGTCCAGCGGGATCAGGGCTGGGAGACCATGGCTGGGCTGTAAGGCCATAAGGAAAGCTGAGTTCACCGGTCGGGAGAGGTGACGCCAGGCTGTGGACCCTCCAGGGAGAGTGACGTTGGCGCATAGCCTTCTAGTGACCCGGGAGGGAGGGGGAGGAAGGGAAGATGCAGGAGGCGCTGGCGTCCTTGAGGGATCCCAGGGACTTAGTGTTGCACTAACGAGCCTGTCCCCTTGGCAACCCAGCACCCGGAGGTTGGGTTGCCGGGAGTGGGACCCGAGTCCCGAAGCGACACTGCAGAGCTGGCGGGCGGGCAGGCGGACGCTCAGAGCCGCCGGCCAGCCAGGTGACGTACTCACTTAGTAAGGCAGGGTTGCTGAATCTCCAAGCCTCGTTGTAGGCGGTGTATTGGGGGTGGCTGTACGGGTTGCCGGAGAACTCGCTCCCTGCGGGAGGTCGGGGAAGTGGGGATCAGACTCGCGCACGCCAGGGTGGACCCCCGACGAGCCCTGCAGGTGTTTTTGCCCTTCCCCCCAGTTCTGGGCCGCAGGTGTGGCAGGCAAGGCAATGGCTGGTGCAGGCCGGTCGGAGGCGGGACAGTCCACTGGGTCCGCGTGGGGCTAGGGGAGGCGGGAAGTACCCATGCTCTCCAGCCCAGGCGCTTCGGGACATCCAGGAAAGGCTTGTTCTGGCCTCGGGAGAGCCCATGCGACTAACTTGGGGGTCAAGCGCTTTTCAAGTGGACACTCCGGTTCTAGGAGCCATAGTCCCAGAGGTTAGAAGAGTACCGGAGAGTGGTGAAGAAAGG